>NC_141155.1:126900728-127217447 GCF_053477565.2 Lygodium microphyllum
GCTACCTTCAGTTTTTTCAGAATCCTCCCAAGACATTTGTAGATGAATCTTTGTCTATGGATCGTTTCCGAAATCACCAATCTTTCAAGAGGGATCATCTTCATTGATACCTTTACCATGTATGGTGGATGATTTTTAATGATAAATCTCTTTTTGAAGGAGTCATTCAGATGGTTGTGTTGTGTGTAGTGTTTGTGTTGAGGGTTAATTGATGTGATAAGATCGTGGTGGTTGCCTATTCGATTGGCTTTCGTGCGAGCTACATTTTTGGAGAATTGTGGTGATGGTGTTGCTGGTTGGATAGTTGATGCTGATGATGATGATGAAGAAACCTCTTATATCCTTTACAAGTTTGTTGTGATTTTCAGTTTGATAAGAAGTGTTAATGTATAAAGGGTTTTACTTTCGTTGTATTTTTTATATCAGATACATGTGATAAGTTGGGGTCGTGGTTGGATGGACTGTTTTTGAAAATGTATTGAAGATCAAAGTTGAGCTTTTGAATGAACTTGTATCCCCTTTTTCGTGGGTCGCGAGGACGCTTCCTTATTAAGTGTGGGGATATGTTGAGTGTTGAAATGACCTGTTTTTTGGCTGATTTTTGTTGTTTTTTAGAGCTGAATGGTTGATTTTATGAGATGATTGATTGGTTTGGAAGTGGTTTGAGAGTGTTTTGGATAGGTTGAAATAGTTTTATTAAGCTCATGATATTTATTAGTAGAGATGTGAAGTTCTGATGAAGTTCTGATATGTTCTGATGAGCTTCTGTTTTGTTTTGTTTTGTTCTGTTTTCTCTCTGTAAGGAGGGATGGAGTATTGATTCATAGGTTTGAGATTGTTTGAAAGCTTATTGAATAGTTTTTGAGAGTTTGGAATTGTTTGAGTATGAGTTATGAGGTTTTGATGACCTTCTATAACCTTCTCTAGAGCTTATGTAGAGCTTTTGTCTCTGTTCTGTCTCTGTTCTGGTACTGTACTGTGACTGTTTTGTAGACCTTCTGTATGTGTTATGTAGAATGTATGTGTAGCTTGGGAAAGTTTTCTAGCCTTGGAAAGAGGTGAATACAAGTGCAAAAGAGCTAAAAAAAGTGAAAGAAGTAGCTGCTGAAGACTCAAGTAAAGATTGAAGTGAAGTGACAGTGGTGAGCTATGAAAGGATACTGTAGTGGCTCTGGTGACTCTTCATATCAGACACACCTCTTGGGAGGGGTATCCATGACCTAAGAAGGATTATTGTGAGTGATTATGAGAGATTGTAGTGAGGATATGATGTATTATTGATGGAGAGAGAGAGAGAGAGTTAGAGATAGTCAATTCTATCAAAACAGAGTGATTATATATGAGAGATTGAGAGAGAAGACTATGAAGATATTCAAGATGAATACTATGTGATGTATTTCCATTCAAAGATGGTGTATTCCTTTGCTTTCTTTGTTCTATTGATGAATTTTGTGAAGATATTGAATGAAAAACGGCTTATTCTTCTTAACCCATTTCTTATAAAGATTTTGCATATGAGAAGATCCATTTACCAGACCAAATGATACCATCGCCATTCTGTCCCACAGCATGAGCTCGTCTGCTTCTGGAACTTCTTCTTCATATATATCCTCTTCGGGTGGGATAGACTCTTCCATCTCGCTTTCATAACCTTCTTCTTCCATATCATCTCCTTCCTCTCCTGTCTCTGTCTCTGTCTCTATCTCTGGCTCTGGCTCTGTATCTATCTCTAGCTCTGTAGGAGCTCTGTAAGAGAAGAACAGGTTCTCTGTTTCATCTTCTGCCTCTGTCTCTGGCTCTGCTATAGCCATGTAACAGGGAGAGCAGTACATCCATGCTTCTATCTCACTGTCAGAAGTGATTTCGGAAATCATTCCTGGTTCAGGCAGGAAGTATTCACCCATTGACAGGGACTTTGCATCTTTTGGAAGTCGGCTTACAGTATCCACTGTTAAGGAACGTGCCACTGTTTTCTTGGGAAGGATTTGTTTGACAGCATCTTCGTCTGCTGATGTTCCATCTGTAGCCTCATTAGGGGAGTCAGAAGATAATTCCAAGGAGGTGGATCCATGCCCTTTTTGAGAACCATATAGCTTCAGCACCACTTTTTTAGATCCTCTACCCAAGGTCAAGGTTCCTTTGAACCAATCCGTCCTTGCTCTAGCTTCAAAAAGCCATGGTCTGCCCAGTAACAAGGGATATTTGCAACTGAGTTGGATAAGTAATCCTTCAAGCTTTCTCCTTCTGAGGTACTGGCAGTAGAGTTTTGAGGAGTCTCTGTAACCACTGCATAAACAGGTTGGATTGATGCAGAGGGATCTCTGTTCTGGTTCTGATTCAAAGCTCTTGTTTGAACTGTTGGCTGTTGGCTCCAGTTGGTAGGGTTCCACTGTTGCTGCTAATTTGGCATTGAGGAAATTGGTTGGGACCATTGTTGTTGTGGTTGAACCATCATTTGAGGCATTGATTGTGGCCACTGTGGATTTGGTACACTGTACTGTGATACTGAGGGCATCTGTGGATAAGGGTAGGGAACTGTCCCTGAGACTGCATTTGGTGGGTACATCATTCCTGGCATCAGAGGAGGTAGGACTCCTCTTCCTGGATTCATCGCCAATCTAGCTTCCACTTCATCGTACAGTCTTGCACCTTCTGTTGCAGCTTGCAGTGTGGCTGATCTTTGCAGCTCCACAAACTTACGGACTTCTAGTTATAATCCTCTGAGAAATACCCCCTTCTGAATGCCATCATCTAGATTATGGTTAGTCCATCTCTTCAGGATGGATTCCATTCGTGAGACATAAGCTTCTACTCTTTCTCCAAAGGACTGACTTAGGTTCATAAATTCCTCTCGCATCTGCTCTTCAAAACCTTCACGCCTGAATTTAGTAAGGCCAACTTCAGGTCGTCCCATGTGTCAAAAGTTCCTGCTGCTTGTCTCTCATACCACTGAAACGCCACGCCCTTGAAAGTGGCGGGGAATATTGCTAACCAATGCTCGGGGATTCTGGCATTGTTAGCCACACATGCTACCATAAACTCTACTACATGAAGATTGGGGTCTTCATTGTACTCTCCCTTAAAAACTAGCAATGGAACTACATTCGCTGGCCTGTCATCAATATTTCCAAGACGGATCTGGCTTGGAAGTGGACCTCCAGCAGGAGAAGGAAGGGCTTGATGTGCCATTGGGACTTTTGTAAAGAGTTCCGCAAGGGCGTCAAAGGCGGCTTCTGCTGCGAGCTCGTTCTCAGCTTTGATTTTTGCTTTCTCTCTTCTCACGTACCTCTGGACTCGTTCCAATGTTTGTCTCTTTATTGCGTCATTTATCAGGGGGTTGGCTCCACTATGTTAGTGCTCCACAGAGGGTTAACAGAAGACTTCAGTCTCTAGAGGACTCTCTTGCCAACATTTCTTCTACTTTTTCCTTTTCAACGTCTCTGAATTCTGCTTTCATGCCACTGCACAGAGGAAGGTATTCGGTTCTGAAGGTGTCAAAATGCATACGTCTAAGCATTGTGGTGGTGCTATCGTCATAGTAATGCCAGCTTCTGATGGTTTCAACAGTGTATGTTGTGAAAAACACTCTGTCTACCAACTTCCAGTGGGTTGCCAATTGAACAAACAGAAGATTGTCAGAACACCAAGCATCCCATGTATCTTGCTGTTGAGCATCCACGAACAAATTCCAACTCTTTTCCTTCTTGTCTCTGTGAACCTCCACAAACCAAGACTCCTGAAGCTTCTTCACAATCTCCCACTTGATGATGTCTGGAAACTTCTCAATGAATGTCAAATCTTCCATGTATGGTCATTCTCTCTGTTTCTGCTCTTCAGTTTGTCCCTAAACAGTTTGCCACCAAGATGCAAGTTTCTACTGCTTCAACAGGAAGAGGAAACTGTCCACCACATAGAGCATGCATCATGATGGTGATGTGTTTCCGCCATTGTGGGATGAACTTCTTGTGGAAAGTGGCTTTAATTATGAGAAATTCCAACTCTTCAATGGAAGAAGAAACTTTACAAACATCCATTGAATTCTTCTCTTCTTGACAATGCCATTTCCTTCATTTTCAGCCGCTTCTGGTGCTTGTTGATGGCAAGTTTCCCCGGCTGTGCACCAAAAACATGGAGCCCCAAGAGGAACACCAAGGAAAAGGAAATTCTCTTGCAAGAAAATCTATCTTGTAACATCAACAAGCTTTTTTATTAGGGTTTATATGATCACAATGAAAAAAAGAACACCAGGCACAACAAATCTTCATGCAGCATCATGTAGATCTCCCACGAATTTGATAGAATCAACCATATTCTTTAATATCTTCACAAAATCCATCAATAGAACAAAGAAAGCAAAGGAATACACCATCTTTGAATGGAAATACATCACATAGTATTCATCTTCAATGTCTTCATAGTCTTCTCTCTCAATCTCTCATATACAATCACTCTGTTTTAGTAGATTTGGCTATCTCTGACTCTCTCTCTCTCTCTCCATCAATAATACATCATATCCTCACTACAATCTCTCATAATTACTCACAATAATCCTTCTTAGATCGTGGATACCCCTCCCAAGAGGTATGTCTGATATGAAGAGTTACCAGAGCCACTACAATGTCTTTTTATAGCTCACCACTATCACTTCACTCCAGTCTTTACTTGAGTCTTCAGCAACTACTTCTTTCACTTCTTTTAGCTCTTTTGCACTTGTATTCACCTCTTTCCAAGGCTAGAAAACTTTCCCAAATTACACATACATTCTACAGAACACCTGCAGAAGGTCTACAGAACAGTCACAGTACAGTACCAGAACAGAGACAGAAGCTCTACAGAAGATTTACAGAAGGTTACAGAAGGTCATCAAAACCTCATAACTCATACTCAAACCATTCCAAACCATCAAAAATCACTCAATAAGCTTTCAAACAATCTCAATCCTCATCAATCATCAATCCATGCTTCATACGGAAGACAATCAGAACAAAACAGAAGCTATACAGAAGGTATACAGAACCTATCAGAACATCACAGAACCTCATATCTCCACTGAAAATCATCATAAACTTCCAAAGCATAATCAATATCATCCAAAACACTCTCAAACCACTTCCAAACCAATCAATCATCTCATAAAATCAACCATTCAGCTCTCAAAAACAACAAAAATAAGCCAAAAAATAGATCATTTCAACACTCAACATTACTTGAGATTCCTCCATTCATCTCTCACTTTGAATTTCTCCAGCTTTGGAATAAAG
This sequence comes from Lygodium microphyllum, assembly GCF_053477565.2. NCBI lineage: Eukaryota > Viridiplantae > Streptophyta > Polypodiopsida > Schizaeales > Lygodiaceae > Lygodium > Lygodium microphyllum. The sequence continues at coordinate 126,905,990 of NC_141155.1, forward strand.
TAGTCCTTCAGTTCTTCCTGGAGTTCTTCCCACGAACAGATTGTGTAGCCCTGCTCTTGTTCTAGCAGGTACCAACTGGCAGTGTGCTCCTCCAAGTAAATGGCTACCACCTCCGCCTTCCTGTCTTCGGTAATTCGTGAATACTTTAAGTACATGTCCACCTCTGTGATCCATTTCTTCAGAACCAACCCATCTCTCTCTCCCTTGTACTTCGCGGATTGGGGCATCTTGAATTTTCCATAATCATCTTCTGAACTACTGCTATCTTCCTCTTCTTTGCGATGGTGCTTCTTCTCATTCTTTTTGTCTTTCTTTTTGCTTCCTAATTCTACTACTTTCTCCTTCTCCTTCCTTGTATCTTGCGCCCTCCTAGATGTCTCCTCTCTACCTGTTCTATCCATCTCCTCTTGCATTCGGTGTCTTTTATCATCTTCTTCTTGTTGAATCACCCATTCTCTATAGTCCTGCTCTACTTCTAGTTTTTTCCTCCTTTCTTCCTCCTCTTCTTTCATCTGCATGTTCCTTCATATTGATTCTAGCATGCCTGACATACCATCTAATTGTCTTTCTAGTCGGGCCACCTTCTCCTCTTGGGCCACTCTCCATTCTTGCCCCCTACTCTTCTTCCTCTCCTCCAATGTTGGGAGGCTGACGTTCTCCCTTTCGTCCTCCATGTGATTGGTGGTGGTGTCGCCACGGGGAAGCCGCGTTTCGCCTGTGGTGGTGTGGGTCGTGCCGCGGGAAAGTTGCGTCACGTCTTCAAACGGTGGGATGTCGAGGTTGGGGCGTCACGCCGGAGCGACGCATTGGGGGGCGTCGCGACGTGGGGCGACGCGACGTGGGGCGACACGACGCGGGGCGTCGCGCTGTGGGTCGTTACGACTTCGATCTCTTCGGGGCACTGGATCTTTCCTCCTGCTTCCATGAGCACTCGTTCACTCCAAGCAAGAGTTGCTCTGATACCAAGTATGATAAACCTGCACTCGTTACGCACTCAACACGGCACAGAAAGGTAACACGATATGAGCTCAAGGTATACTCTTGTATTATTCAATCCAAAAAGCGGGACAACATAGACACATCCCAGGACTACACCCTCGTGACGCCACACATAAGAGGGTTCACCACTGGGCATAGGGAATCACACGTAGAGTGGAAATAAGGCAGGGCTTTGAGTCACTACTACTCCCTATATAGGTGCAATCGGTAGCAACGGCATGGTATAGCTACAAAGCCCTTACAGGGGGGGATTGGTTTTGGTGGGTGTGGGGGATATATTAAAATTTGGGACAGTTCAGTCTTATTCTACTTGCCCTACTCCTCTCCCTAAAAAAGAAGGCCCCAAATATTGCACCTGTTATAGACATAACCTTTTATTTTCTCTACTCCCTCAACCTTCTTTGCTTTCCACACAATCTCTTATCGACACCTTCTCCTCTCACGATGTACTTTTTCGATGCACCTACTCCAAGTGAGTATCAACACATGAAAGATGCATGATTGGCTTCTCCCAAACCCAAACAAACGTATAGACACCGACCCGAAGGATCTTCTTCCATGAAATCTAATGCAAACTTGTCCCGTGTGGCAGTTTTGCAAGCTCAAATTAAAGATATGCAATGGCGATTGACTAACTTGCACATTCTCAACTTTCCATTTGTGCCCCCAGTCATGAGGACATTGCCTCTCTAATTCTTAGCCTAATCCCTTTCAAGGGGAGAAGAAGAAATGTGATGAGACCAACATTGACTCATGGCTAGCCAAGTGGATAGCCTATTTCGATTTGTACCAGTGCAAGGACACTCAATGTATCAAACATATATAGATTATATCGCAAAGGAAGGCATACACTTGGTGGGTAGGGCTATGCCCCAAGCCAAAGACATGGATAGATTTTCAATCCATTTTTCAAAAGTCGTTTGTGACCAATGATCGGATTAAAAATTTACACAAGTTGTTTGAGTTTAATATGGGAAAGAAGACCCTGGATATATATTCACAAGAATTTAAAGACCTCAAAACAAAGGCTTTGGATAATCTGCAGATATTATATATTCACAAGAATTTAAAGACCCTAGATATATATTCACAAGAATTTAAAGACCTCAAAACAAAGACTTTGGATGATCTGCAGATATTACTCTATATATGATATCTTTTCGGGTTATTGCTAAATTACCAAAACGAGACACACCGAAATCCTTTACATTCCTAGAGGATATCTAGGATACACCAAAAACGTTCACAAGACTTTGGCTACAAGTAGAGGCAGCCAGTCGATGGGTGGGTCCCATCAACCTACCTCTAGCTTTAAGTCAAAGAAAACATCTACCCCAACAACTCCACATCAATTGCCTTCAAAATCATGCAAGAAGAAGGATGATAAACACGAAGCGACTCGCAAGAAGGACCACTCTAAAGATCGTTGTTTTGCTTGCCATTAGACATGACACTTTCCTGGAGATAAAGAGTGTCCAAAGAACAAGAAGGCAAAGTCAACTTCAAAGGCTACCGTAAATATGGGAGAAGCTCCATATATTTTTCCTAAATTTTTAGCAAATGATTGCTTTGCTAATGTGAATAGTTGTAATGGTCGTTCTGTAAATAAAATTGTGTTTGGCTCGCATGATCTTTTAAAGGTTACTAGCTATATTACTAACCAAACGGTTACATTTTTGTCTGATGACAATTCTACTCATAATGTTTTTTCTTTTCAATCAATCTCAATTGCTGCAAAGACTTTAACTCCACATAATACATGCTAACCAAGAATATCGTGTCTGTTATGTGGAGGGCCCAATTGTCAATCCTTGGGATTGAATGGTGTGGAGATTAGATCCTTCAACCCAGTACTACTGTGAGTTCTTGGACTTTTGATTAATGAGCTTTGATCGTGATGCATACCAATGTTATTCTTGGCATACCGTGGTTTGTTAATAGATTTTCCTCTTTGTACAGTGATTGCAAAACTCGTGTGTGTATTCTTTTGAGCTTGATGATTGCTATCATGTGATCCAGGGTTGTTCACCCTCCAAGATCACTGAATCTAATGAGCATGTGACATGATATATCAGCTTCAAATTTTGTATATTTTTTCGTGATCCAAATGTTATTACTTAACGTTTATTTTATTAAAAATGTTCAATTGTCTACGGTGCAATGTAATTCCATGTCTTTTGAAATAATGTTGATACAAGTTCAAATATTAAAAATATTTGAATCCAATTCTACACAAACATATTGATGTCTAGCCATCTCGTGTCTTAGCAATTATATTAGTTTGGCTCGAAAGATGAGGACGAGATAACTAGATAATTTTATGATTACCTAGCCCGAAAGAGAAGCATGCAAGTGGTATGTTAGACCATAGGATCAAGACAGTTGCCCCTTAGCCATCCTGTGTCTTAGCAATCCTATCAATTGAGCCCAAAAGAGAAGGACAAGATAACTAGGCAACTTTGCAATTACTTACTTTCATCCTATCTTTTCAAGTAACTAATACTCAAGCAACTTTCCAATAGATGATGAATGATTTATGTCATCCATGTTCCAAAAAGTGGATAGTCATTTTGTCATGAAGTGAATTTTTTGTGTGTGTCTCTGTGTGTGTGTGTGAGAGAGAGAGAGAGACTACAAGAAGAGAGAAAGAAGGAAATGGTGTGAGAAACACTAGAAAAAGAGAGAGAAACACAGAAAAGGGAAGAAGATGTCAACCATGAAAGCTGAAGGAGAGAGATGAAACAAGAAAAGACTTATACTATATCAAAATTGAGTATTAAAATGATTAGTACTTTCACCTTTTATACTTGCACCCTATATATCCTATTTCCCATCCTTCATGTTCCATCCCCACTCAAAAGAAGTTTTTGTCCTCAAAAACATGTTGAGACTATTTACAATGATTGAATGTAAAGGAAGTCAAAGTACTACTCTATTACAAGTGGCTACAAAAATAGGAAAATCACTAATATATACTAAGTAATGAATGGAATCTGAAGTGGAAAACCAAATAGACCATATGTGCATCCATTCTAGATTATAAAACTAAGAACTAGACCACCATAACTTCAAGAAAAGAGACCTATAAACAATAGACAGCATGCTGTCTACTATAGACCTTGCTGTAGTAAAATTGAGATATCTTTTGATGGTGGGCATATCCAAATCAAGCATGCTATGGGTCAAAAGACTAGTTTTCAGCCAAGTAAACCTCTTAAAAGTAAAGATTTTGATCCCAAAATGGATGTTGACCTAATGAGGATGTGAAAGCCATTCTATAACCTCCTGGATCAAAGGATATACCATCATAATAATGATCCAGACTAGAAAACTATCATCAAACTCATAACCTTTACCACCCAGGTCAAATGGGTAGGAAGAAGTATCCCCATAATCACAACCATAAACATATCTATTATCCATCAAATCATAACCATCATGAATCACATGTACATCCTCATCATCAACATACCAATCATAATAGTAATCACCAAAGTCTTCATAATCATATACATACCGCTCTCCTTGTAGTTGGTGCAGACCTTGGTTGAGTGTGAGCTGATGCATATCCTCAACTAATCCGTAAGTGATCCTCATATGCATTGTCCCCTTCTAGGTGATCCTCTTGTTGAGCATCTTGGTCATCTTCTTGTAGTTCATACTCTTGTTTGTCATCTTGCTCATTGGCCTCTTCTTGTCCTTTTTCTTGCCTATCATATTGCCCATTGTCCACTTCAGCATCATTATTACCTTGAAGAAACAAAGAATTCAACATTGCATTTTGCTGTCCAAGATCAACAAAATAATCCTCTTCTTCCTAACATTAAAGTATACATGTTGCCCATGATTTATTTCTCCACAGTTAGACATGTAACCAGCATCATAATGCTCCAAAGAAATGACCACATCTTGCAGAGTAGGCTGAATTTTACCCTCATGATTGCACCAAGTGGCAATCAATGCAAGCATTTTCTTTTTCAATTGAGCATGCTTTAGCAAAAGATTATTGCCATCTCCAGACGACTACAAAAATCCTCATGGTAGATACAAAGATGAATCAATATGAAAGTAGCGTATTCTTTTACGTTGGTAGAAGCTCTTCCAAGAAGTTTGACCAATGAATTCATACCTACATTTGCAATTTCCCATACTAGCTGTCCTTCCAATGAAGCCCATGACCGCTTCTTAACCAATGGAGGTATACAAATGATCATAGCCCACTAATTAGCAGCAATACCAATATATATTCTAACTGCTGCTGAGATGATTGATTAAGCAATGATACAAACAAATGTAATACAGCCTTGCCTTCAAAAGGCTGTAAAAAAGTAGTACTACTACAAAAAAACATCTATCCTACTAGAACCAATCTCTATGTACGATATGACTCGTAATACTCTGTTTCCTTGCCTGTGAACAGTGCAGTCCTACAATACCTATAGTTACTAAATCAGCCATAACTTTTGATTGAGTGCTCTAATCGATAAATTTCTTGATTCAAATCGAAGCTAATGTTGCCCTCTTCAAAGGGAGCACTTAACAATAAATTTCTGATTAGGACAAAAAAAGATAGATCCCAAAGTTGGCTAACTGAAACTATACAGAACTTGCCTTATATGAATGAATCCATAGAACGCTGCAATACCTCAAGGCCTCTATCACATTCTAAAATGAAATGGCCCAATTGGCCACATCTAAAACAGTGTCCACCAAATGTGCCCCATTTCAGCTCATAAACCAAAGTTTACAACCTCGGAACCTCAAAACGAACTTTGTTCGAGCAAGATTTCCCTGTATCCCAAAGCATGCATGCCCTGTTCCTATTGCGGGAGGCCAACCACGGCTCCACCAACACCTCACCAAGGGATCTCAAAACCAAAGAAAGAAGTCGCCAAAGATGTGCAAGAAAATCAACCACCTCGACCAAAATTGAGCATGCATGCCCAAGTACCTCCTCAAACTCTGCCAAAGGCCTCCATGGGACCATATGTACTAACTAACCATCCATGAACAAAGGGATGCATTGCATAATGTGAGCATGCACTTCTGGGGAACAAAAAAGAACCTCAAAAAACCCCCTAGGTCCATCATACATCTCTTCAACGAGAGGGGCCTGCACTTGCCCTGAAGCATCACCCTGACACACCTCAACACTGACAAGCATAGACTGCAACCAAGCACGAATTCTAGTGATCAAAGGAGTCATTCCCGTAAAGTAAAAGATGGCTTCCCTCTCATGGAAAGTAGCAATCTGCTGAAGGACTAGATCAATTTCCATAGCATCGACCACATGTTCCCCTTTCGGTAAAGAACTCGCTTTACCCTCATTGGCATGAGCATAATCCGACATGAGATTGTTGGCAGTGGCCAGCATAAACTAAAGAGACCCATCAGTCTGAGAGCATGAAGCATGAACATTTTGCTGAGGCCAATTCGGGGCACACAAAAACGGTTCATCAACCGACATCTTACGACGCTTACCCATCTCATCCCCAACCATCAACTGCCCAGAATCTTTAGCTGACGAGTCACCATCCAATTCTACCAAATCTTTATTATCCCCATTTCCTATATGCTGGTCAAGAAAGGCCATATCAATACCATTAGACACCTGCAGATTCGCCATAACCGATCTTTAACCTTATTACAAGCTCTCTCAACCATGACTGGCTGTCACAGATCTGAATAGAATCTGTGACCTTCTACAAGCAGATGTGCTTCAGGCTCTTTGTGTAGATTGAGAATTTGATGTACTGTCTGTACAGGCCTTCTCTCTCTCTCTCTCTCTCTCTCTCTCTCTCTCTCTCTCTCTCTCTCTGTGTACAGGCCTTCTCACTCTCTCTCTCTCACTCTGTGTATTGTCTGTACAGGCCTTCTCACTCTCTCTCTCTCTAACTCTCTGTCTCACCCAGATGCAGAACAAAACACCATGAACAAACCCTACGCAGGTCAGACAGGGAGCCACGAATTGCAGGTCAGACGGCCTTCAAGCCTGCCAACAGCTGCAAGGTCACAGGCCAGCTCCCTGTGCAGAAGGCACAGATACCCAACACCAGACGCAAGACAGTTTGGCGACAGGGCTTAGGCACAAGGTGGGCAGTTGAAAGGGCACACGGCCTGAGGGTATGATTCTTAACGGATGCAATTGATCTCTGTTCAGTCTCTCACTCAAACGCAGAGCAGGGCGTCACGGGAATGTCAGGTCGCAGAGCAAGACTGTTTGCAGTGCAGGTCAACTATTCGCAAGCGTGATAGGGCAAGGCTCGAGCAGGAATGGACCCAGCGCAAGACTGCCAGGAGGGCTCAGGCAACACGCAAGGCAGATTTGAACGTCCACTGGTCAGGGGAAACACGAGCGCCGGCAGGAAATCGCGTCCACAGTTCCGCCATCTCTCTCTCTCTCTATCTTTTCGTAAAAGGTAATTGTATTAATTACGAAAAAAAGGTACAAGTTTACACGATTACAAGATACATGAGGGCCCTAGGCCAACGTGTGTAAAATCCCAGAACTAAGCCACGAAAAAATTCCACAAGTCATGGCAAAGACCCAGAGGAAATTGCCCTATGCCAGGGAAGCAAGTCCTCCCGAGGGAACAAGTCCGAGTGCCGAATGAGATCTATCTGCCAATGCAAGAGACCTTTAAGCCGAGCAATGTGTCTCGGTACATTAGAGGCCGAATCAAAAAGAAAGGCATTCCGCATGGTCCAAATGTGCCAGCATCCCCAGTATCTGAAAAAGTGGAATAAGATCTTCATATGCAACTGTGGCCGTGTGGGGTATTTTGGGCGCACAAAAACCCAATCGAAAGGGGTTAGCGAGGACCCCACCACTGCGCGCCAAACTTGTGACAAGAGTGACCAGATATTCTTGGTGAGGGGGCAAGAAATAAACCGGTGTCGGGCCGATTCCACAGTAGTGGTACAAAAGAAACAATTGCCGTTCGAGATTCTCCGCTTGGAAAGGGCCGAGGCAAGAGGAAGACCACCAATCATCACCCACCAAAGAAAGACCTTGCATGTGAAAGGTGTCTTATTCAACCAGCCCTCCATCACAGTTGCCTTCCACCATGACTGAGATTTCCGCAATCCCCATACAGTGTTAGCTTTCACACCCAGCCATTGATCTTTAATGAGAAGATGATACACCTGATTAGCAGAGGCCTTTTCAAGGCTCAACTGGCCTACAAGATCCCAGTCCTGCCAAGGACGATCCACCGCCAGGGCAGGAAAGGGTTGCTTGCCCCGAAGCACCGACAAAAGCTGTTCCCATAAATCACAGTATCCGCGTGGGATCCTGAACAGTCTCCTGGCAGTACGAAAGGATGCGAAGACATTACGAGTGGCAAGGGTGGCATCCGCAACTGAAGTCACACCCAAGCGGGCCATGCGATTAAATCTTGGTCTGAGCTCATGTTTGTCTTCCCATGAAAGTAATCTCGAGACTGCCAACAATTCCAGTTGAAAGGAGTTAGTATGCAAGCGGTCCCCCATTGGATGCCAACACGCCTTTTGGAGCACCACTTTCCAGGAGCCGACCAAATGCAGTAACAGAGAGGAGGAGGGACTGGAAAATCGAGTGTCTGCATTAAGGACATGCCACCAGGAGCACCGAAGACGTGTATTACCATGCCAAAGCCCGCTGTCCTCAAGAAAATAACGGGCTATAATGGTCCACGGGTTGTGAACCACACACATAGCGTGAAAAAGAGACCAACGAAGAGCCAGCATATGAGTTTCAGCATCCAAAATAGCTCCACCACCCAGGCATTTGGGGGTACATGTATGTGCCCATGAAATCCACCAAATACCTGCATGCAATGAATCCTTCTTCCATAACATGAAACGAATGGGGCGAGTGAGAGCCTTCAAAGTAGTAGGAGCCCACGGCAGCAATGGCAAAAAATATGTGAGCATTGGCAGCATAATTGTTTGAGCCACTTTGAAGCGGACATGGAATGGCCACGCTTGCGACTTCCAATACATAAACTTAGCTGCCAGTTTCTGTGAAATCCACTCCAGTAGTTCCTTTGGCCGAACATCAACCCCCAATGGGTATCCAAGTTGCCTGACAATGGAGCCACGGGAAACAACCTGACCCTGCCAACCCAATGACTGTAAATCAGACTCCGTGCAACTAAGAATGGCTGATTTGAAGGCATTGATGCGAAGACCAGAAGCATGGCCAAAGAGCATCCAAACATCTAATGCCTTGCGAATGTTGTCCTTGTCCGCACGCAAAATCATAAAGCTATCATCAGCCAGAGATTGGCTAATGAAGTGCTGTCCCAAAGGAAGAGACAATCCAGCCAGCTGTGCAGAAGCCGCCATTGAAGATAACATTGAAAGAACCGGGTGAGTCGCCAGGGCAAAGAAGAGAGGACTCAAAGGGCAACCCTGTCTCACCGAGCGTGCAAGGACAAATGGCTCTGTAACCCCACCATTGAGCATAACGCGTGAAGAAGCCGCAGCGCTAATGGTGTAGATCAATCGGGACATCCGAGTACCAAAACCCATGGCAGACATAAGTTCTACAATGAAAGACCAGTCTAAATAGTCAAAAGCCTTTTCCAGATCCAATTAAATCAATACCACTTCCTGACTGGAGGCCTCGCATAGTCAATAGCCATTTGCACATTTAAGATATTATGCAGAATGTTGCGGCCCTTAATGAAACCATATTGAAGAGGATGCACAATAGCTGGAAGGTGCTTGTGAAGTCGATTCGCCAGCACTTTGGAAAAGATTTTATACATCGAACCCATCAAAGAAATTGGTCTCCAGTGTTGCAACATCGACGGTGAAGGGACCTTTGGAAGCAGTTTGATAAGGCCTTCTTTCCATGAGGAAAGCATGACCCCGGTTTCCCAAACCTGCTGAAACATAGCCGCCAATGGCTTCACCAGCTGGGTGGCCGAGCTCTCAAAGAATTCATTGGTGAGACCATCCCAACCAGGACTTTTATCCTTAGGCAGGTGTAACAAAACATCCATAACCTCCTCCTCACAAATATCTGCCTCCAAAGTAGTTTGCATATCAAGTGGAACCTGCTGGCGGACCGGATCATGGAAGACCGAGCGTGCATGCGTAACCTGGTTAGGAGGCGACGGAGAAGAACCAAGAAGATCCATAAAATAATTTATGCACATATTGACAATGGTCTGCGGATCAGTGACCATGCGACCTTCTGAATCCTGAAGTCTAATCATATTTTCTCGAGTAGGAGAAGCATGCAAGGCGCGAAAGAACTTATGAGTCTGACAAGCACTATCTTGCAATGTGTCAGTCAAGTTGTGCAGTTTGGCCTACTAATAGGATTTCAACTGAAATACTTGAATAAGATCAGCCAAACACATCGCCAGTGACAGCAGAAATTCATCATCTGGGGTGTCTACCAGCAGCGAACGAACCAAAGCTAGTAAATCCTCCACTGCATGTCGATGCCGCCGACAAATAGAGACATGATGGATCCCATACTGCCGAGCAACCCGCTGCACATTAGAGAGCCGCCGTGCAAAGGAAGCCAAGCCCTCAGAGGCGAAGTCCAATAAAAACCTCTCAATCAATTGCTGTATATAGCCCTGAAAGATTGGATGCTTCAAATAAGACGAGTTGAAACGCAAAGGGAGTCTATCCAACAACTGCATAAAAGGTACAATAGGTTGTGTAAGCATCTCAAGCTGGAGAGGGAAATGGTCCAACAAGGCATATTGCTGCAAGACTTTCATTTCCAGCATCTCGGGAAGAAAATCATCCCCCTGCATGATATACATTCGGTCCAACCGCGACCAAGTAGTTGCATATTGTGCGGAATGAAAAGTAAACCCTGAAGAAGAAGGGTGGAGCCAAGACCACAGATCTTGCTTAAGTACGTGAAGAGCAAAGGCATTCCATACCCGACTTTCCAAAGCATCCATTACCGAATGCCCTGAAGTGGACAGAGAAGAGTCAACACACATATTGAAATCCCCCATCAAAAAACCCCTTCTGCCAAGGGACATGGAGCTTTGCAAAGTCTTCCAAAGATCCCATCGGGATGCAAGGTCATTCGGAGCATAGAGGCCCAACAACCATAAAATCTCTCCTTCAAATAAAACTTCGATTACCACAAAGCAGCCCTATACATCATTTTGAATAAGAACAGGCTGGTATTTCTCATGGACAATCATAAGCACGCCCGAATAGTGCATAGCATGTATCCCTGCATAAAACAGGCGAAACCCATGGCAATCCACAACTTTTCCTGCTTCCCCGTGACTCTTGTACTCAACCGCACACAAGACATCCCATTGGTTCTCATGCAAGACAGTCCACATGGCATGTTGCTTATGACGAGAACAAATGCCTCGCACATTCCACGTGGCTATCTTCATATATCTTCAAAAAAGAGAATCAGGAACGAGGCACCTGTTGCCTCGATTTCACCTTTTCCGCGAGAGCGTCCAGGACACCTTCATCCAGAAAATCAACTAACACTGCAAATGAATTCTGGTGGCCCGCTTTAGAGGTAGATGGAATATCCACTGCCTTGGGAGTGGAACGGGGATAACAATGATCCTAGGGTGTAATCACATTACCTCTAGTATCAAACGCCAGCTTAGCAGGTGGGCCCTTTGGACCGTCTATATAGACTTTCCTTGTAGACCGAGTACGGGGGGCAGAAGGAACCATAGTACGCGCAGTATGCTATGAAGAGAACATTTCTTTCATGCGCATATACGTGCACACGGAATCCTGTGAAACATTAGGCCCAAAATCCACCAGGCCTGCATCCAAATTTTTACCTTTTTTGGGACGTGCCTCGAGCCAGTCATTGCTACGGGAATCCAAACCCAGGACATGTTGTTTACCTTTATCCACAACATTAGGTGCATCAAGCACCATGTCATCCTTAGGTAGCACAACATGCGCATCATCTGAAGACGGTTGTCTCTCTGGGCATTCGGCCATAAAATGCCCCAATTTTCCACACGAAAAGCAGTGTCCTGCAAAGTTGCCCCATTTCAAGCGAAAGTGCAAAGGATGCATGCCAGAGCAATTGAGACGAAGCCACGCAGGCCTTTTCCTGGCAGTGTCCCATAACATGCATAAACGGTTTCGATTCATAGCCCTTAGGCTTGGGGGAACCAGCACCGTTCCCACAACTGCCATCGCATCCTTTAACAATGGCCAATAGACTGCCGGACAATTTTCCACTTCAACCCACACTGGGCATTCACGTTGAAGCAGGCGCTGAAAGTTTGCCATAGGGCGCCATGGCACAACATGGACCAAGCGGCGATCAAAGAACAATGGCAACTTGGATAGGAGCTCAGCCCGATGTGTCTCTGATTTCAGCAGCACCTCATAAAAGCTGCGGGGTCCAAGAAAGATCTCCTCAACACATTCCCCTTGTAATAAATGGTGCAGCCACTGGCGGATATGGGAAAGCACTAGGATCCGGCCAGTGAAGAAGAGTATAACTGCACGGTCATAAACACCGAAAAAGACCGCAAGACTGATTTCGGGTCCACCGTGGCTTCCAGCACTTCATCCGTTCCCGAGTCAGAAAAAGCTTCATGATTATGCTGGACATAATCGCCAAGCAAAGTATTGGCAAATTCCAGCAAATGCTCCCAGTCAATCTCCTGGGAATCCACAGAATCAGAGGCAACCTGCGCATAGGAACGTTCCGGAGGACCCATTATCTCGTCGGAAGTATGCTTGGAGCGTTTGCCCACAGGCGGCAGGTCGGAACCAGAAGGCATCTCCTCCATGAAAGGAACCATATCCTCCGGCTCTTCTGTATCAGAATCAGAACCAAGGGCAGCCACCGTCTGGTCGATAAAAGCCATATCCAGCCAGCCATACTACTGGCCTCTCTCTCTGTCAGGGCGCGCAGCCAAGGGCGACGTCGCAGGTCTGCAGGGCAAGTTAGCCAGGTCACAGTCAGCCGACGTCTCAGGTTCGCAGGGCAGGTCAGCCGACGCCACAAGTTCAGTAGAACGAGTCAAATGAGGGGCCAGGCAGGCGCACCGACACAGGGAATCGCGGGGCAGGTCGTCATGCAGACGCAGGGACCGCCGGACAGGGAAAACGGCAGAGACGTGCGCGCGGGGGCTCACAAATGATTAGGTCGATGTTGAGCAAGGTTCAGATGGGGCGCGAACCAGGGCGGACCAGGGCGAGCGGGTCCGAGCAGGCACGAACAGGCGAGGACGGGCGCGGACGGGACAGGCGACGGCAACTGACGCGGATGGGACAGGCGACGACAACGACTGGCACGGACGGGTCAGGCGACGACGACAGCGACGGGCCAAATGGGCGCAGAAAGGACGGACCGACAGTAGGGTTCCTGTCTCGCTCCCGCCATCACACTCCGTTCTCAATCTCTCTCACACTCTCTCTCTCTCTCTCTCTCTCTCTCTCTCTCTCTCTCTCTCTCTCTCTCTCTCTCTCTCCATGTTCACTTTTTTCTTTCAGCCCAATCATATGCTTCCACATTCATTGCACTCTTAACACATACTTCTCCACCCCTTTACCTCTTCACTCTTTTTCTTAGTCACCAATATCCATAGATAGTCGAGATAACTTATCTATTTTGTAATGTGGCGGACCTAACCATCCCTTTCATTCTTCCCCTCAGGCACAGTTACTTAATAGGATGTAAACCTTATTCAAAACCATTTTTTGAAAAAGAAAAATCCCAAAAAAAAAAAAAAGTTCAATGTGGTTCCATCCACCTTCATAGGTCCTAATAGGCCACAGGCAGCTGACAAGCACCCTTTGTCTAATGCATTGGCCTCCATAGGGTGATTAGTTAGGCTCCCTTGTTAAGATAACCGTCGCCTCTACAGTCTTGGTAGGCCATTGGGAAGTGGACAAGCACCCTATCTAACACCTTGGCTACTTTGGGGTGGGACGCCTTGGGGTCGTTTAGCCTTTTTTACGGTGCCTTTTCGGTTCTAACTTTGAGCCTAAGAGGGGATATTGACCTAAAAATGCATTACAAACTTATTAGCTCTTTCAAACAACCCCAAAACATATAATTATCAAAACTTTCATTAAAAAGAAATGTGTTCCCATAGAGATTTTGTATTTCATAAGAAAAACCATAATTTGGGAGGATCCTTCTACATCTATAAATGGAAGGTTGCCCACCATTCAGCCTATCCTTGTTTTGCAAGTCACATAATCCACACTCTCTCCAATGCTGTTGGTGCCCTATTTCCAGCCTACAACCCACATCCATTTGTTGTCCAACATTTATTAATTGCAGCCCATACCTAGCACCTATCCAATTATTGTCTAGAGATTGTTCTTGTTGTTGGCAACTACTCCTACAACCCCTAATGGTTGAATTTTCAGCTCTGATTGGCTGCCCTACTGATCTACTTCTTGATTGACATCAGTTTGCATTTTTGTCATTGCAAGCCCGTATGACATCCAACTCACCCTCCTAGCTATCGCCTTGCTGTTTACAGCCTTTTTTATCAGTTTTTCAGCCTCTGATTGGTGATATACTACTATGTTTGCCAAATTCAACCTCCAATCTACCACGTTTTGGTTTCCAGCCTGTTGCCCTTCTACATTCAGCACTTTTTCAGCTCTGACTAGTTGTTACAGCACTCAAGATCCATCTCTAGTGGACCGCACTCTCCAACTACTCCCATTGCTCTACCTTTGAGCACCTTGTATACTCTTTCCATCATTTATAGCATTGATTCATTCACTTCAAAGTTCTCTCTTTTCTTTGTTTGTTTGTGTTTTTGCGTTTTGTGTTTTTGCATTTTGCATTTTGCATTTTGTGTTTTGGCATCTTTGCGTTTTTGTCTGAGTTTTTGTGTTTTAGTCGGGTTCATATTGTCTATGTTGTCTCTGTGCAAACCCTAGCATATCTTCACACAATCTTTTCACTCCTAGATATCATCACACTAATGGTAAGGATCCTCTTCCTATCCAACCATAACACACTTGATAAAAACATTTAAATTGTGTCATATTCAAAGCCTACAAAGATGGGCCCTTGTCACCACAACACTAGAAAGAAAGTGTCCAATACTAGAAGCAAATCCTTGGAAGCTAGAGGATTACATAATGGGTTGGAGAAACTTTAGATCCTTTAATGTCATGCCAACTTAGTGAGGCAACTCTTCAAAGCTAACCACTTTGATCGATCAAGCTTTGGTGGGACTGCCATTAGACATGAACCAATATGGGAGCAAATGTCGGTTTATCATAATGATCATCAACATAGTAGGATTAAAAAGGGTGCAAAAGCATTGCCTAGAACAAGTTAATCAAATTGTGTTTCATGTAAGCAAATACCAAAAGTTAGGCATTGCCTAGAACAAGTTAATCCAGGTTGCTTCAACTGCCTCCAAGTGCACAATGCACATGTACGTGTGCAGGTGGTTGGGGGGGTAGGGGGGCAGGGCGTGTGTGGCTCTAGTTAGCTTGATGTAACTCAATTGCTCTACCAGATAGTGAGTGCAACATCAACCACTAGTGAATTTTAATTAACATGATGTTATTCATTATCTCTTCTCAACAAGCAGCGTGTTGTAATCAATTGCTCAATAGTGCACATCAACCACTAGTGTGAACTTTAGTTAACTTGAAGCAAGCCAATTGATCTACCCAATGTAGTGCACATCAAGCAACCATTTTCATTGCATGCCATTCAATAGAGAAGCAACATTTTCTTCAACGTGTGTTTTAATGCAATGAAAATTGAGTGTACCTCGTAAAGCAAAGTGATAAATGCTTCTGCTCCCGCTTGATCAATCGATCCCAACTTCTCATTTCACCCATCCTGCGTCAATCCCATAACCCTAAAACCCAACCGGAGGAGCGAAGAAACGCAACCAAACAGACGATTGACGGTCATGAGCTGGTGATTATTGCCATATGTTATTTGCGATGGGATGTTCCCTCGGGGGAGGCCTGCAACGGGTCTTTATGGCAGCGCCCACCTGCGCGGGGTAAGGCTTGGTTGCTGCCATCGCTCTCTCACGAATAGCTCTTCTTTTCTCTGGCCAGAAGCACTCAGATTTTTTTGCTCATTCTTCCAGTTACATCCCGGTGCTTCGCGCTGGTGTTGAAGGGCAGCTATGCTAGTTTTTAATGCGCGTTCATGTTAGTGTTAGGAATGAGGCTATTTGAAGGTTAAGGTAAGTGTGTAAGGGCTTTTAGTATGAAACTTATTGAAGCATGAAATGACCAATTATTTATTGGTTGGAAAGCTCTAACAATGTGTGCAGGCTATCCTTGTGCTCGGCACTCTTTCTAGGGCAATGCTTCACACTTTTATAAATATTAAAGTATATTGAATGTAGAAAAACATTGAATTTTAGAGAGAAAAAGAGAGACATTTATAATAAGTAAAATTAATGCATAAGAAAAAAATACCTTGAAATGTGTGAAAGAGAGAAAGTACGTGTGCATGCTAGCTGACGAGTATGTATATATACACACATATGATAATATATTAATAATACATAATTATATTACATACAAATTATAATATTAACTATATAATGTATATTCATTGTATTACATAATATAAGATCTATTATGCTAATAATATAATTAATAATTATAGTATAATTAATATATATTTTATAAGCATAACGATCATGTTTACATACATACATACTATGTATGTATGTACATGTACATGTACACATATATATACATATACATACACGTGTGCGTGTGTGTGTGCGTGCGTGCGTGCGTGGGTGCGTGCGTGTGTGTGTGTGTGTGATTTTTTTTATTTTTTTTTGGGGCGGCGGGGGGGGGGGGGGGGGGGGGGGTTGGTTGGTGGCATCCACCACATGGCAAAGCCCACGAAACTTCTTCTTAATATATGAGATAAAGAAAAGAATTGCTCTTGGTCCAAGACAAATTGCATGTGTTATACATGTATTAGAATGTGATTTTTAATCATGAAAGTGCAAAGTATGAGCCCATTACATATTAGACATCATGTGTAAAGTATATGACTCATATTAGTGTGAGAAAAAATTATCTACCCTTCATAATGAAGCATAGGTCACTCTACACTTAATTTGAAAAACTTATTACCGCCTTCAAATTTTATCATTATAGCATAAAGTTGAGAGTATTGTCTTAGAATTGCAAATCATAAAGTGAAATTTCCTACATGCAAATACAAGACAAGCTAAAAAAATTTGTCCTAGTATTGGTGGCCATGCAAACATGAACACCTAGCTACCCCATTACATGCAGTTTCATAAGCAACTAGGCTAATCACCTCACTTGTACAATGAGTAGCACCTAAAGTTAAAGATGGCTAGAAAGCCCTAAAAGAATGCAACTTGAGTTCAAATATTGTTTTGTAGGTCTCTGATGGTCATTTTTGGAGTTTTGTAGTTCAAATACTAAGAGAGAAAGAGGGGCAACTATACAATTTTCTTCAACAATTAAAGCTTATGTATCATGTTCATTTAGCGACTTGGGACGGTACGTCCGGGTTACACATAAGCATAAGGCTTCCTAATGCTTGCAATATCTTCTAATTCCAATCAAAGGACTTCACAAAGAAACATACAACAATGATCAATATTCTTCTAGCCAGATCCATTCCAATGCAAAAGCTTACATAATCCCAATAACCATTGGTTTGTTCAAGCTAATCAACACTTGGATACTTGTTTTTTTAATAATCTAGGTGTATTGTTTGATTGAAGATCTAGCCAATAGCTTTGCAACTTCATCTTGCTTCTTTGCTAGATATGGAAAGAAAAGCTTCATGCATCCAAAGGACTGCTCATGGCTTCTTCTTCCCTAGCTTTGCTACATACCAACAAATGAATATGCCTCCATTTCTCCAAGTTGGCCTGATTTGCACTAGATTATAACATGTCAAACTTGCTCAATATTGCATGATTCAAACTCCCCACGAACATCCACGGCCTTGATCTATTTGTAGATCATTCAAATAACTCTGTGCATGTAGCATTGCAAAATCATGGAACCACACATTAGACACCATTGGTGATGTCTTGAACCTACACCATGGCTCCATAGAATTTTGAGAATTATAGCAACTACAACATGGGAAAAAGCCATGCCTAGATTGTGTAGGCATGGACAACAACAACAACATTCCAAGGTGTATGCAAGGGCTTTAGCAACATCTCCACTACAAAGAGAGAGAGAGAGATGCATCGGTGGCTAGTCCATCTGCTTGCTCGTGGTTGCCCCTAGCCACTGCCACCAACACCTTCGATCCCACCAATGTTGTTTGCATGTTGTCCTAATGATTCGCATGAGAGAGAGAGAGAGAGAGAGAGAGAGATGAGCCAAGTTGGTGATAGTGATGAGTCACATGAAGGGGTCGTGGAGGAGGCGGCCCAAGTGTAGGCATTAGCTCTTAGTATGTGGAGGCGACAGCTCTTGGTATGCACTGGCTTGAGCAACCCCTTCAACACAAACTATACCGGTTTTGATCTTCTTGTTGGGGGTAAAAGCACCTATACTGCCTTGTGTTTACTTCACACGTTATGACCACACACATATACACTACAAGTGGCGAGTGCCCATCATTGAAATTTATTATTTATTCTTTTAATAACTATTGAATTAGGGAATGCTGATCACACATTGCAATTGTTGGAATTCCCACATACGATGTCTCTCTCTCTTGCTCTCTTGCTCCATCCACTGTAGTTCTTGCTTCCACTTGTGTACTTCCACTTGGGCTCTACCTTTCAACTAGTATCAAAGCCAACCATTCGAGGAGCTTCTTTATCCTTTGCTTTAGCCAAATTCTAGCTCAAGGTTTCATGGCAACCATTGTTTCTTTCTCCAAAGGTATGCATTGAGTCTTTCCTTCTCCCAACTTGTTCTAACTTGCTTCAGGCTTGTCGAGAAGCTTCCTAGGGCTTAGAGAAGCCTTATTGAGTGCTTATTGAGCTAAGAAGTAGCCATTCTATCCATTTTGAGTGGATAAAGAACATGTTATAGAAGTCACGGATAGCTTTGGCAACTTGACATCACTTTTATATTTTGGCCATAACTTTTTCATATGTATCAGATTCGGGCATTCTATAGCTAGAAATGAAGAGCACAACAAAAGTTGTAGATTTGAGCCATAGAGTTGATTTTATGCAATTTTTAGTTCTCTATTTCACACATAATAGAATAGTTTTGGTTTGAGCAACAAACAATAAATTTCATAATGCATGTTTAATACTTTGAGGATACTATTCTGGTACCCACATGATATGGTTATGCTTTGGGGTGCTGTAAGGATTATTTAAGAGCTTAACTAGCTTAGTTTTATAGAGATTTATTGCTATCATAAAAATTTGGAGAGCAAGTGTACAAAAGTGAACTTTGTGCTTTGAATGCCTATTGTGTTTACATTGTATTTTTTGTATTCTTCATGTCTTGACATTGATGTATGAGCTCAGATATGGTCACAATACACTTTGATACTTGGATTTGAGCTCCATTTGATATATCCATGGAAGTACGTGGGCTCAACAGCTTGGCTGGAGCAAAAACAGCTACATCACATACATACAAGGCTTGTCAAAGCTGTCTATATGGGATAGCAAAGAGAACCCACTGTTCATCCTTGGACATCCAGGATTGGTGCCTGTTGTTGAGCTGAAATTGCATTAGACTGACTTAAACAGCCCCAAAACACACTTAATTAATGATGAAACCTTATCATTTTTAAAAAGAAACGCGATCCTAGAGAGTTACAGTGTCCCACATGCCAAACCCTAATTTAGGTGCCGCAAACTTTTTATAATAGGCATGCAACCCACCACTCTCTTTACTTGCTTACATGAATTGAAGCTTCATTTGACACTTATACTCATAGATGTATTTGTGATACACTTAGGCTTTCGAGATGCTTTGATGTATATGTCTTGAGCTTTGCTTGCTTACTGTTGCATTTCTCATTTTCTTTCAATGGGAGATGCTTGTACTTACTTGGCAAAGCATGGTTCTTTGAGACTATGAGACTCTTGGTTTATGTATATTTTCTCTTGTATGCTATTGGGTATAGTTACCTCCGCTTGTGAACTTATTTGATATTATATGCTTTGAACACTAGCAATGATCTTTGTTAGTAATCTGTTAATGATGCATATGCTTATGAGATGTATGGTTTACTAACACTTTGATTCCGTGACAGTCTTTGGTACCAGTGGTCTATATTTAGTCACTACTAGTTGCATTCTTTGTATCCTGGTTGCTACTCAAATATCCTTAAGTGGGAGCTTTCTTTCTTGGCTATTTGCCCATATTTGGATTGACATATGTATTGTCTTTATGTTAGCATTGTTGTAATTATAATTTTGAGCATTGTCCTAGAGAGTAGACATTATACTTTGGCTATTCATTACTTGCAATTAGTGGACATCTCTCTATTTTGATTATCCCTCCTATTTTGCACTCTGTTTGGCTAAATTTTGGGGCCGATTTGCAGTCATTTACAATAGCTCATTCTCTTATATTTTGCATTGGTATACTATTATTATGGCTAGTTCTTCAAGTGATAATGCTATTTTCAATATTGAAAAGCTTGATGGTATAAATTTCACCTATTAGAAGATGCAAATATGGTAAGTACTGCTTCAAAAAGGTAGGTTAGGCCTTTGAAAACCGAGAGTGTAAAGCTTGAAGGCATTGATCTCAAGATACGTGGGATGAGTTGAATGGTTAAAATAGCTCATGGACCTTCACATGAAGGAAGAGACTACTATGTCTACACATTTGAATGAATTTTATTCTACTTTCAACTAGTTGACTTTGTAGGGTATTGGGTTCAAGGATAATCTCTCTCCCTTGTTCTTGCTTGTGACACTTCTCATGGGATACTTTCCATACTACCATGTGTGGTAATATACCTAAGGATGGTATAAAACTCTAGGATGTTAAGGGTGCCTTACTCAGAGAGGAGATAAATAGAAAGAATGTGGATGTGGCATGTACTTCTCATGCATTGACTATTAGAGGCAAACATGATGATAAGAGCATGACTACCATGGTAGAGACTCATGGATATCTTAGTCTCATGGGCAATCTCACAATAAGTCACGTGGTCGTAAGGCCTCTCTTACATGTCATTATATCGCGAGAAGCAAGGTCATATCAGGCCACATTGCCATAAAATGCGTGATGATAAGCATTAGGAGAAAGGTAAGGGAAAAGTGCAAGAAATTTTCGATAAGTGTAGCATTGTTCCTAATAAGTCTAGCATGAAAATTAAAGAGATAAATGCCTTGGAGCTCGAGTCTGATAATGATTACATCTTCACAACTTCTTCTCTTGATGCTAGTCAGTTGGCTCATGGCTTGTCCACTTTCTCTCAGTGTTGGCTACTTGATTTGGGGTATTTTTTTCATGTTACCCCACATAGGAATTGGTTTCATTTCTGTTGCTGCATGACACATTCTGTGAGACTAGGAAATGACTTAGCATTGGATATTTTTGGCATTGGTGATATTAGACTACAGTTTGCTTCAACCAACACTTTTGTTTTGCATGATATACGCCATGTTTCAGCTTTGACCAAAAGTCTACTCTCTGTTGGGTCATTGGATGATATAGGATATCATGTATCTTTTGGTGATTCAGCGTAAAAGATTACATGTGGGAATCTTGTCTATGCTTGAGGTGCCAAGGCTAGTAGCCTCTATTCCTTACTTGTATCTAGGTCTATTGACCATGTTTTGGTTGTGGTGTGGTTGACATATCACATGTATCTTTATGGCATCGTTGCATTGGACATATGTGCTTTCTTATTTGCAATATCTTTTGCCCCTTGACTATAAATGTTTTGATTCATGTGATCATTTGTTTGTATGGTAGGTAGACATACAGTAGTCATAGGAAGTTCAGTATTACATACATGGATAAGCCTTTGGCTCTTGTTTATTTTGATGTTTGTGGTCCCATACCTTGTCAATCACTAGGTGGTGTAAAGTAATTTGTGATTTGCATTGATGATAATTCATATAAGGTCTAGGCATATCCCATAAAGCAAATATTAGATTTATTGGCTACCTTTCAATATTGACTTGCTTTTATTATTGAGAACCAATTTGGGTATAAGCTGAGATGCCTCAGGTCAGATAATGGGAGTGAATATGTCTCTAAATCGTTTGAGTAGTTTTGCGATGAGCAAGGTATTAAGTGCTTAGCTGACTGCTCCTTACACCCCATCCCAGAATGGTGTTGCAAAGTGCATGAATAGGATGATTCAAGAAAGAGTTCACAGCATGCTTAGCCAAGCAGGCTTACCACAATATTTTTGGGATGAGGTGATTACTATATGATAAATAGATCCCCATGTATTGCTATTGGTTATCATGTTGCAAATGAGCTATGTTCTAAAAAACCTGCATTATATTCTCATTTGAATGTCTTTGGATGTGAGGCTTTTTGTCATGTTCTTAAGGGCAAATGTAATAAGTGAAAGGTGAGAAGGATCAAAGCTTGCACTTGGAGAGCTATGGCGAGAGAGTAAGTGAAAGGTGAGAAGGATCAAAGCTTGCACTTGGAGAGCTATGGCGAGAGAGTAAGTGAAAGGTGAGAAGGATCAAAGCTTGCACTTGGAGAGCTATGGCGAGAGAGTAAGAGCAAGAAAGAGAGAGTTGAGAAATGGGAACTCCAATAGTCACAATGCGTGATTGGACCTTTCTTTATTCAATCTATCACTAAAAGAATAAAGAATAAAGTGACGATGATAGGCGCCTGCCACCTATAGTGTACAGTGGTGGCGGGTACTATTAGTGTAGTAATACACAAGCGGCTAGGCAGAGGCGCCTTTACCCCCAACAACCTCCCACTTAAAAGTAAATCTGCTCCAGTGATGAGGAGTGAAAAAGAAAAAAATAAGAAGAAAAATATAGTATAATGTACACGTGTACAACAGGATGAGGAAAAGAACGTCATTTCATCCAACGCCCATCAATCTCCTGAGCAAGGCAAAGTGCTCAATAGTGAGGCTTTTCATGAGAAAATCTGTAGGATTTTCATCAGTGGAGATCTTGACAAGGTCAATAGACTTGTCCTCCATGACCCCACGTATGAAGTGATACCTCACACTAGCTGAATAGTACTCATAGAATCTGAATGTAGCATAGATATAGCATCAATCCCAAAGGTCATGAACCAAACGGCCTAACCATATGGCCTCCTTGCACACCTCGATAGTTGGAACATACTCGGCCTCAGTGGTAGATAGAGTCGTACACTTCTGAACCCTGGACATCCAAGAGACAGCACCTCCAACATAGGTGAATATATAGCCAAAAGTGGACTTTCTACTATCTCCATGTTCTACATAATCAGAGTCTATGTACCCCACAACTCCTATATCCCGGTTGCCATAGAAAATACATATATTTGTTATGCCGGTATCTCATGATACCCTTCACGGCATCCCAATGTTTATTGCCAGGTGTAGCCATATAGTGTGCCACAACACCAACTGCAAAGGAAATATCTGGACGAGTGGCTATCATGGCATACATCAAACTACCCATGACTGATACATAAGGGATCTTGGCTATCTCAGCCCTCTGCTTATCTATCTGCAGGCAATCGTCCTGTGTGACCTTCACATAAGAAGGTAATGGACAGCCAATAGACTTCACGTCCTACATGCTAAAACACTCAAGGACTTTATGAATGTACTCCCTCTGTGAGAGGTAGAGTAGTCCCTGATGCCTATCGCACTTAATGCGCATACCAAGAATGTGAGAGGTCTGTCCCAAATCCTTCATCTCAAAGCTCTTCTTCTTAAGACCATCTAGCTCATCATGAGCTTTCCTTGCTATCAACATATCATCCACATAAAGTACCAAAATAAGCAATGAGTCATTATGGGCTTTCTTCGTGTAAAGACACGGATCCATAGCACTCCTGCTATACCTCTGTGATTGCATAAAGGTATCGAACTTATGATACCACTCCCTAGGTGCCTGCTGCAAGCCATAAGGACTTTTCTTCAACTTGCATTCTAGGTGCTCCCTACCAGGTTCTGTAAAGCCCTTAGGCTACTCCATGTAAATCTCATCGTGCAAATCCCCATGCAAGAATGCAGTCTTGGCATCCATCTAATACATGTCCAATTCAAGTTGTGCGACTAAGGTCAAAACAAAGAGTAGGATGGTCATCTTGATATCAAAGTCAACTCCATGATCTTGTTAAAACCCTTAGCAACAAGTAGCCTTATAAGCCAGCTTGGTGTTTGCAAGGGTACTTTTCAGCTTGTATACCCATTTGCATGGCAAGGCCTTCTTGCCCTTAGGCAATACAACCAAATCCCAAGTCATTCTTATGTAGGGAGTCCATCTTAGACTACATAGCCCTCTCCCAGAAGTGACTATCACCCCTGCGCATAGCCTCATCATAGGTGAGAGGCTCTCTTGCATTTGTAACCAATACATAATGCATTGAGGGCTCAAATCTATTAGGGGGATGTCTATCTCTAGTAGATCATCTCACTGTATGCTCTGCTACATGTCCAACACCCTCACCATGTGTACCAACTGCTGTTGCAGGCTATCCAATTGGCTATGCAAGAGCATGTGGCTCCTCCTGGAATATAACCCTGCGTATCTCTACCACCTTCTTAGGCTGCCTATTCATCTTGTCTTCATGGAAGACTACATCATGACTGCGGATGACTTTCCATGCCTACGGATCCCAAAGGTAGTAACCCATCTTGCATGCATCTCCATAGCCAAGAAAAATGCATTTGACACTCTTAGGATCCAACTTACTACGCTTGTCTTTGGGCACATGGCAATATACCTCTCACATCTAAAGACATATAGATGCGCATAAGATAGAGGTTTTTTAGTCCATACCTCCTCTACAACTTGGAAATTCAAACCACTAGAAGGTGATCTATTTGTAATATACACAGTTGTACTGACTACCTTAGTCCAAAAGCCTTGTGGTAGGCCTGCATGACTAAGTATACTGCGTACACGCTCATGGATGGTTCTATTTATCCGCTCAGCCAAACCATTCTGGTGTGGGGTATAGGGGGCGATCAATTGATGCTTAATACCCCTTTTGTCACATAGCTGCTCAAAGGCACATGACACATATTCTCCCCCATTGTCAGTCCTAAGGTATTTCATCCTGTGCCCAGTCTAGTTTTCAACCAATGCAAGCCATCTCTAAAACATTGTTAAGACATTTGACTTAAGCTTAATGGGATAATGTCAAGAATCGCGTGGTGGGGGGACTTGCTCAAGATGCTGTGTTGAACACACACAGAATGCACAAGGAGAAGCTCACTCAAAAGACAAGAAGAGAGATGGAGGCCAAAACGTTTTCTTGCTGGTTTCTTCTTCTTCTTCCACACTTTTTAATGTACACAAAGTATAGATAAGATACAACATAAAGGAAAGTGGCCTACTAAGTCAAACAATGCATAACCTACTACACTAGTCGACTGGCGCTATAACTATGCCAGCTGTAAATAGGTGTAACAACCTGAATATAATAAGTAATGAGTTAGTGGCCATGTGAGAGTCATAATGACTACCGACGTGCTAAGTGTAGACGTGTGGACCCATCTAACCAGGCGGTCCAAGCTCAACTACATCTCTACAGCTCCAAGTAAGCTTCGAAACTTTTGAAGCTTCTCTATACCCAATGCCTTCGTGAAGATGTCAGCTATTTGATCCTGTGTGCTGACATACACCAAGTCAATATCACCTGCTAGTACCTTCTCTCTCACAAAGTGATAGTGTACCTCAATATGTTTTGTCCTGGCATGGAACACAGGGTTCCTAGCCAACTGTATACTGCTCATGTTATCACAGTAAATGACAACTGGACCTTCCACCAGCACATCTTAATCAGCCAATAACTTTTGTAGCCATACTATCTGACATACTGCAACAGCAGCACCTCTATACTCAGCCTCTGTACTCAACAAAGCAACTGTATATTACTTTTTGCTACTCCAAGCAACTGTTGCACAACCAAGAGAGAACATATATCCGCTGGTAGATCTTCTATCAGACATACTACTAGCCCAATCTATATCTGTGTATCCAAACACTTGTACATCTATACCTGTCTCATAGAAAAGTCCATAATGTAATGTGGACTTCACATATCTCAATATGCGTCTGATTGCATCCAAATGTGGCTTTCTAGGTACTTGCATAAACTGACTTATAAGACCAACAACGTAGCTCAAGTCTGGCCTTGTAATGGTCATGTAGATAAAAATCCCCACTATCCTCCTGAACATAGTAGGGTCTTCTATCTCATCCCCAATATCAACACTCAACTTTACATTCTGCTCCAACAGGACTGAAAGTGGTTTGCATGCTGTCATACCATAGTTGGACAACATATCCAAGCCATACTGTCTTTGGGACAGCCATATACCATCATCACATCTGATCACCTCAATGCCAAGGAAGTACCTTAGCTCACCTAAATTCTTCATCTCAAACTTCTTCTTCAAAAAGTCCTTGACTTCAGCAATCCCACTATCACTATCATCTGTAATAATCAAGTTATCCACATAGATAACTATGATGACCAAACCTGCACCTCCCTTTCTCACATAAAGTGAGTGATCAGCATCAGAAACATAAAAGCCAATATTGATAAGATACTCTCTGATCTTATTGGACCATGCTCTAGGTGCTTGCTTGAGCCCATAGAGCGCCTTCTTCAACCTACACACATACGTGGGATGCTCTAAATCTTCATAACCTGCTGGCTAATCCATATACACTTCTTCCTACAAATCACCATGCAAGAAGGCATTCTTCACATCCGTTTGCTGCAACCTCCACCTTTTGGCTGCTGCCAAAGCAATCACATATCTGACAGTTGCCATCCTAGCAACTGGACTCAAGGTTTCATCATAATCTATGCCATATGTCCGGGCATAGCCTTTTGCAACCAGCCTAGCTTTGTACCTACTAATAGAACCATTTGCATTGTGCTTAATCTTATAAATCCACTTACATCCAATAGCTTTCTTGCCCTTTGGCAATGATACTAGATCCCAAGTCTTATTGGCCTCTAATGCAGCCATCTCCTCATCCATTGCTGCATCCCAATGAGTATAACCAACAGCCTCCTCAAAACAAGTGGCTCAACATCCTCAACTAGTTTCACCATATAAGTATAATGGTGAGCTGCATAACCTTCAAAACCAAATCTTTTAATAGGGTATTTGACTTTGCTAGATCTGCATACCATCGGATCACTCAATGGAGCCTTTACATTACTATGAGCTCTCTGTACACCTGGTGTCCTGACAGAAGGAATGCCAAGCTCATCATCCAAGCTTTTTGAGCCACTGGAATCTCCATCAAGAACTGCATCAATGCCATTTGACACTTTATTCTTTCCTTTGTCTTTACCTGTAGTGCTACTAGATGCACTTGAAGATGTAGAGCTACTCCTTAGTCTCCTAGACCAAGGACTACCAGATGATGTCTCTGGTCCACTAAGAGTCCACGATTCTTGCTTTTCAGCCTGCACATGAGTGTCATGATCATCATCATCATCCAATGCATCACCACTAGATGCATGCCAACTGCTCATTTAATCAAAGATGACATCCCTGCTCACTCTGAACTTACATGTGACAGGGTTATAACAACGATACCCTTTCTGCTCTAAAGAGTATCCAATAAAGACACATTTTTTTGCCTTTGGATCAAGCTTCTTCCGTAGCTCATCTGGCACATGAACATATGCAACACAACCAAATACCTTCAAGTGCGATACATCAGGCTTCTTGCCAGTAAAGCATTCTTCAGGAGTCATTCCATGAACTGTAGCTATGGGAGTTCTGTTCATAATATAAATAGCACTATGAACAGCCTCAGACAAAAAATGCTTAGGCATATTCTTTTCAGCCATCAAGGTGCGTGCACCTTTTGCAATATGCCTGTTTTTCCTTTCTGCAACTCCATTTTGCTGTGGGGTATATCTGCATGTGAACTATCTCTTTATCCCATGAGACCTCAGAAAATCACTGAACTCATTCGAGAGGTACTCTCCCCCTCCATCTGACCTCAAGTACTTTACTTTCAAGCCTGTTTCTCTTTCAACTGGAGCCTTGAAAGTTCTAAAGTGCTCAAACGCTTCACTCTTTTCCTTCATAAAATATACCCACAGCTTTCTAGAACAATCATCAATGAATGTGACAAAGTATGAACTACCTCCAAGAGATACATTTTGTGTAGGCTCCCAAATGTCTGTATGCACAACATCAAGGATATTTCTGCTTACATCTCTGTCATGTGAAAAGGGTTGTCTTCCCTGCTTACCAAACTGACATGCTTCGCATACCTTATGAAATTCTACAACTCTAAATGTAGGCAAACCTGTAACCAACCCTTTGGACTGCATTAATTTCAGCCTTTGTATATTTGCATGTCCAATGCGTTTGTGCCAAATTTCAATATCTACAACAACACATTTTTCTTTAGCATACATAGCAGCATTCATAGTAGGAATTCTAGCATCCAGAGTAAATATACGTCCATCTCTACTTCCCTTTGCAACTAACCTACACTTGTCATTGAAGTCTTCTACAAAGTAGCCCTTTGCATTGAATCTGACTTTTAGCCCTTGCTCTACCATCTGACCGACTGATACCAAGTTCTTTGTAATAGATGGCACATGTAATACATCTGAAAGACTCTTTGTCTTACCATCATACAAGGACAAGGCAACTTTTTCAATGTGTGAAATTTGGTGGCATGAATCATCACCCATCTTCACATAACCTGCATTTTACAAATCCTGCATCTCTCCCAACCATTCTACATGGCTGGTCATATGATTGGATGCACCTGAATCAGCATACCAAACATCATCATGTGTTCTCTTTCCTATAACAGCATTCAGCATATGCTGCATAACAAACATACATTCATTTTTGTCTTCATTCTGTCGTGAAGACGATGCATAGTTTCCTTGTTGTAACTTACCACTGTGAATATGATCTTTCTTAGCATAACATTGGGCTGCAATATGACCTGTTTTGCCACAGTAGTGACACATAATACTAGAGTTGTTAGACCTCTGTTCTGCCATCCACCTCTTCCTCTAAAGTCCCCTGCCTCTAAAGTTACCACGACCTCCTGAAACCTGCATATCGCCAAATTGCTGATTCAATTTGTTTTGCTGGTTGTCACTACCACGTCCTGTACCATGATCTCTTGAAGAGAACCTGCCACGTCCCCTTCCTAAAGTTGAGTAGAAAGCTTGGACCTGTTCACCACTTCTTTCAGGTGTCTCACTCTGCATATTGATCTCTTTAGTGATCATAAGAGAGACCAACTCATCGAAATCTGGAAATGGCTTTCTGACATATACGGAAGTTACAAAGGACTTCCAAGCCTTTTCATTGTTAAGTCCACCCAAGGTAGATGACACCAAATCATCATCATCGGGCATTGCATCAATCGCTGCCAAGGCATCTGCAATGCTCCTTACCTTCAGTGCATACTCATTGATAGACATCTTCCCTTTCTTCAATGTATTCAACTCTTGCTTGAGTTGAATCTTTCGTGCCTTTGTATTTACGGAAAATATACTTTCAAGTATAGTCCAAGCTGCATATGAATTCTCTGCAATTCTGATATGTCCTAGCTTATTATATTACTGCAGACAACCAATACATGACCTTTTGGTCTTTTGCATTCCATTCCTTTCCTGCCTTTGTCTCTTCTGCAGTTGGAGGATCACTCACCTCCGGCTCCTTTTCTTCACCTGACACAAACTCGTAGAGGCCTTTTCCAATAAGGAAGTTCGTGACATGGAACTTCCATGAATGATAGTTGTTATTGTCGAGCTTCTCAATAATGGGGTTTCCACTATTCTCTGCCATTATCACAAAACTAATACCAAACAACAAGAAAATCTTCTACAATCCTCGACCTGTAGTGCACAGCAATACACTAGACAGCCTTTTTCACTGTCTGGTCAACAATACATGCAACAACCAGTTTGCAGATAAACCTTGTGTTTATTCCCTGGTAAATACCTTTGAACTTACAAATCTGAAATCTGTAACTAGTGCACTTGTATACAGCAGACAGCTAAAATTGCAGGGTATCTCGAATTGCTGTCCGCAACCTTGTGGCTCTAAAACGGGGCCTGAAATGACCTCGGATGGCCAAAACAGCAGCGGGTGAGCCCTAAAGAGTTAATTCTGCAGAATACACAGCGCTCTTCGCGCACACCAAATCTCATTACAATCTGAGATTTTTGCTCTGCCTTGCTTTTGGTGCCTCCATGAGCACTGTCCAAGAGAAAGAGTGGAAGAATGGGAGAGCTTCTTACCCGTGGCTTGCTTGCTCGAACCTTGCTTTCTCCTTCACTTCAACCTTCAAAATCAGCCTCTCTCAGTGGCGCGGCTCTGATACCATGTCAAGAATCACGTGGTGGGGGACTTGCTCAAGATGTTGCGCCGAACACACATAGAATGCACAAGGGGAAGCTCACTCAAGAGACAAGAAGAGAGATGGAGGCCAAAACGTTTTCTTGCTGGTTTCTTCTTCTTCTTCCACACTTTTCAACGTACACAAAGTATAGATAAGATACAACATAAAGGAAAGTGGCCTATTAAGTCAAACAATGCATAACCAACTACACTAGTCGACTGGCGCTATAACTATGCCAGTTGTAAATAGGTGTAACAACCTGAATATAATAAGTAATGAGTTAGTAGCCATGTGAGAGTCATAATGACCACCGACATGCTAAGTGTAGACGTGTGGACCCATCTAACTAGGCAGTCCATCATTATTGTCTGCATGTGTTGAGCTTGTCATCTCAATAGATAAGCCCAGACTTTACGTGAAAAATTGTCAAGAAACGTCACAAAATACTTTGTGCTACCCATAGATTGACAGGACATGGGTCCACAAAAATCCAAATATACCAAAGCTAAGGGCTCACTCATGCGCGTCCTACCAAACTTCTTATACGTATTCCTAGTCTATCTGCCATAAAGACAATGCTCACATGAATCAAAACATGCATAGTCAAGGGGTGGTAAGTACTGCAAACCAGAAAGCATTTTCATTCCCTTCAAGGATATATGGCCCAAACGAGCATGCCAAAGAGATACATGTGGGATGGAACCCACTGATAAAACATGTTCAATAGAGGACCCATCAACTACAAGAGGATAGAGGCTGCTAGCCTCGGCACCTCTAGAAAGCACAAGTTTGCCACGTGTGATCTTCCAGGCAGAATCTCCAAAAGAGACATGAAACCCAATATCATCAAGCTGCCCTATAGGCATAAGACTGTGTGTAAGTACAGGTACACGACATACATCCTGTAAAACAGAAAAATACTGCTAGTAGAGAACTGTAGCTATACATCCCCAATGCCAACAATAGAAAGTGACATATCATCACTTAAGCAATCTGAACTAGAGATAGTGCGGTAAGAGTGGAACCACACACGACATGGTGTAACATGAAATGAAGCACCATAATCCAAAAGCCAGCACTGCGCATACATAGAGTGAACCTTGGTAAACAGCGTAGCATCACAAGAACTAGCTGCAAGTATATACTCCCCATTGGAGTCATCAATTTGCATGATATTTATCTCCTCAATTTTCACACTAGATTTCATAGATACAATGCTGCAATCAGAGCACTTTTCCTGTACTTTGTATTTCCCCTTCTCTTTGTGCTTCTCATTGCACAACTCATGACATTGTTGGCATATATGACCCTTCTTGTTGCAATGGTGACATGTCACATTAGCATTTCTTCCACAAGACTTGCTACACAACTTACCACATGACTTAGACCTAGACTTCCTCAAGTCTCTGCCACGGCCATTCCCACAGTCATTCTTTCCATTACCATCTCTACCTCTAATAGTCAAAGCATGTGACACACGAGGCATCCAAGTTCTTACGGTTGATCTATTCCTGTAAAAGAGCACTCTCTACATTATGCAAGTTCAAAATAGTAGCAGAAGCACATAAGACAGTGCGAAATACATCCCATGACTCACTTTGAGTCTCAAGCAAAAACAATTGAGTAACCTTATCATTGAAAGTAATGCCATGCGAAGTCAAGTTCTTGAGAATATCATGGAACTGGCTCAAATGAGCAAACACCGTCAGATTCTCCTTCATGCATAGGTCCATAAGCTACTTGAGCTAATACATCTAACTTGCTAGACTTTTCTTGTCATAGATGTTCTTGATCTTATCCCAAAGCTGCCAAGCACTTTATGCTTCCTCAACCACATTGTAATGCACTTGTTTAGTGAGAGACAAGATGAGGATTGTTAACCGTCAGACGAACAAGGTGGAAAATCTCGAAAATCTAAAGTAGAAGACAAAGGCCAAGGCAAAAGTGAAATGGAAGACGAAGGCGCACCAAGGAAAATTTGGAAACACAAGAAGTGTAGAAAAGCCCTAAATAAGGGAAAAATATGTACAAGGAAAAGGACAAGTCAATACTTTTGTAAAAGAGCGCAAGCGTATTATGATTTAATTTAAGAAGCACCGGGCTCTCACCCATGCAATTTGTAAATGTAGATGAGTGGTGGAAAGGAGGCTAGGAAGATAAAAGGACAATGGAAAAAAGGGCATCGGTCACGACCGGCCATATAAAAAAGGGGATAAGGGGATGACCACCCAAAAGAGATTTAGGGTTTTGTATATAAAGTTGAAAAGTGAACGAGAAGCTCATTCTTGTGTGTGGCCAAAAGTGGCTCTCTTCTTCTTCTTCTTCTTCTTCTTGCTTGCTTGAGCCTGTGCTTGAGAGAGGGAGTGTGAGAGTGTGAGGGAGTGAGTGTGTGAGGGTGAGGGACCGTGGAGGAGAAGCTCTCCATCTTCTCTTCTCTTCTTCTATTCTCTTGTCTTGCTCACGGCAATGGAGCTTGGAGCGTGGAGCTTGAGGATGGAGCTTTCTTGAAGCTTGCACTTGGATCGTGGAGCTACTGGAGTGTGTGAGAGAGGAGGTAACTCGATCGGCATGGAGGTAAGCTCACTACACCCATAGATATGAATGGCGCGTCGGCTATGTGAGAGGTAACCATTAGTGCTCGGCTTGGAATGCTTGAAATAATAAGTGGTCCGTGGGTCTTGGCGGTTGAGCAAAAGCTCCCACATTTTGGTTCCGTTGCTGGGACCAACGGATTCAAGCCTTGAGCGCTTGTGCACTTTGAATTGAGCATCGAAGTAAGGGTTTTCCCCGAATCGGTGCTTGAGGTAGATAGGTAGGAAGCGAGGGAGTTTGAAGAGGTATTCGATCTCCTTAGCAAGTAGGTTTTTGGTTTTTGGGATTTGGAAAAGCATGTTTGAGTAGTGTAGTTATTTGCTTTGTGATTTGGGTGCATTAGGGTAGGAAAAAAAAAAGAAAAAGAAGAAAAAACAAGCATCAAGGTTTCTGCTATCATAACAGGGCATGAGGGTTTGATTCGATTACCAATTTACATTTTGGAGTTTATTGGCTATTCCATGTATATACTGTCAAGATTGTGGGAGAGAAGGAAGGAGTCTCACTTGTAGCTTTCTTGCTTGCACAATGGGGGAATACACACACAGGTGGAGGCTGAAAAACAGTTTTCCTCTTCTTAGTTGTGTAAGCCAAAAAGAACTCAAGTACATAGAAATAAAAGAACCCTATATATGGGTCTCAAACCAAACTCAACTAACTAAGGTGGCATACTAACTGAGCCACGAACTAGAGTAAATAAGGATAGCTGCCATCTAGCTATTATTTATGGGCGGTGTACCAACCGCATCTGCAACTGACAAGTTGGTGACATAAATGCACAACGGCCACCCTGGCATATCACGAGTGGAGCTCGATATCTCAACACTCCCCCTTGAGCTCAATCCCAATTCCTGCATACCAAGTAGGTCTCTGAACTTGCGCAGCTTCTCTGCGCCCAATGCCTTCGTGAATATGTCAGCTACCTGATCCTCTGTGCTGACATAAACTAGATCAATAAGACCTAGTAAAACCCTCTCTCGCACATAGTGATAATGCACCTCAATGTACTTTGTTCTAGCATGATAGACTGGGTTATTTGCCAAGTGTATACTACTCTTGTTGTCACAATAAATGACAACTGGCCCATCTATAGACTGATGCATATCATAAAGTAGCTTATGCAACCAAGCTACATCACATGCAACCATTGTTGCACCCCTGTACTCAGTCTCTGTGCTCGACAAGGCAACTGTAGGTTGTTTCTTGCTGCTCCAAGTGATTGCAGCACTCCCAAAAGAGAACACATATCCACTGGTAGATCGTCTATCAGAAATACTACCAGCCTAATCAGCATCAGTGTATCCATGCAACTGTATCTGAACCCTAGTCACATAAAATAGTCCATACTGCAATGTGGACTTTACATACCTGAGTATGCGTCTAGGTGCATCCAAATGTGGTTTCCTTGGAGCCTGCATAAACTGACTTACCAATCCAACAGCATAGCTCAAATCTGGCCTAGTAATAGTCATATAAATCAAACTTCCTACTATGCATCTACATATAGTAGGGTCTTCGAGAAGCTCACCTGCATCTGCGCTCAACTTCGCATTCTGCTCCAAAGGAATTGAAATAGGCTTACAGCCTGTCATCCCATATTTGGACAGCATGTTCAATCCATACTGCCTCTGCAAGAGCCATATCCCACTTGGTGATCTAATCACCTCAATGCCCAAGAAATAACGTAGCTCTCCCAAATCCTTCATCTCAAACTTCTGCTTCAATAGCATTTTCACATGAAGGATATCTTCATCACTATCAACTGTGATAATCAAATCATCAACATAAATGACAAGCAGCATAATACCTTTATCTATTTTTCTCACATAAAGTGAGAAATCTACCTTGGAAATTTGAAAGCCAATAGTGACAAAATACTGTCCTATCTTGTCAGACCATGCTCTAGGTGCTTGCTTCAAGCCATATAGAACTCTTCTTGCAAATCACCATGCAAGAAGGCATTCTTTACATCCATCTAATGTAAAGACCATCCCTTTGATGCAGCCATAGCAATGACTGCTCTTACGGTTCCCATCCTTGCAACCGGACTGAATGTTTCTTCATAATCAATGCCATATGTTTGTGCATACCCCTTGACTACTAATCTTGCCTTGTATCTATTCACAGAACCATCTGCATTGTGTTTCACCTTATAAACCCACTTACAACCAATTGCATTCTTATCTTTAGGCAAAGGTACCAATTCCCATGTAGCATTTACTTCCAAGGCATCTATTTCTTCATCCATGGCTTTCTCCTATTTTTCTTTTCCCATGGCTTGCTCAAAAGAAGTGGGTTTTGGTTCCTGTATCACTTTGACCATATAGGCATAGTGAATGGCTGTAAATCCATTATATTTCAGCCTATCTACAGGATACCTAGCTCTGGTAGACTACGCAAAGTAGGTTCACTCCCAGGTGCTCTCAAAACATCCCTGGTCTTCCTTACTCCAGGTTTAACAATAGAATGAATACCCAACTCATCATCAATGCTCTGTTTTGAGCCACTGGATTCACCATCCACATAAGAGTGACCTGCATTCACATCAAACATGGACTGATCTACCTTCTCTTTTCCTTTTCGTGATACCTGCATACCACTATCTGCATTGCTTTGAGAAGATTCTCCTGATCTCAATCTGCCTGTCCATGGCGAAGAATGTGAACCACTGCTAGAGGACTCTCCAGATCCACTAATATCTTGTGACTGCTGCTGTGAATTCTGTGCAGCATTACCATTTTGTGCATCCACATTATCAATCACATTTACTGGTTTATACCAGCTACTCATCTCATTAAAAACAACATCTCTGCTCACTGTAAACTTACGAGTAGAAGGGTTATAGTATCTATACCCTTTTTGCTGTAGAGAGTAACCAATAAAGATGCACTTCTCAGCTTTTAGATCCAACTTGGATCTCAACTCATCTGGCACATGAACATAGGCAATGCAACAAAAAATTTTCAAATGAGAAATATCTAGTTTCCTACCAGTATACCTCTCCTCTAGAGTCATGCCATGTATTGCTGTAGTAGGAGTCCTGTTCATTATGTAGACTGCTGTAGCAACTTTCTTAGCCTAGTAAAAATTTGGCAGGTCTTTTTCATTGAGCATGGCACTAGATACCTCTCCAATATGCCTGTTTTTCCTTTCTACAATTCCATTTTGTTGTGGGGTATGACTGCATGAATATTGCTGCTTTATGCCATGCTCCTACAAGAACCTTGCAAACTCTTTTGAGAGGTACTCTTCCCCTCCATTTGACCTTAGGCATTTTATTTGCAGGCCTGTTTCTTTTTCAACCATAGCTTGAAGAGTTTTGAAATGCCCAAAAATTTCACTTTTGTTTTTCATAAAATACACACAAATTTTCTGCTATAGTCATCAATAAAAGTGATAAAATAGTGACAGCCTCCAAGAGATGGAGCTTTAGTAGTCCACACATTAGAGTGGATTAATTCTAATGGCTTCTTACTCTCTTGAACATGTCCAGGAAATGGTTTCCTTGCCTGTTTTCCAAACTGACAGGCTTCACATACCTTATGCATTTCTGCAACCTTGAATTTAGGCAATCCTGCAACAATATTTTGGGCTTGCATTGATTTAAGTCGCTGTATATTAATATGACTAATGCATTTATGCCAGATATCAATATCTGCAACTACACCGGTCCCATGTGCAAACATTGTTGCACTCAATTCAGGCATGTCTGCATCCAACATAAACATTCTGCCCTTCTTCTTTCCTTTTGCTATCAAGCGACCTTTATTTTTCATATCCTCAACAAAGTATCCATGAGAATTAAATCTGACATGCAAGCCTTGCTCAACCATTTGACCAACAGAAACTAGGTTCTTGGTGATATTCGGGACATGAAATACATCCGACAGGTATTTCGTTTTTTCATCTTGCATAGACAAAGGAAAATTTTCAATCTGCACAATAGGATGTGCAGTATCATCACCAGTCTCCACAAATCCTAGTTTTTTCATTTTCCTTGCATCCTGCATCCATTCTGCATGACCTGTCATGTGGTTTGAAGCACTTGAGTCAACATACCACACATCATTGCTTTCTTCTGCACTTGTTACATAATTGGTCATGTGCTGCACCATAAACAAATGCTCATTTTTGTCATCACCCTGTCTACTAGAAGATGCATAATTCCCTTGTTGCAATTTTCCATTCATGATGTCATTCTGCTTTTTATAGCAGTCTTTAGCCATACGACCCATTTTACCACAGTAGTAGCATTCAACATTGCTGTTTGCATTTTGGCCTCTTTGCTATCCACCACGACCTCTTTGGCTCCCCCTACCTCTAGAGTTACCACGTCCTCCTCCATAGGACTGGTTTTCTTGAGTTTGCTGCATATTTTGATTTCTACGACGGCCTCTAGATCGACCTCCTCTACCTCTTCCAGCATTTGAGTAGAAGACAGCTTCTTTTGAAGTTCCTCCTGAAGAAGATGCATCATCATTTCTCTGCTTCTCAGAAATTAGAAGAGCAATCAACTCCTCAAAATCAGGAAATCTTTCATGGATGGAAATGGATGTTCGGAACTGTGCATAATCCTTTCCTAGACCATTCAAGGTCACAGAAACTAAATCATCATCTTCCACTGGCAACCCAATGGAAGCAAGTGCATCTATAATCTTCTTCACCTTCATGTGGTAGTCATTGATGCTCATACTTTCTCTTTGCGCATTGTGAAACTCTTGCTTGAGCTGCATTTTCCTGGCTTGCGTATTTGTGCTATACATTTTTGACAAGGTATCCTATGCCTCCTTTGGCGTACTTGCATCTTGAATATGCACAATCATAGAGTCTAAAATGCTGATAGACAGCCAGTACATAACTTTCCTAGCTCTCTCATGCCATGCTTTAAATGCCTGCATTTGCTGTTGATTGGGAACATAAGGAAGAATTGGTTCTTCTTCATTTCCTGCAACGAATTTCCAATATCCTTTTCCCATAAGGAAATTCGTCATTCTGAACTTCCATGCTTGGAAGTTGTTCTTGTCAAGCTTTTCAGTAACAATCTGTGAAAGAGAATTAGACGCCATTACAGAACACTGCAAAAAATTCTGTCACTGCAAAGAAGACAGCTTTAGTCTCATAAGGGCAAATCTGCAAAATTGGCGAAAGTGGTATTTGACCACACAGTCACTTCCTAGTGACGATTTTGCATCAATAGGCAACATGGATGATTCTGTAACTCCCAATGTCTCTGCGCACAGGCATACGATGCAATTTCTACAGTAACTTTTCACCGACCTGTAGAATAGTGGTCGCACAGCATAAAACAGGGCATTTTCCTGAGTGCGTGCAGAAAACTTCCACCTCCAAAACAGGCCCCGAAATGGCCTCAAATAAAAAAAACAGAGCAACCGAGAGCTAAAGCCCCATCATGCAGCATATATTGCCCTCTTGCTACACCCCGAAGGGCGTCTCAATCTAAGACAATGCACTCTTGCACTTTCCGGTTGTGCTACCTGCAGAGACTTGCTCTCAAAACAGAAAAATGAAAGCAACACTGGTCCTCTTACTAGAACACCGCAAACTTGGCTTGCTTTCTTGAGCTCCTTACCACGAACAAGGGTCTGATACCATGTCAAGATTGTGGGAGAGAAGGAAGGAGTCTCACTTGTAGCTTTCTTACTTGCACAATGGGGAAATACACACACAGGTGGAGGCTGAAAAACAGTTTTCCTCTTCTTAGTTGTGTAAGCAAAAAAGAACTCAAGTACATAGAAATAGAAGAACCCTATATATGGGTCTCAAACCAAACTCAACTAACTAAGGTGGCATACTAACTGAGCCACGAACTAGAGTAGATAAGGATAGTTATCATCTAGCTATTATTCATGGGTGGTGTACCAACCGCATCTGCAACTGATAAGTCGATGACATAAATGCACAACGGTCACCCTGGCATATCACGAGTGGAGCTCGATATCTCAACATATACAACTCTTTCTCTCCATCCATAGCTTTGATCTGGAGGTGTGTATGATAGGCCGTGACCTGAATCGTGTGATTCGAGCGATTTATTGTTGCGCCGGTCAAAGTCGCACCGTGCTTGGGCTCTTCGAGTGACGACGATTCTGGGTCGAGTCCCAGAATCGACCCTCGGTCCACTACCACTCGGACCACCTGACTCGGATCACTTGACTCGAACGCGTTGAAATTCGACCCTCGGTCAACTCAACTCGG
This sequence comes from Lygodium microphyllum, assembly GCF_053477565.2. Classification (NCBI taxonomy): domain Eukaryota; kingdom Viridiplantae; phylum Streptophyta; class Polypodiopsida; order Schizaeales; family Lygodiaceae; genus Lygodium; species Lygodium microphyllum. Next base: position 126,945,217 of record NC_141155.1, read on the forward strand.
ACACCCATCGCTCGGCCCATCCAAATCAACCATTTGGACCAACTTTGAAATTCGGCCCTCAGTCCTACCGACTCGGCCCAACCCCACTCAGACAAGTTGACGTTCGACCTAGCTAAATTCACCTGACTCGGCCCTCGGCCCACTCGGCCCTCAAACAACCAAACTCGGACTGGCCGAATTTGATATTCGGACCAATTACATTCGGCTCTTTCTACTCGGCCCTCGGATGGGCCGAATCGGGCATTCAGCCCCCTACAATTCGGAACTGTTGGGCCGAATATGGATTTTTTTCAAATTTTAATATGTAGACCTTGAAACAGACCAAGAGACCATATAGAGCCGAAACCACATCATAGATCTATCACTGGGCTGAAATCTAGAGCAAGTAGTTTAAAACTTGGCTATAAGTGGTCCTTCAAATTGCGCATGGCATGTACCGTAATGGCCCTGCGGACCGGGGGGGGGGTTGCCCCCCTCGGATCCCCATAGAGGGGGCTCTATCTTCTCCGCACCTCCCCTAAGTAGGTTGGAGAGAAAACGCGTGCCGGTGATAGGTCCTCCAAATTAGACCCTAGTGTAGTAATGGCTCTACATGAGCATGGATTCTCACTTGCAAAAGAGCAACCAAAAGCCCATATCCAAACAGAGACAAAAACAGAGACCCTAGAACCTCAATGGGCCAATCTAGCCAACAAGGGCGAAAAGGCCACACTACAAAAACACGTACGTGTTGCATTCGGACTGCATTTAGTCAAAGCGGAAAGCAACAACATCAAGCTACAATGGCGAGGATGACTAGATATGACAGTCCTAACGATGGATGCACCTTGAATAGCACTGTATCGGCCATCCAAGACATCAGTGGAGAATCCACATCTGGTCGTGCAGTTGCGGACCCAAGGGCATTTGTCACAAGGCTTAAATTTATGAGCCAAGACCCAGAAGATGAAGACATAGTACTGCTAGCTTATCTTAGGGTCAAACTCACCGTAAAAAGAGAGCACACTATTGATGCTCTGATTGATGAAGGACCAGATTTTAATATCTTGATCTATGAAGCATGGACCCTACTAGGCCAACTAGAGCTCACATTGACTAATGCAACTCTTAACCCTTACGGAGGACACCCACAAGTACTTATAGGGAAGTGAAAAATCCTTGCGACAATTGAAATTGAAAGCTTGCCTATCCTATTTCATGTTCCTCCAAATAGTGCTAATTGCGGGAAGGAAACCCTCCTAGGAAGACCCTTCAAAAGGGCAACCAAGTGTGAGGCTGACTATGTAGCATAGAGGATATACCTGACAATACAAGGTGTGAGGATAATCACAACCTTTAGCAAGGGTGACCTCATCGAACCTCAAGGGAAAGGCAAGGAAGGTGTTGACATATTAGTCAAGCCTGCTAACGAAAGCAAGGACTTGTTGGAAGAGTTGATACAAGCACAGGTCAAACAATGAGAACCAGTGAGTGAGGCCATGCTTGAAACAAGGAGATCGGGAGCCAATTCCAAGGACATGCTTTGGACTTATAAATATCGTAGAAGACCCCAAAAGAAGCCCAAGCCTTATAGACAAAGGCATCGATGGAGAGTCAATACAATGTCGAGATGGATATCCAAAGCGTTGCTACGTGCTCAAGGGTATTATGCAGGTAACTAATGGATTTGGGTACCAAAACCCCTTACGAAACCATCTCTATCAGCTGAAGGCCAGATTGCATAAAAAACAACGAAGCACAAGAGGAAATCTAAGAGAAATTCCAAGTCTCAGGGCAACAAACCAAACATGAGTGTTCGAAAGAAAGAGCCTTAGCCTAGTATGCTTAATAAGCTAATGTCAAATGTAACCATTGAGCATGCACAAAGACCACCAGTGCTCAAGGAGCTTTTGACTTCCCAAGAGGATAATGAGCACCAAAGGCACAACGTTGCTCGTAAGAAAGCTGATTGCTCAACAAAGCAAATGGCACAATTGTCTAACAGCCTCGAGTAAATCATTCAGACTATGCCAAGTCCACCTATGAGTCCCAGATCTCCTATATCCTCTTTTCCCAAACGAACATAGGAAGCACAACAACAGCCTTCAAGGGCAGCTACTCAATCCCAATCTCTATCTTCATCTAAGCTTCCAAATGTCCAAGAGGTGGGACATGGCACCACCCCTAGCTCTTGGCCCAAGGGTATGCATTTGCAATCTATTGTGACTAGAACAGCTGAGGCTAGATATGCACAAGTGAATGCTCAAAGGGAAATAAAAGACACGACCACTTTCAATCGGTCTAAGGACTTGACATCGCAATCCACAAATAGTAGCCAGTCCATTGAACTAGCTACTACTATTTCCAATCAGGGATCACAGCAGTCATAGCCCTTGGCCATGACAATGCCCCTTACGGAACGCGTCCTTAGTAGTTCACTTGTGGAGGAGGTGTTGCAACCAACTTCCTTGAAAACTCTAGCACTTCCAAAGTGCCTAAAGCCTAAGCTGAAGGAGTTAAACAGAAGGGAATTGGCTGAAGAGCTAGGCTCTCCAAAAAGGGAGGCAATTGTACCCTCACAACCTAGCGAGGCTATTCAACAAGCCACGGCTATGTCCCATGAGGACACATTAGAGAAAGAGAATGCTGAGGCCCAACCAAGCACATCGACGGACTGACCTAGTTTAAGGTCCCGATTCAAGGGATACACCTCGATTGCCCAAGAAAAAGAAGAGAAAAGAACGAAAACAACAACGGCAGTTGCAAGTGGCTATAGACCCCAAGAAGATTGAAACCAAGAGTGTCGAAGAGCTAAGGAATAAAGCATCGAGTCCATCCATGAACCCATTGATGTCTCTCCTAATAGCAGTGAAACCTCAGACACATCCGTGTGTTCTGAAAAATCAAAGCAGCCGTTACCATCAATGGTTGCTTGCAACACTCAATTCACCGACAACAGAACTCGCATTGACCAATCAAGAGTAAATACAACATTGTCACAACAGGGTGACAAATTTATACCAGTCACATCCAAGGAGAACCATGACGCAATAACAAAGGCTCAGGAGAAACATGGAAACCCCGAGAGCATAAGCAATCCTAGCGTTGACCAATCTTGCTCATATAGGCATGAGACCCCAGCTATGCTGAAGCCTAGGGAAACTCCTAGAACCTTGCATGAGATAGCAACTGAGCAAGCCCTCGTTGAACATAGAAGTGTCGCAGAATTCTTAACTGACTTGGATGCTAAACTCAGGGTATTCGCATGTGTCTACATCCTTGTAGACATGGGCGCATTCCCTAGGGAGCAGCTTGAAGAAAACTTTCCATTTTTCCTATCCTGGGAAGAGTAAGAACATCTTGACGAGCACTATGACAGGATCCTGCATGAGCGCATGTGACTCACCTCTGACGAGGAAGCTGACGAACTACGCTTAACTATAAGATTCAATGATGTGCTTTGCTAACCAAATCTCTTAGAGATAGAGCAACTAAAGCGACAATTAGAAGGTCGAAGTCAATTTGAAAAACGTTGGTTTGAAAACCGTGTTGCAATGGCCGAACTAGGAGCCCAAATTATAACAGTCTCAAAGAAGTGATTGGCCAAATGGCAGTCTCAAAGAGACCCAACCTATGTGGCACCAACTTCTTTTCGAGTGCTAATTGCCATTCGGGGTACGGACTTAGCTAGAACTAGCCAAGAGAACTCTCTGGCTGATAAGGTTCTCACTGAGGAGGAGCTACATGTTACCAGTAGACTCGGACAAGGTGCCATACTACTCGATGTTGCAAAATATCTATCATGATTGAGTAAGCTGCCACGAGTACTGGATGCGTGTGCCACACTCTAGTACAATGCAGAGTTCTACAATTAGTTTTTATCCTCATAAAGTGACATGGATTCGTAAATATGTACATAAACAAACAATGAATTTTGTGACCCTGTATAGATAATATCAACACACACAAGAAGCAATGATAGTCAAGAATAGGGAGAAGAGTTGGGTTTGACAGGCTGAGCTCCTCAGGTCCTCCTCTCACCACACATTTAGAAGTCGTGTGACCATCCCTGCTTTCAGGTGGAGGGCATGCAACCCTCATTACCGCTATAGGAAGCCCTGACCAACATCTCTAATGGTGGAGACGGGGCACCATCCCTTTCTATATACCTTTCTCCTTTTCAGTCTATCCTTCCGAGGATGAGCCCTGCCCCACTCCATGACAACCGGTCCACGCAACTTAGCATAACCCAAGATCTGCTAATGGATGGAGGCAAAACGAACATCATTACAGGGGCCATCCCTCTACAATAAACACTGCATGCCTCACCTCTCCCATCCTCATCATATGCGCTTAATAACCCACTATGTAATCCCTTCCATGTGAATAGTTTTATCATGCCTTAGGGCCTAACCCTTGGTTTGCATTTTGCAGGTTCCCCTATGGTAGTAGTCATGGACCATATAGTGCAGCTGGTTTGCAAGGAAGCTCTCTGCCCGTCAGAGGGAGTATAAGGCACTAGCGCCCCCACCAGAATACTACGTGCCTACTCTAATGAGGTACACACCGAAAAGGGGCCCCAAAAGCCACCGCCCAAGATGTAGGCTAAAAACCCCCCAAGCCAAGAGGACAAGGACTTAAGGGAGCACAACACGGGATGTGGCAATACCCACTGTGCAGGCCCCCACCAGATGCTCAGGTACCAGGTGCTCGAAAGAGGAGAGGGTAGCTCGAAACAAGCAAGAATGTGATGCATTATTCAAAAGCATTCTGGAAATAGTTTCGGCTAGGGACTACACCATTTAGGTTTCGACCGACATCTTCCTCGCCTAGCCTTACAAGAGCCCCTCACCGACACATCCTCAGTCGCCCCACCACTCGGACTCACTCCACCTCGTACAAATAGAGTAGCCCCTATGATATATAAGCTGATTAACAAAGGCCATCCTGCCATAAATTTTTGTCTTTAAATGGTTAAAGGGGTAGGCTCCCCGCCTCTATACACTTTCCTTACCTACTTCTAATATATGTCACGTCTTTAACAAGCACCGAAATATGCATCACAATTAGCATCATAGGATTTTGATAAAGTAATATCTTGACATGATTGCATATGTTCGTTGTACTTGATACATGCGACTTGCATATACTCTCATGAAGTGAGAGGTCTTCGTGCGAACATGTTCAATGCCCAAATCACCGCAAAACCACTAACCTCACAAAGAGCCGCAACAAAGCCACACTGTCGAAAGTGAAAATCACCATTGCCGATCACCCACATCGCATGGTCCAAAGCATAATCATAATCACTTTCTCTTTCTGGGTTACACTCTACACCGGGAACTCACGACAGCTCTTACCTCAATTGTACCAACATCTCACATTCCAAAGAGGGTTGCAAAATCTCAAATGTACCTCCCCATCTCAACAACTACTTCTCTAACTATGAGGCTAGGGCACAATCATCACTGTAATATCCATTTCTTGAGCTTTCGAAGCTCGATATCTCCCCTCGCCCTTTCGCATCACCCACCATTGTTCAGGGCACATCAAGGGCAGGACATACCCTAGGAGCTTGTCTCGCCTATGGTTAGACCTGTCACCCTGACCCATTCACACGTTCCCTCTTGCACTCTGCCTTAATACCATTACAATCAATCATGGTAAGCACCGCACGAATGACCATGAAAAGTGCACCGTTCTCATCAAGCAAGTCCAATAGCTCCAAGCTACCGAAAGTGCGGTGTCCCTATGTTCAATTATACTACGTCGTGCAGTCACAACGCAAAGGATGTCTCATACACCTTTACGTGCACTTCTTCTCAACATGGACAACTTTGCTTCATCCACACATTATTACGAGAAACCAACCCGCGGTCTTCTAACTACATAATATCTAAGTATGCGCCTTAGTACCATTACAATCAATCATGGTAAGCACCGCACGAATGACCATGAAAAGTACACCTTCTCATCAAGCAAGTCCAATAGCTCCAAGCTACCGAAAGTGCGGTGTCCCTAGGTTCAATTATGCTACGTCGTGCAATCATGACGCAAAGGATGTCTCATACACCTTCACGTGCACTTCTTCTCAACATGGACAACTTTGCTTCATCCACACATTATTACGAGAGACCAGCCCGCGGTCTTCTAACTACATAATATCTAAGTATGCACAAGCACTCACATAATATCTGCACCAAAATATATAAAGAGTTTGGGTCCTCAAGTGTAGGACAATACTCTCAGCTTGCTTAGAGTTCGACCTGTCTCCCAAACTAATTGAACTACGTCTTGTGCATGATAAAGAAGACTAGTACTATCCCTAGGGAGAGACCACCTATGAGAGGTTTTTAATTGTAAGTATTGAAGACTCCAACGAAAGTATCATTCGCTCTTCATCAACACTCAACTCTGAATTCTTATCCTTTATCATCTTGGAAGCCTGCCAAGAATTGTCATGTGCAAAATCCCCAACAAACCAACACTTGTGCTGGCCATCACTGCAATCCCCAACAAAGAACAACCCTACCACCAGCTCCAACAACCCTACCACCAGCCACCTAGGCCACCAACGTGCCCCCAATAACCTTCCTCCACACCACCACCAACACTCCTCCACGGCAACCACATATGTCCCTTCCACCCATGTCTTTAGTGCATGCCAAAACTTGCTACCTACGATGGTGAGTGCCATGGGATTGGCACTCGTCTAGGAGGGGGGTAATGTTAACCATCAAATGAACAAGGTGGAAAATCTGGAAAAGATAAAGTAGAAGACAAAGGCCAAGGCAAAGTGAAACGAAAGATGAAGGCGTGCCAAGAAAAATCTGGAAACACAAAAAGCGTAGAAAAGTCCTAAATAAGGGAAAAAGGTGCACAAGGAAAAGCGCAAGTCAATACTTTTGTAAAAGAGTGCAAGCGCATCATAATTTAATTTAAGGAGCGTCGGGCTTTCACTCGTGCAATTTGTAAATATAGACGGGTGGTGGAAAGGAGGCTAGGAAGATAGAAGGACAATGGGAAAAAGGGCCTAGGCTACGACCGGCCATGTAAAAAAGGGGATAAGGGGATGACCGCCCAAAATAGATTTAGGGTTTTGTATATAAAGTTGAAAAGTGAATGAGAAGCTCATTTTTTTGTGTGGCCAAAAGTGGCTCTCTTATTCTTCTTCTTGCTTGCTTGAGCGTGTGCTTGAGAGAGAGAGTGGAGGGAGTGAGTGTGAGGGTGAGGGACCAGGGAGGAGAAGCTCTCCATCTTCTCCTCTCTTCTTCTCTTCTCTTCTCTTCTCTTGTCTTGCTCGTGGCAATGGAGCTTAGATCATGGAGCTTGAGGATAGAGCTTTCTTGAAGCTTGTACTTGGATCGTAGAGCTACCGGAGTGCGCAGGAGAGGAGGTAACTCGATCTGCATGGAGGTAAGCTCACTACACCCATAGATATGGATGGCGCATCGGCTATGTGAGAGGTAGCCATTAGTGCTCAGCTTGGAACACTTGAAACAATAAGCGGTCCGTGGGTCTTGGCAGTTGAGCAAAAGCTCCCATAAGGTTGGACTTGCATAACTCATCAAACTCCATTTATTTGTTATCAATTATAGTTTCAGGCTACTCTCCATGTAACTTTAGTGGTTTTATCTATGAAACGCACCAATACCTGCCAAACTTGGCTCTTCCAATAGGCATAATTCGTACCATTAAGCTTAGTGATGTTGAAGATAGCACTATTAGTGGAAGAAGATGCCATACTACAAGCTAAAATAGTGCAAACAGTTCAAAACTGCTTGCTGTTTTCTATTGTAAACAGCCAAAATACCATCAAAACCATTGCAAAATGACCATGACTTGATAGCTAATGATGCTGCCTACCAAGTACCATTAGTAATACATCAAATCAAGATGATTCAACATGAAAATTTCACAACAATCTATACATAAATGCTTGCTGCAATAAATTACAGAACAGTGAAAATGAGAGTTGATAGTGCCAAAAGCAAATCCCAAGTCAATCAAATACTGCCAAGTCCAAAACCAGCATCATGTAGGCATAGCGTAGGCATATGACAGGTGATAATCATGAAACAAACACCCAAACATGTCATATAAACATCTGACAGTGAGTGTGTACACCTCTAATCAACAAAGCAAAATGTACTTGCTACTGGCAAGACTTGACACAAGTAGGTGTCAACTCACAGAAAACGACCCAAGTTAGCTCATAAGAAAGTATAGTGGACCAAACAGTAGAAGCCAAACACCATCCAAACTGAAGGTCCTAGTCTCAAGTATTTGAATGCTCAAGTAGCATAAACCCACTTGCTCTATGTCTGTCAAGCATATATTTGAATGCTCAAGTAGCATAAACTCACTTGCTCTATAGTGGACCAAACAGTAGAAGCCAAGCACCATCCAAAGTGAAGATCCTAGTCTCAAGTATTTGAATGCTCAAGTAGCATAGACCCACTTGATCTATGTTTGTCAAGCGTATCAAGATGCTCCCACTGGCACAAAAGCCATAAATATCAAGCAAGAAAGCTCGAACAAAGCATGTAAGAGTGCACCAGTGACATGTGTCCAAGATCAAACATCAATGAGACATCCCGAACATGTAGCCCGTGTAGCATCCATACATAGCATACATAGACATCAAGTACATCCAAATTGTAACTCTGGCAAGCCAAGAAATAGCCAAAGTAAGCTCCGGGCAATTAAATGTCAAGCCCAAGTAAGCCGCAATAGCAATCAACTCTAAGACAATGTAACTAGCATGTACAAGTGGCATAAGCCAAGCATGTCAAGACCGGTCAAGACATAAGTGAGGTACATGCCAAAGTGCATCCAAAGACGGAGATTCAAGCGCTACAAAGCGGAGCTCAAGCTCAACCAATGATCCAAAGCAATATCAAGCTCAAAGTTGATCCTCCTTGATGATCACTACATCAAAATACATCTCCAAAGCATGTCCTGATTCCAAGAGGTATAGGCAAGCATAAAGTAATATGCTTCAGCCCACTGTTGTACAACAGTGATTGACTATTCAAAATTGAGTATCAAATCAGCAACACATGAGTGCCATCCATTAGGCATACATCAAGAAGAATATTTTCTAGAGGATTATGGTATTGCTATGCGAAAGACATTCAGAGAATGGGTTTATCAGCCCAACAAAGGACTTGTTGCTTTTGAGTTGTTGCGAGAGTTTGAAGAGAGATACAACCAGCTAGATGCACTAAAGCAAAGAGCTCTGAACTCAAAGAAAGTGGAGTTATTCTTACAGGCAGCTAATCCTGCACTTTTGGATGATTTAGGAGAGCTTCTAGAGGACCGTGCGTAGCCTATGGGATTGAAGACAGGTTGACAGGATACTGTCAATGTGGTTTATACACTAACAAAGAGGTGGAGATGGAAGGCTCGCTTGCAAAACAAGATGTAGTCACCACTAGCGACAACTTCTCCTACCACAACTTCTCCTATTTCTCCTATTGCACCATCCTCTATTTCTCCTATTTCTCAACCCGTGTCTATGTTTATACCTATTCCTGTTGCGGTTGTCAAACCAACTGCAAAACCGACTATTAAAGATATGATGGAGGAGATATTAAAGAGCTTAAAAGTCCTACAAATCAAGATGACTAGAATGGAGTAGTAGCCACTTAGTCCAGCTCCAGTTTTAGCCCCAACTTCATCTACCCTGGCAAATTCTTTTAGGATGGAGAAATCTTAGGGAGTCGAAGTGCTTGTTGAAGAGAAGTAGAGAAAAGATGAGGATCAATCAGAAGGTTCGAAGAGGATGACTAGGAGGAGTGATCCAGTTTCTTAGCTTTCTTCTTCAGGACCAAAGCAGAGTATGACTGATGTTCAGAAATTGAAAGTACAGGAAGATCAGAATACCTCGGAGATAAAAGATCCGAAGCCGAAAAAGCAACCTAGATTCAAGCAGCTTTCTGACATTGAGATGACTATGGACTTGAAAAAGATTGAGGAGAATAATTTTGATGAGAAGATTAGTGATAGTCTTTATGATGGGCTATCATGCTCGGATACTATGGAGAATGTGCACGTTTGGAGGGGGGATGTTGTAGGGACACTTTGCAAGATGGAAGCCCTCCTTCACAAGAATGCTTGTCGCAAGAACATTATGTAAGAAGCCCTCCACTTTCTTCACAAAATACAAGAAATTTAACAAGAAGAAGAGTAAGATAAGGAACTCATATTAAGATTTAAGAAGCCTCTTTTCAAGATTCAAGAAGGCTCTACAAAGAATAGGATCTTTTTGAGTCCGAGAATAAATAGAAACTTTGTTTCTCTTTGGGGTTTGATACACAAAACTTTGATTTTCCTACGTCAAATTGTGACAAGGTTCGACCACCTTACACAAATATCCATAATGGGACCCTCTACTCACTTCTTTCCCAAGATACAAAGTTGAGTAATAAGAGAAGGGCCCTTCTAACATCTCCTTATATAGTTTTCACAAGTACTCACACATTGTGTTTGCTATTTTATAAAAGCATAAAGCTCTTTGTGTTTGGCTTTTCATCGTTCCATAAAGTTTTAAAGCTCTATCTTCTTTTATTGTTGTAAAATGAAAAATCTAAGGCTTCAAAAAGCTTGTAAAGCTTTCCTGGTTATTTGCCACCCTTCGCGTGTTTTGAGAATGCTGAAATACGCTGCTCGTCTTCAACAAAATCACCACCATTATCCGTGATCAATGGAGTGCCCACTTGTCCTTCAATCATCGTTGGCCTAAAATCAAGCCATGATGAATACTTTAACCTATCATTGATGCCATCTGCGTGTTGTCAGAATGTAACGCCATCCTGCTTAATACCGTCTCTTGCCTTATCATTGTGAACAATCACAAATCATTGCTTGTAATGTTGCCGTATTTCATGCTTGACATTAAGGTTGCACTACAACATATAGACCCAATAGGAACGTTTAAAGCGACGGAATTATTCATGGAAAAAATTACCCCCATCATCGCTATTCGCGTTGCTATTAGCGATGCGATCGATTCGTTGCTATTAGCGTTGCTAATTGGGTTAGCGACAGTTGCAGAGTAAATTTGCGATGCAAATAGTGACGGTTACAGAGGGGAAAAAAAATAGGTGGCAGGGCATGCAGTCCTGCCACCCTTCTAGCTATATGCACTAAATATTCTTGTATAATTCATTTGCCAATGTCAGCTACACCTAATTTCTAAAAATTGTGTATCAAATTATAAAAAGAAAATTGAATCCTTTGATTGCAAAAGCAAGATATATTTAATTCGAAAAGGTATTTTGCAAGGAGCTTTTTCATCACTTGCTTAGGCCCAAGAAGAAAAAGAGCTTGTGATTGCAAAAGCTAAATATAATCAATTCAAAAAAGTATTGCTCAAGGAGCTTTTTTATCACTTGTTAGGCCCAAGGAGAAGAGCTTCACTTCAAGCTTTCATTATAGCCAGGACCTTGAGATATGAATAAGTCCCATTGATCTTTTGCTCACTCCAGCTTATTCCAAACTTGTTCAAGTCTTTTTGGGGGAGCATTTGGACATCTGTAAGAGTTATACCATGGTGTTGGAGCCAGAAACACTTATATAGGGAGTGGTAGTGTCTCTAAGCTCTTCTTCTTCCTTTTTGTTTTTACCTACGTCTAAGTCATCTTCTATCTCTTCTTTCTTGTCTTCACCCTCAATGTCAATGGATGGAGGTGTTTTAAGATCAAAATAATCAAGCTCATCCTCCCCCTTCTCAAACTCCATTTCTTGAGCTCAGACTAGTTACTGTACTCCAAGTAGATCCATGAAACAAACGAATTTCTCTTTACCAAGTGATTTGGTAAAGATATCGGCTACCTGGTCTTCTGTCTTCACATGAAGTAGATCAATCTGTCTTGCAAGTACCATTTCTCTGATGAAATTGTAATGAATCTCTATGTGTTTGGATCTAGCATGATAGACGGGGTTGCTAACTAGCATCCATATACACCTTAGGTTGTGTACATAACCCTCACTCTACTCCATATATACCTCTTCAAGCAAGTCACCATTCAAGAATGCATTTTTGACATTCACTTTTCATAATTTTCAGCCCTTAGAAGCCACTAATGCAATGACTATTCTCACCATTTCCATCTTGGCAACCGAGCTGAAAGTCTCCTCATAATCTAGGCCGTATTGCTGTGCATATCCCATTGCAACGAGCCAAGCTTTATACCTTTCCAACGAACCATGTGACTTGCATTTCTCTTTATAAACCCATTTGCTTAAAGACATCGAGTACCTCATCCTTGTACTTTCGAATGTACAGCCATGTGTATTAGTTGAAATAATCTATTCAACTGACACTATATTCTTGCAAATTTTGTTCTGCCATCTGTCCAAACGACAATAGATTCTTGGTAATAGAAGGTACATGCAGTACATCATGTAGGCTCTTCTTTCTATTGTCATAGCCGCAGCAGTCTACCATCCTACTAGTGGGCTATCTCGCACTCGTGCCCAAAATCTTTCCATCCCTTTTAGCTCCAAGTCTAGCATGACTTCCCGAACAATGTCCTTATGAAAAGATCTTTTTGGGATGAGAAGCTCATATCCGCACTACATTCTCCTTATCTCCCGAAGGGGGATAGTGCCCGATTTCCATCTCCTCTTCTTCTCTGGTGGTCGTTATGCTCTATGGGGAGCACCTATTGCTGCACTAAAGGAGGCTTCACCTTGTACTCCAGGTAGTGGGCGTTGGCATGAGGCCTTCCCATGGCCGAGAAACGGGGATATGCTTGCTTGGTGCCTACCATGCAAGCTCGAGGAGGGCAAGATGGAGAAGAGACAGAGGTTGGGGGTTCCCTCCTCCTTTGTAGTTATCCCCTCTCTTTTAGTGGATGTGGTGGCAATGGTAGTGGCAATGGGAGCTTCTCTCTCTCTCTCTCCCTCTCTCTCAATCTCCCTTGTACTATCTCCCTTATTCTCTCTATACATCTCTTCATCAACAAAAAGAAAAAGAGAAGTAAAGAAAATAGAAAAACAAAGAGAGAAGAGATAATGCATTTACCTCAAAGTTTGAAGAAGAATCCTTTCACATTTCTCTCCTTCTTCTTCTTCTCCTTCACGGGTTCCCTCCTTCTTCTTTGTAGTTGTCCCCCTCTTTTTGTAGTGGATTGGCGGTGGCAGCAACCTCTCTCTCTCTCTCTCTCTCTCTCTCTCTCAATCTTCCTTGCGCATGTTGATCTCTCTCACTTCTTCTCTCTATACACTCTTCATCAACAAAAAGAAAGAGAGAAGTAAAGAAAAGAGAGAAAAAAAGAGAGAAGAAATAATACACTTACCTCAAAGCTTGAAGAAGAATCCCTTCGCGCTTCTCTCCTTCTTCTTCTTCTCCTTCACGGGTTTCCTCCTTCTTCTTTGCAGTTGTCCCCTCTCTTTTTGTGGTGGATTGGTGGTGGCAGTGACCTCTCTCTTTCTCTCTCTCTCAATCTCCCTTGTACATGTTGATCTCTCTTACTTCTCTCTATACACTCTTCATCAACAAAAAGAAAGAGAGAAGTAAATAAAAGAGAAAAACAAAGAGAGGAGATAATGCACTTACCTCAAAGCTTGAAGAAGAATCCCTTCGTAGTTCTCTCATTTTTTTCTCCTTCGGGAGTTCCTTCCTTCTCCTTTACACTTGTCTCCTCCCTCTTCATGGATGGCAGCAGTGGTGGCGACCTCTCTCTCTCTCTCTCTCTCTCTCTCTCTCTCTCTCTCTCTCTCGCTTGTTTACAAACCTGTAAAATGCCATGCTCGAGTTTTAATACTTTTTTATGAAGCCCCTCTCTCTCCTGTTTTTTATTTCTCTCCATCTCTCTCTTCCTTCCCCTCCCTTCTTCTCTCTATTTCTCTCCCTCCTTCCCTCCCCACTCTCACTCAACTCATCTCATTGCAAAGACAATCAAAGATAGAAAATAAAAAGCTTAAGAAACAAAGATATTGAAAGAAATGTCACCCCACCTCTCTTTATCTCTCTCTCCCCCCTCTCCCTTTACTTTTCTTTATTAATCTTCTCTCTCATTCTCTCATTGTTTTCCTATTTCTCTCTCCCTCTCTCTCGCTCTCTATTTTTTCTCTCTATCTCTCTTTCTCCCTCTCTCTCTATTCTTTTCACTCTCCTTTCTCTCTTTACCTCACCCTTCTTTTCTACCTCCTCCTCTCTTCCTTCCCTCTCCCTCTCTATTTCTCTCCCCCTCTCTTTATCTCTCTATTTCCCTTTCTTTGTTTCCTCTCTCTTTGTTTCTCCCCCCTCTCTCTCTCGTTGTTTCTCTCACTCATCCTCTCTCCCTCTCTCCCTCCCTTCATCTCTCATTTCTGTCTTCCTCTTTCTCTTTGTTTCCTTTCTCTCCCTTTTTCTCTCTTCCTCTCCCTTCATTCTTCTCCCTCCCTTCCTCCCTCCCTCTCTTTCCATGTATCTCTTTGCAAAGAAAAACAAAAAAAGAAAACAAGAGAACACAAAAATAAAGCAAGAAGAGGCAATGTACCTACCTCAAAGGCCTTAAGATGAAACCCTTTGTACCTTCTCTTTGCACCTTCCCTCCCTTCTCCATTGCACACTTCTCTTTCTTCTTCATATATAGCGGCGGCGGCGGCAACAATGGTGATGAGCTCCCTCCCTCTCTCTCTCTCTCTCTCTCTCTCTCTCTCTCTCTCTCTCTCTTTCTCTCTCTCAAAGCTTTAAGCTCTCTCACTCTCTCTTTCATTCTTTCTCGCAAATGTTTTCTCGGCAAATGTTTTCTCGACAAATGTTACGCTCGGGTTTTCGAAACTTTTTCCTCAGACCGGCGTCGCTATATGCGTTGCTATTAGCGTCGCTATTTGCGACACCGTTTTTTTTGTGTCGCAAATGGCCGTCGCTATTGCCCCATTCCCTTGTAGTGTTGCCACATTGCATGTCAAACACTATCGTTTTGCCTTGTCAATGACTATTTTTTTTCTTGTTATTCTTCAATTGAAGGGCTCAAGTTAGATATCAAGTGGGGTTTTTTGTCTTGACGTACACATCAGCAGTCAAGGTCTGATGTGGCCGATTGACTGCAGGGTTTAAAAAAGGGATGGAGAGAAAAAAAAAGGGGGGGGACACATGCATTCGGCATGGCCATGGACATGGAATGCCAAATCCTCAATGCCATTTGGGTTGCTTCAAAACATGTTAGAATGGTAGCTTTGGTATGCTGTAATGGTTGGATGGGAATGGAGGAGTGTTGGAAGGGGAATGGAGGAGGGTCCTTTCGTAATGGAGGGTCACTGTTTTCCTGAATAGAGAATGGTAGAGGGTCTCCAAAGGGAAAGAGAGTCATATATTTAATCAGCTTTTTAAAATGTCCATTAGTAGTGGTGAAGACTATTAATAGGGGTTAGAGCGTGAGAAATCACTGTCTTCTCATGGAAGGGACTTCAAGAGGAACTTAAATACTACATCCCAAAGATGGAAAAATTCAAAGTGAGATATGAGTGGAGAAATCTCAAGCAAGCACAAGGAAAGATGGAGTATGTTAGCAAGTATAGGCGGTTGATACTATAATTACCCAACATGGGCATAGATACAAAGTTACATGAATTTTTATTCGGCATGCAAGAGTGGACCAAGAGAGACGTGGAAAGACAAGAACCGACTAGTTTGGCAAAGGCCATGAGAATGGATGAAATATTAGTAGACTTAGAAGCGAGAAGAATAGCCCAACAGAATCAAGCTAGATTCAACACCAACCATACCACCAGCTCTTAGACCTTGAGACCCAATCCCAAGACGCCGCGTATCAAGATTCAAGGCCAAATATTGGGTATAACCTCAGTCACATCGCAATTAGCCTCGGTACCAAGAGGAGCATTTGGACAATGGGGAAACAACCACTATAGACCAACCCCTAGTACATCTTACGAGTCTACAGGTTCAAACACATTATGGTGGAGACCCCAAGCCTCAGCAACCACAAGGGTTAGATGTTTCAAGTGTGGGGGACCGCACTACCAAAATAAATGCCTCATGGAAGACATGTCCTCAACAAGTGGATCCAAGATAACAATCACAAATGCATATGGAGGAGAGGAGCCACAAGCCTTATGCATCCAGGAATTTCCCTGTGGAAGTGAAGAGATTCTAGGCCACGCAAGGGTGGGGACACTTAGTGCACATCCCCAATGCATGGCAGCTCGAGTAGCAGCAATACAACACTTATATCTCAAGGGCAAAGTGAGTGAAGGGGATCAAGTAATCATAATAGATACATGTTCAAATCACAATTTCATCACACTAGATTGTGTAGCAAAGGATGGACCAAAATTTTCTAAGGCCCCAAATGGATTAACAACGACTTTTACACAAAGAGAAGCAATAAAAGTCAAGCAAGTATTTGTAGTGTCATTGGAAGCAAGGAAATGGAAGGACATGCTCAATTTTCTAGAGATACACCCATGGACGACTTTGAACTCATTTTGGGCCTAAAGTTCTATGACAAGTATGTCATTATAATGTTTTGGTAAAGGAGTTAATGAAATGCTGCTAGATATGCAAGGAGAGGGCATAAGAGTACCATGTGGAAGGACGCAAAGTAGGACATAAATCGAAGTGCAAATGAAGGAGAGCAAACCTAGAGTCTCTTGCCAAACTGTAAAGCTAGGACCTAGTAAACCAAGAGCTCTATTTCAGGTAATGCCTCAACAAGTCACAAATATTAGGCCTTGCATCCTAACCTACAATACCAAACAAGTAGAGAAATCTATGAAGCAGGGAGATATGGTGTATTTATGCATGATCCAACCTATAGAGCAAGAGGTCACCAAAAATCCTAAATCACAAGTTGGCAACAAAGAAGTGGAACCCATACTTAAGGAGTATGCAAATGTGATGCCAACAAAATTACCCAAAGGCCTACCCCTAAAAGAGAGATAGACCACAAGATTGAGCTAGTCCTAGGGGAAATCCCAACAATTGGAGCTCCATACTGCATGAATCACACCGGAAATATGGAGTTGAAAAAACAATTGCATGAACTGGAAGAGAAGGATTTATTCGACCGATCAAGTCCCCATTCGGTGCCCTAGTGTTGTTTTTCAAGAAGAAGGATGGGGGGCTCCGATTGTGTGTAGACTATAGGGCTCTCAACCAAATCACCATCAAGAATAAATATCCCATGCCCTTAGTTGAAGACCTACTAGATAGACTCCATGGAGCCAAATACTTCAGCTACATAGATCTTAGGTCAAGTTACCACCAAATCCATATACATGAAGAAGATATTTCCAAAACAACTTTTCGCACCCCTGATATGGATGCTTTGAGTGGCTCGTCTTAGGGTTTGGATTGACAAGGTACCTTTTGTGGCTTAATGGATGGAGTATTCCGACCAAAGATCAGTGTATTCATCATTATCTACATAGATGGTATCCTAGTGTATAGCAAAACCTTAGAGGAACACGAGCAACATCTAAGATTAGTCTTTGAGAATCTAAGACAACACAAACCGTATGCCAAACCTGAAAAATATGAGTTTCTAGTGAAGGAGTTAGAATTCGTAGGATTCATTGTAGGCAAGGACGACATCAAGGCAGACCCCAAGACAGTTGTTTTGCTACACTGAAGAATTTGCTAGTACTAAAAGACCGTTAGAGAAGTTAGGAAATTCCTAGGGTTCATTGTGTTTTGCAAAAGATTCGTTAAAGATTATAGCATGATAACCACCCCACTATCCCACCAAACCAAAGGAGATGAAAATTTTGACATGGGGGAGTGAGCAGAAGCCACTTTTTAGAGAATGAAAGAATATATGAGTTTAGTCCCCCGTAATCGAAGTGCCAAACTTTACTATGCCCTTCAAAATCTCCATAGATGCATCTAATTATGGCATTGGGGGAGTATTGATGTAAGATGAGCACCCCGTAACTTATGAATCTAAGAAGTTCACAGACACAGAAACTAGATGGAGCACACATGAGAAGCAAATGCTAGGAGTAATTCATTGCCTTAGAAAATGGAAGCACTATGTACAAGACAAACACACAGTTGTGTTCACAGACAACATATCACTCAAATATTTCTAGTCCTAGCCCAAGTTGTCTGCCAAGCATGCCAAATGGCTCAACTTCTTGGTAGAGTTCAACTTGGAAATCAAACACAAACCAAGATCCACAAACAAAATAGCGGATGCATTAAGTTGCAAGGCCAATTTGAAAGCCATGAGAGTGTGGCCAATAGTGACTTCCTTGAGTTAGTAAAGAGGCTTTAGAACATGACCAATAAATGCACAAAATCATAAAAGAAGTTCGAGCTAAAAGGACACCACATGGCATGTATATCCTAGAAAAGGGAATCCTATTTGTAGGCAAGAGATTGTACATTCCCAATAGTATGGAGTTGAAGAAAATCATACTACATGAAGTGCATTATAGGAAGTTAGGGGGACGTAAGAGTCAAAGCAAGATACTCAAGGCCCTCCAAAAAAAAATCTTTCAGCCAAACATGGAGGAAGTCATAGACTATGTCAAGACTTGTCCCACTTTTCAACTAGTAAAAGCACCATGCTCTAAGCCAGCTGGTTTACTTCAACCAATGCCAATACCAAGCCGACCGTGGGACGTCAATAGCATGGATTTTATTGTGGAACTTCCCAAATCCCATGGCTATACCATCATCTTTGTAATGGTGGACTATTTTTCCAAACAAGCCTACTTTATACTTGCCAAGCCACCATTGAATGCTAAAGATATAGCCCGCCTCTTATTCATGCATATCTTCAAGTTATATGGACTGCCATTAGGCATTGTATCAGATCAAGATGGTGGCTTCGTGAGTGACATGTGGAAGGAACTCTTTAAGACTCTAGAAACATAGTAGAGATTCTCATCATCCTTCCACCATGAAATAGATGGGTAAATAGAAAGAGTGAACCGAGGCATTGAAGACTATCTTAGAAGCTATGTTAGGGTGGACCAAAAATATTGGGCCTTGTATCTTGATGTTCTCGAGTTCCATTATAACAATTCAATCCATTCAACACAACAAGTTACACACCCTTTGAGTTAGCCATAGGGAAAAAATTCATAACACACTTAGCCTTAGCCTCAGGAGCTGCCAAAGCCAAAGATCAGGATGCACAAGACTTTTTGAAGTTGAGAGAGAGAAATGTAGCATCCAAGCAAAGTTTGGCAACTAGAAGCAAAATCACCAGGACCGAACATGCCAACAAGAAGCTCAAGGCAGTCCTCTTCACCGAAGGAGACATGGTTCTCATCAGCTCCAAGCATATGTCCCTTCCAAAGAATATGAGCCCCAAGTTCAACCGTTGATACTATGGACCTTACCTAATCACATAGTCCTAGATGAGGTCACCTGCAAGCTAGACCTAGCAAAAAGAATCTACAGCACAATGCCTTCCATGCATGCCTTCTGCACGCATTGTCATGACACTACACATCCACCACTGCGAACCTAAGGGCAGAGTTTTTTGCCTGGAATCTGAACTCATTGGTCAACGTCATTAGGAATTTTTTTTTCGTTGTGTGTGTCTTTTTGTTTGCATTTTGCATGACGCACGAGCACATGTAGATAGTCTAGGCACATTTTCTTCAGTGCATTCATAATTTTCGTGTGGACATCGTTTGATTGATCGCATTGCATGGATCCAGCATTGCATATTTTCTCAAATCATGAGTGGATGAGCAAGAAGCTCTATTTCAAAGTATATTTCTACTAGAATACTTTGCAAAAAACAAAACCACTTACATATGGAAAATCACAGGCTTTGAGGATCCTAGGGAGGAGGTTTCTTGAGCCGAACTTTTGATCTTGAGTTAATTACATTGGTTACAAATGTGATGACAAAGATGCTATGGAAGGAGCAAAGGCTGTTTTTTATCACTCTTTCAAGAAAAAAAAATGGAAATGGAAATCATGAAGATAATGGATATACAAAAGGGGAAGCAAGTGTCTTGTTTTTATAGGCGTGAGTACCAAAATGTAATAAATGAAGGGCTACAGATATCTTCATTTGAGGATCACAAAGCTTATTAGTGTCTTTTGGAAGACTATGAATTAGAGGGGTCTCACCTTTGGCAAATATGGCACATGCAGCTGGACTACTTCAAAGGGTGCATGATAAAGGAATAACGGAGGAAGATTTGTAGGTCTTGAGGTATCAAGGATTATAAATGAGCCTACGACAACCTCTTTATCATATGGAGTTGACAAAAGAAGGAAGGTATTGTGGTGGTGTTTGATTTTGGTGGTGGCATATTCTGAGGGTGATCTACTTGACATTCTCTAGAAGACTCGACGACATTGTACTTTGATAGCTACAGGAAGAAGGGGGGGGGGGGTTTCAGGATAGATTACAAACGGGATTTTTTGTTGGATGTACACATAGATTGGAAGAGACTTCGACGACCCCACACTCGCAAAAGTTTTTGCTTTTTGAGGTGGTTATATGCAGAATAGACGCAGGGTAAAACTGCGATTCACCATGGAGCTATGCCCATGCCATGGTCATGCATCCATGAGGTATGTCGACGCCTTGATTCCTCACGCTCTGGCCCCTATTAATAGTCTTCACCACTACTAACGAACATTTTAAAAAGCTAATAAAATATATGACTCTCTTTTCCTTTCGAGACCCTCTACCATTCTCTGTTCAAGAAAACAGTGACCTGCTCTCCCTACGGTCCTCCTCCATTATGAAAGGACCCTCCTCCATTCCCATCCAGTCATTGCAGTATACCAAAGCTACCATTCTACCATGTTTTGAAGCAACCCAAATGGCATTCCATGTCCATGGCCATGCCGCATGCATGTGCCTCCTTCTTTTTTCTCTCTCCATCCCTTTTTTTTAACCCTGCAATCAATCGGCCACATCAGACCTTGACCGCTAATGTGTACGTCAAGTCAAGGCCCCACACTTGTAAACATTTTTGCTTTTTGAGGTGGTTATATGCAAAATAGACACAGGGTAAAACTGCGATTCACCATGGAGCTATGCCCATGCCATGGTCATGCATCCATGAGGTCTGTCTGCACCTTGATTCCTCATGCTCTGGCCCCTATTAATAGTCTTCACCACTACTAACAGATGTTTTAAAAAGCTAATAAAATATATGACTCTCTTTTCCTTTGGAGACCCTCTACCATTCTCTGTTCAGGAAAACAATGACATGCTCTCCCTGCGGTCCTCCTCCATTACAAAAGGACCCTCCTCCATTCCCCTTCCAACACTCCTCCATTCCTGTCCAATCATTGTAGCATACCAAAGCTACCATTCTACCATGTTTTAAGGATTTGGAATTCCATGTCCATGGCCAGGCCGCATGCATGTGCCCCCTTTTTTTTTCTCTCCATCCCTTTTTTTAAACCCTACAATCAATCAACCACATCAAACCTTGACCGCTGATGTGTACGTCAAGATAAGGCCCCACACTCACAAACGTTTTTTCTTTTTGAGGTGGTTATATGTAGAATAGATGCAAAGTAAAACTGCAATTCCCCATGGAGCTATGCCCATGTCATGGTCATGCATCCATGAGGTTTGTCGGCGCCTTGATTCCTCATGCTCTGGTCCCTATTAATAATCTTCACCACTACTAACAAATGTTTTAAAAAGCTAATAAAATATATGACTCTCTTTCCCTTTTGAGATCCTCTACCATTCTCTGTTCAGGAAAACAGTGACTTGCTCTCCCTGTGGTCCTCCTCCATTACGAAAGGACCCTCCTCCATTCCCCTTCCAACACTCCTCCATTCCCATCTAGTCATTTGCAGCATGCCAAAGCTACCATTCTACCATGTTTTGAAGCAACCCAAATGGCATTGAGGATTTGGCATTCCATGTCCATGGCCATGCCGCATGCATGTGCCCCCCTTTTTTTTTTCTCTCCATCCCTTTTTCTAAACCCTGTAGTCAATCGGCCACGTCAGACTTTGACTGATGATGTGTACGTCAAGACAATGCCCCACACTCGCAAACATTTTTGCTTTTTGAGGTGGTTATATGCAGAATAGACGCAGGGTAAAACTGTGATTCACCATGGAGCTATGCCCATGCCATGGTCATGCATCCATGAGGTTTGTCTCCTGTTCTAGTATCGACAATGTCCTCCTTTAGATAGATGGTTGCCACTTTTTCGTTCTTATCTTCTGTGATTCTAGCATACTTCAAGTGTCTATCTACTTTTTCAATCCATTTCTTCAAGATCATCTTGTCTCTCTCTCCCTTGTACTTGGTGGGTTAAGGCATCTTGAACTTGTCATAATCATATTTTGAACTTTCGCTCTCCTCATCATCCTTGTTTTTTTTTCCTCTTGTCTTTCTTCTTGCTTCCTACTCTAGCTTCCTTCTCCTTGCCTTTCTTTGTTTCCTGAGCTCTCCTAGAGGTTTCCTCCCTAGCTAACCTATCTACCAATATATCCACCTTCTCTTGTAGTTTGGGTTTCTTCTCTTCCTCTTGTTGTTGTATCACCACTCCCTTTAACCCAGGTCCACTTTAAAATTTCTTCTCTTTTCCTCCTCTATTTCCTTCATCTTCATATTTCTCCAAATCAAGTCTAACAAGCCTGGCATGTCCTCCAATTGCCTCTCTAGTCTTTCTACTTTTCTTCCTGAGCTTCTCTCCATTCTTGATCTCGACTCTTCTTCCTCTCTTCAACCACCGGGATGGGTGCACTCTCTTTCTTATCATCCATGTTATCATGGGGAGTCGCACCTCGGCTTCGGTATTGTCAATGTAGGGAAGCCGTGGTTGGTGCCTCTAGATGGTGGTTGTGCCGTGAGGAAGCTATGTCACATCTTTAGATGGTGACTTATGTAAGGGTAGTTGTGCCGGGGTTGTCGCACTAGGGGACATCACGACAGGGGTCAACGGGACGTGGGAAGACACGACATGGGGTGATATGACGTGGGGCGACATGATGAGGGGCATCACAATGTGGATCATTCACGATAGGATTTTGGGTGATGGATCTTCTCCCTTGCTTCTATGAGCACTCCTTCACTTTGAGCAAGGGTTGCTCTGATACCCAATGTAATGCACCTACACTTAATCACTCACTCAACATGGCACAAAAAGGTAGCACGATATGTGAGAGCAAGGTATACTCTTGTATTATTCAAAAAAAGAAATGGTATAACATAGGCACATTGTAGGACTACACCCTTATGACATCACACATGTGAGGGTTCACCACTAGGTATAGGGAATCACATGAAGAGTGGAAACCAAGCACGACTTAGAGTCACTACTACTCTCTATATAAGTGTTTCTGGCAGCAACTCCATGGTGTAGCCAAGTCTCTTGAGGTCTCAATCACTATCCCTCTACTGTGTGACAAACCTTAAGCATGCTATCACTTTTAGATCATAATAAAGCCAAGTCTCTTGAAGATCCAACCACTATCCCTTTAGAGTGTAGCAAGCCTTACGACGTACAACCTAGATCTCAACACTACATCCATGGTTAGTATAGACCAAATGAATTTGAGGAAGTGGACACTAGTATGATAGCTGAGTTAGCCTACAGTAGTGTCATTCTACCCCTAGAAATATTTCTTACAGGTAACTTGTCCATTTGGAAAGCCTTTAAGGCATGGATAGAAGTGGATAAGATGAAGAATGAAATGTAGAAAGGAAAGACTAACCTAGCCTATTAGGACCAACTTGACACCAAGACAAATCCTAAGAGATTTTGGAGTTATCATCTTCTAGGAAGGGCTTGAGTGACACACAAATTTTGCACTTCTAGCCTAGATTCTAGATACATGTGTTGCAATTATGGTAGTCAAAGTTGAGTGATAGAACCATGGGGAAGTCCATCCACCCATGGAAAATGTACACTTCAACTTGATTTTGGTTGATGGATCAACAATAAAACCCTTGGGAGATCATAAGGATTGGCTTGTGAAAATAGCACTAGTATGATCCTTGCTTATCCTTTTAGTATTGAAAATGTTGATTATGGCCTTCTCCTTGCAAGACCTTGGATAAAAAATGTAAGACTCATAAAATATTGGGGCAATAGTCCAACAGTGGCTTGCATAGTTCGAAATGGAAAATTGGAAATCTTTTCATTATATCTAGTGCTAGATAAAAAATATTTTTAGGAGACAAAGACCTGACCCAAAAGTTAGTGACGTGAATGAATATATCCCTTGTCTAAAAGACAACTAAGAATAGATGCATGTTCTAGCCACCTAAACTTGCTATTTATACACATATAATTATTGAGGATGACTAACATTGAGTTTAGTGTTGAAAATCATATAGCACAAGCAACATAACATCATATCACCATAGACATAGACTTCGAATTTGAAAATGAGATCAAGAGAGTGCCCTTTCTAATGTTAAAGACAACAAAACAACTTGCAAAAGTTTGAGTCGTCCAATTTCTAGACCTCGAATTTGAGGATAGACCAATGATACCACTAGCTTATCTAAGGGTTAGATTGATTGCAAAGAAAAAGTGAAGATTGGATGTTCTCATATATAAAGAAGTAGATCATAATAAGTTTACCTAGAATGCTTAGGTCCACCAACTTGGATAACCCTATATTATTCTAAATAATATTGAAATCAACCCATATAGGGATAAACCATATCTATTGTTAGAAAAGTGCAAGATAATGATGGTAACTTTAAAAAAAAATATGCTTTCGTTATTTTGTATTGCACCTAAGTATGAATGTATTGGAAATAGAGTACTTCTTAGCACATGCTTTAACTTACAAACAATTTGCAATGTTCGGTTAGTTGGTGTGAGGAGGATTTTTGTCAAACTATGATATCACGACAAGGTGCTAAACGTGGCCATCCATATATTTGTCAAATTAGTCATTTGAAGGGCTCCATTGTGGAGTTAATCTTCCCCTTCTTTAGCACACCATGTTTTGATCTCATGGCCTCATGATTAACTGTTAGATGATCACATGGTTGGCACCAATTAGTACCACCTTGTTTCAATAATCATTTGAAAAGATAACTTCTCTAAGATACTTAAAACATATATACAACACAAAATATAGTTGGTGCAATGTATTAACAATGTTATCCATACTAAGCTACTAATATTAACTTTTGTCCATTTAATTGCACTTTGACTTAGCAAGTTACGTGTTGCACATTGTGAATTATTGGCACATTACATCAATTAGTTTGACGCTTTGCCCTTGTATAGAAGCACATGATTGCATGTAATGCAATTTAAAATAGTATTACTCTTTTGTCATTACAAAGGCTTAGTTTTAATCAAATTCTCATGTGCAAGCCCTCACTATTTCTTCACTTGGGGTTTGCTAGTGAAGCACTTTAGTCTTCGCATGTGTAGTCCAATCTAGACCCAATTTGCATGTCTCTTCCTCGTCTCTTCAAATCTTTTTTTCAAACTACATTTGGAGGGAATACATGGCATGAATCTTTATTAACGGGGAGACTCTCCTCAATCAGCTTGACAAAGGGACTTAATAAGACATGACCTAGTCCCACATGGCATAGTTGAGAGTCCTTCATGCCTCTTACTCTTTTTGTCTGGCTACCAATTTGGAAAGTCCTTTTGATGTAGTGGTCAATCACCATCTTTGCAACCTCTTGCATATGGAAAGAATTCATCCTCATTAAATGCCTCTTCGTATGGAGGCACCATGATTTGGGTGATATTAAGTTTGTTGTAACAAAAAATCTTCTCTTGCATTATTTGTTGTACATTGTGATAATTCAAATCCACCTCTTCAACTCGTGAGACTTGATATTGAGGAGGTTGCCCTATAGGATTTGGTTCTTGCACTTCTAGCTCATTCTCATAGTGATCCATTGTTCTACACAAAGACATAGAATAGCTAGCAATAAGAAGAAAAAAATAAACTAATAAATGTGCAATTTCAAGGATTACATCTACAAGCCAATGATCAATGTGGAATGTATTACCCAAGTCTCTAAATTGATTAGTTTATATAGATTAATTACGAGGACAAGAACATGTGACACAAATTTTTAAAGTTCTTTTAAACACATTATTATCATGACAATGTTTTACTAACTTCAAAACATTCATGTCACATCACTAGACTTACTAAGTTTAGTATATTCATATTAATTCAAGATACGTGATAACTGAAAGGTAAGAAGGATCGAAGCTTGCACTCGAGAGCTATGGCGGGAGAGCAAGAGCAAGAAAGAGAGACAAGAAATGGAAACTCCAACAGTCACAATGTGTGACCGGGCCTTCCTTTATTCAAGCTATCACTAAAAGAATAAAAAATAAAGTGACGCTGATGAGCACCCGCCACTTGTAGTGTGCAGTGGCGGTGACTGTCAGTGTAATAATACACGAGTGGCTAGGCGGAGGCGCTTTACCCCCAACAACCTCCCACTTAAAGGCGAATCTACCCTAGTGAGGAGTGAAAAGAAAAAGAAAAAAAGACAGTACAACATGTACAACAGGATGAAGAAAGACGTCATCTCATCCCATGGCCATCAACCTCCTGAGGAAGGCAAAGTGCTTTGTAGAGAGGCTTTTCATGAGCATATCTGCAAGATTCTGGTCGGTTGAGATCTTGACAAGGTCAATAGACTTGTCCTCAATGACCCCACGTATGAAGTGATACCTCACCTCAATGTGTTTTGTCTTCGCTTGGAAAACCGGATTCTTGCCGATTCTTGGCTAACTGAATAGCACTCATAGAATTCGAATGCAGTGTAGGGATAGCATCAATACTCGGCCTCTGTAGTAGAAAGGGCCATGCATTTCTGCACCCTGGACATCCAAGAAACAACGCCTCCAGCATAAGTGAATACATAGCCGAAAGTGGACTTCCTACTATCTACATGTCCTGCATAATCAGAGTCAGTGTACCCCACGACTCCTGTATCCTGGCTAATATAGCATATGCACATATTTGCAATGCCCTTCAGGTACCTCATGATACCCTTCACGGCATCCCAATGCTTCTTGTTAGGTGTAGCCATATAGCGTGCCACAACGCCAACTGCAAAGGCAATATCTAGACGAGTGGCTATCATGGCATACATAAGACTGCCCATTGTGGATGCATAGGGAATCTTGGCCATCTCGGCCCTCTGATTTGTCTGCGGACAATCAGCCTGTGATACCTTCACATAAGAAGGCAATGGACAACCAATAGGCTTTACGTCCTGCATACGGAAGCACTCAAGGACTTTATGAATGTACTCCCTCTGTGACAAGTAGAGGAGTCCTTGATGCCTGTCGCATCTAATGCGCATACCAAGTATGTGAGTGGCATGTCCTAGATTTTACATCTCAAACTTTTCTTGAGTTGAGCCGTAAGAGCATCTAGCTCATCATGAGCTTTCCCTGCTATCAGCATATTATCCACATAGAGTACCAAAATCAATAAAGAACCATCATGGCATTTCTTCGTGTAAAGACACGAATCCATAGCACTCCTCTATAGCCCTGTGATTGCATAAATGCATCAAACTTCTGATATCACTCCCTAGATGCTTGTTTCAAGCCATAAAGACTTTTCTTCAATTTGCACATTAGGTGCTTCCTGCCAGGTTCTGCAATGTCCTTAGGCTGCTCCATATAAATCTCATCATGCAAGTCCCCATGTAAGAAAGCTGTCTTGACATCCATATGGTATAAATCCAAGTCAAGCTGAGCAACCAAAGCCAAGACTAAGCGTAGGGTGGTCATCTTAAGCAGAGGAGAAAAGATCTCATCAAAGTCCACACCATGCTCCTGCTTAAAACCCTTTGCTACTAATCTAGCCTTGTATGTTGACTTGGGTTGTTTAGGGGTACTTTTAAGCTTGTACACCCACTTGCATGGCAAAGCCTTCTTGCCCATAGGCAAGGAAAGCAAATCCCAAGTGTCATTCTTATGCAAGGAGTCTATCTCAGACTGCACAGCCCTCTCCCAGGAGTGACTGTCACCCCTGCGCATAGCCTCATCATAAGTGAAAGGCTCTCCTGCATCTGTAACCAAGACATAATGCATCGAGGGATGAAATCTATCAGGTGGATGTCTGTCTCTAGTAGACCATCTCACGACAAGCTCTGTTGCCTACCTAGTTGCATGTCCAACACCCTGACCATGAGCATCTGCTGTAGCTGTAGGCTGTCCAACTGGTTGTTCGGGAGCTCTCGGCTCCTCCTGAAATATGACTCTACGGATCTCAACAACTCTCTCAAGCTGCCGATGCAACATCTTGTCTTCATGAAAGACTACATCATGACTGTGGATGACTTTTTACACTTGCGGATCCCAGAGACGGTAACCCATCTCGCATGCATCCCCATAACCAAGGAAAATGCATTTGACACTCTTAGGATCCAACTTACTTTTCTTGTCCTTGGGCACATGGCAAAGTGCCTCACATCCAAAGACACGGAGATGTGCATAAGAGGGAGGTTTTCCAGTCCATACCTCCTCTGCAACCTGGAAATCCAAACCACTAGAAGGTGATCTGTTTATGACATGCACAATTGTACTAACTGCCTCAGCCCAAAAGCTCTGTGGTAGGCCTACATGGCTAAGCATACTACGTACATGCTCTTGGATGGTTCTATCCATCCACTCAGCCAAACCATTCTGGGGGGGGGTTGTAGGGGGCGGTCAACTGACGCTTAATACCCCTCTCATCACATAATTGCTCAAAAGCACGTGAGACATACTCACCCCCATTATCTGTCCTTAGGCATTTTAGCCTATACCCAGATTGGTTCTCAACCAATGCAAGCCATCATTGAAATATAGCCAAGACATCAGATTTCAACCTAATGGGATAAGCCCAAACTTTATGTGAAAAATCATCTATAAACGTAACAAAATACTTTGCACCACCCATAGACTGACAAGGCATGGGTCCACAGATATCCGAATGTACCAATGCCAAGGGCTCACTGATGCGTGGCCTACCAGACTTCTTATGCGTAGACCTAGTCTGCCAATGCTCATATGAATCAAAACATGCATAATCAAGGGGCGGTAAGTACTACAAACCAGAAAGAATTTTCATTCCCTTCAAAGACATATGGCCCCAACGGGCATGCCAAAGAGATACATGTGGAATAGAATCCACAGACAAAACATGATCAAGGGAAGAAGCAGATACAATCAAGGGATAGAGGCCGCCAGCCTTGGCACCTCTCGCAATCACAAGTCTACCACGAGTGATCTTCCATGCAGAGTCTCCAAAAGATACATGATAACCTGCGTCATCAAGCTGTCCAGCTGAGAGGAGACCGCATGTCAAAGCAGGTACATGATGTACATCCTGCATAACAAAACTACTACCAGAAGGAAACTACAGCCTAACATCACCAATGCCCACAATATCAAGAGAGCTGTCATCACCCAAGCGCACAGAATTTGAAACAGTATGATATGAATGAAACCACTCTCGACAATGTGTCACATGAAAGGATGCATGTGAGTCCAAGATCCACCACTGTGCATACATAGAGTGTATCTCTCTCATCAGCGAAGCACTAGAAGAAGCTGCAAGGATATAATCATTGTCATCAACATCCTCAGGCTGCATAACATTGATCTCTTCAATTTTAACATTGGACTTTGCAGGCACTATGCTGCGATTAGAAGACTTATTCTGCACTTTGTTTTTCCCCTTATCTTTGCGCCTTTCATTGTGCAGTTCATGGCATTGTGGTCTAATATGGCTCTTTTTCCCACAATGGTGACAACTAACATCTGCATTCCTGCCACGGGATTTGCTACGTGACTTTCCACAAGACTTGGACCGAGATTTCTGAGAATCCCATCCACGGCCACTGCCACTGCCATGCTTTCCATACCTATCATTCCTGCCTCTAACTGTCATAGCATGCGACACATGAGAGGCATCCAAATTCTTACCATTAACCTCTTCTTGTAGAAGAGCACTCTCAACATCAGATAATTTCAAGGTAGCAGTAGAGGCACATAATGCAGTGCGGAAAACATCCCATGACTCATTAAGAGTACCAAGCAAGAAAAGAGGAGTGACATCCTCTATAAAAGTGATGTCCTGTGAAGTCAAGTTCTTGAGTATAGTATGGAACTGGCTCAAGTGAGCAAACATAGTCACATTCTCCTTCATGCGCAGATCCATAAGCTGCTTCTGTCAATACATCTAACTCGTTGGATTTTTCTTGTCATAGAGATTTTTGATTTTATCCCACAACAGCCATGCAATCGTTCTTCCTCAAATACATTGTAATAAACCTGTTCTATGAGAGATAATATAATAGTGGACTTGCATAACTCATCAAGCTCAAGCCATTTCTCATCTGGCATAGTTGCAGGCGGATGCCCGCTCAACCTCAATGGTTTGATCTGTGATTTTTGCACCAATACTTGCCAAATCTGGCTCTTCCAATAAGAGTAATTCGTACCATCAAGCTTAGTGATGTTGAAATTAGCATGATTAGTGGACGAATTTGCCATAATGCAGGCTGGGAGACTGCAGACAATTCAAAACTACTTGCTGTTTACTACAAAAAATGATTAAAAAAATCACCAAAATTGAGAGAAAATGGCAAGAAAAGTGTAACCAAAGCTGTTGTCCACCAAGTACTAGTGAAAGTACATCATGACAGAATATTTCAGCATGAAAAACCCATATCAGTCCGGAGTTATATGCTTGCTGTAATAAATGACAGTAGGATACTGTGAGAGTCAATTTCTGACCAAATCACTGCACCAAGTCAATAAATGACAACCAAGACATGGCCAGCCATAAACGGGTATAAATTAGCACCAAACAGTCATCAAGATTCTGAGCAAACACCCAAACATGTCATCAAAGCATCAGTCAGTGAGTAGGCATACCCCCTGGACAATAGGGCAAAGTATACACAACACTGGCAAGACCTGACACCAGTAGGTATATGCTCATAAGAGTGCAAAGCCCAAGCTCAGGTCAAAAGCAACTCCAAGATATCAGTGCATGAACCATGCAACATGTAAGTGTAAGAGATCCCAAAGTCTCAAGTATCTGCAAAATGCTCAAATAGCATAAACCTCCTGCTCAATGTCGGTCAAGCATACAAGATGCTCCCACTGGCTCAAAAAGGCGAATAAACGAGCTCAATAGTTCAAGGAAACCAAGTCAATATACCCAAGATAGGTAACCAAGACAATGCCTCAATAGCATCCAAGGTTGTAATGGAAAAAGCTAAGTTGTAACGAAAAAATCCAAGTCAATGTCCAACTGCTCAAGGGAATACTCAAATGAATGTCGAGACGAGCTCAAACAACTGCCATCTATAGCCAAAGCATAAAGCATTCACCAAGATATCATAACCCGTACTGGGTAGCCTAGGCATAAACCATGTCATAGATGAAATGCCAACTGCAAACAAGTGACATTCAAACCCAAATCAAGCTCTAGTCTCAGCTCAAAAGCATTCCGGAGCATAAACAAGACATGTGGCAGAGTCCAAATACATCATGACATCATACCGAGTAGCTGGGAGCACCCCGTGACCAATAGGCATAACCCAATTGTAGCATAAATAGCTTCAACCCTCAAGTTTTCAGCAGCATATAACCTCTGTAAACTAAGCAAATCAGTGCTCAATCCAAGCTCAAATCCATAGGCAAACCATAGGCATACATTCCCGTATGTATAGGCACCAACCGGGCAAAATTTGGCATCAAATGCCAAGACATGTAAGCATAAAATTGAAGTAACAGGTGGCTGCCTTGTTTCGGACATATCTGGGATTGTTCAAAACAGTCAATGGCTGAGCTAAATCAGCTCCAAATGCATCTCACATAAGAGGCATAACATCCACAAGTAATTCGGTATCAATAGACATCAGTAGAAGCATCACATAAGCCATAGGCATACAAATACATGCTATCTCAGATTTGAAATCTGTTGCAAAATAATCTGTTATCAGAATTTGGCAAATTCAACATCACCATCGTGTCCGGAGCGTGAAATCCCAACTTAGACTCTTACATTGCCTGAATTGGGTTCCGAATGCCCGAGATATATGACAAAAAGAGTGATTTTTGGGCCAAATTTTGAAACAGGCTCAAAAAAAACGTGAGCTGGCTGGGGGGGTCTGCTGTCCCATGTGTCAACAATGGGGCCCAAAAAGGGGGGCACAAATGGGGGCCAAAGAAGGCCTACACCAAGCCTCAGCAAGCCTTGATAGGCTGAAAGCAAGATCCAGGTGAAGGAAGCTCCAAGAGGTGTGAGCTATGGCTGCCCACAACCTATGAAGACCCGTTGTAATTAAGTGCTTGATCAAATTTATCAAAGCACAAACATTGGTTTCATGGTTCCATTGCCACAATTCCACTCAATCCCTTGATTTGGTGAGCCCAGGGCACTTGATTGCAAGCCAAAACTTTGTGCTAGACCTGATTTTTGCTCTCAACCAAGAAATTATAGCAAAATGTCTTCATACAGTGATGCAATCAAGCAATGATGATGCCTCTGAGTATAGACACTCACATGGGGAAGAAGGAAATGTAATGGCTAATCTTGGACAAGGCTTAGACCATGGACAACAAGCTGAAAATGTTGTTGTTAGGTAAGATGCAAGGTCTTCAAGACATAATGAGGCTGATGATCAACAAAGTGAGGACGTGTTTACCTAGACCTGTGGACTGAAGTAAAACTCTGAAATAATGAAGCAATACCTCAATGTCAATGCCTTGATGGTGCCTCAATAGACCGGGAAGAAGCTTGGGAACCCGAGGAGTGACGGGAGCTCAAGAGAATGAGCTATGGCTGCCGGGAAGGAGACCCAATGTGAGTGGGGAGTCAATGGGAAGCTGAGAATGCCACGAGCCAAGCTCAAGAGTCACAAAGCCGTGCTCTGATACCGGTTGAAAGGTGAGAAGGATCGAAGCTTGCACTAGAGAGCTATGGCGGAAGAGCAAGAGCAAGAAAGAGAGAGACAAGAAATGGAAACTCCAATAGTTACAATGTGTGACTAGGCCTTTCTTAATTCAAACTGTCACTAAAAGAATAAAGAATAAAGTGACGGTGACGGGCGCTCGCCACCTGTAGTGTGCAGTGGCGGTGACTATCAGTGTAGTAATACACGGATGGCTAGGCGGAGGCGCCTTTACCCCCAACAATAACTTTACCATATTATAAACAATCATGTTAATACACTTCCATGCAAACATATAGTTTTGGGCATTTTAATATGCATAATAGCATTGATACATGCAATATATTATAAAAATATGCTATCCCCCAAAGATACAGGATGTAATATCCCAAATCCTTGATACCAAGTAATAGTGCATTGCTTAGATCTTCTAGATTATATTACTTGGTGGAATCAACCTTTGGTCTAGATTCAACAAAAAAACTTAGATTCTTGGAAGTCTTTACTGCTTGTGGTGGTTGCCATGGAAGTGGCACACTTGCAAAATCAACATTAATATTTTACATAGAGAGTATACATCTTGCATGACCATGTGTCTTGGAGGTTGGGTGCTAGAGCACTCTAAAGTAGCACGAGGGTATTTCCTAATCTAGCTACTTTGCATATTTAAAGTATTATCTAAGAGCACATGCAAATGCTCTCTTGTTATGTATGTTGCCAACCTAGCCTAGTTGGTGATCTTGATGCATAAGGAATGAATCATGTGTTAGCTCACTATTACTGCCTTTGCGAGTCTATTTCTCTACACCTATAGCCATTGCTACTCCTATAACATGTTGATTTGCTCAGTTGTTTGCTGTAGATACCACTCCTATAGGTACATCTTATGTACATGGATCTCTTGGTTATGCTCAGCGATGTGCTCCTAGGTAAAAAGATGACGCATATTAGACCTACCCCACTATGATACGAGTAGTAGTGGAGATGTCCATTAGTGTTGTGTATATGAATGTTGAGACGAAGAGACTCATAATACACATGTGTGAGTTGTAACTTGTATCAACAAGTCTTTTGATACAACGTATTGGATAAATAGAAGAATGTAGTAGAGAGTAGCAAGGACTATGTGATAGCATCTTTACATGATGAGTTCTCAATACTTCCCACATGACTAATCTTTTCTCTATAGGGTGGATCATGGATAAGATGTGTGCCTACATGTTCCATAGGTAATTAGATGCAAAAAAGGCAATAAAGAGTGACACAAGGAAGCTCGAGTGGCTAGATTAAGAGGATTGGAGGAAGATCAGAGAGGAGGCCACTTCCTCTTCATAACAATGAAGGTATTAGCAAGAGGTGGTGAGGGCATGGCTAGATGCAAGAGTTGTATATCACCTTGGGAGTGATGACCACATGATTTGCATGGAGGATTTTATAAGTTTTCTATTTGTTATGATGGCTCTCTTATTTTTTGTGTTGATCATAGTACTAAGTTTGTTATAACAATACTCATTTATCTTCTTTGGTATAGTACTCCATCATAAATCACAATCCTATCGGCCTCAAAACAAGATATGCAAAAAGATATAGTCTGGCTATACTCATCAACAAGCTCTATGTGCACGGTGGTCTAATATGTCATATCTCTTTTGATAGTGTAATAAACTTTTAGTTCTAATTATATATTGTCTAATTTGGATTGATATTTGGTTATGTTGCAGAGCCCTTTTGATGATCCATTGTATTGAGATGAGCTTTTGGATTGTGACCAGATATAAGAGTTTGGATACTTGGAGTACCCTATTCTTTTTTGGCCTTGTACTCTATCATGGCTATTTTTGTACATCTTACTTTTATACACACTTTTTTCCTTAATTGTATTAATTTACATTGAGCAATATTTATAGTCACTTTTACCTATTATTATTCTATTTTATGGCTTATTATAGTTCTATGTTCGCCACATTATCATTATACTTTTTTGGACATTCAATCAATGATTATTACTTTTAAGCAACATGTTTATAGTCTATTAAATCATGATGTACGATCTTTTAAATTTAGTGGTATGATTGATTTTTAATACAATGTGGCAGAATATTATTCTCAGAACATGTGGCAAGAAGAGTGGCAAGGTTGCTTGCATGCAATCTTGCTATGCAAAAATTTTTCCCTTGTAACCATCCCTATCGGCATCACAAATATTGTTATAAATACTACTACTAGTTATTTATTGTTAGTGTCACTAGTTGTATCACTATCAGACACAAATAATGATAGTTCTATGGTGATGATTTTACCGATGTTTTTAGTGTTGATGCGGAGGGGGGGGGGATTTATCCATAGAGTAAAACATCAATAGAAACATCAATATAGGTCCTATATATTGCAATAGCAAACGTGGGAAATATCTTCATTGTGAATGCAATTGCTATTTAGAAATGCAATTGTTAGTATCCATTGAACATATGAGTTACTATATATTTTCTTAAGGTTGTTAATGCTATTTTTCACACAATTTTTGCTAGGTTGGTTAATGTGTTAGATATATGGTTTACTACAAAGAAAATGTGATCCCTAGTGTGAGGATAAATGGGGTATATAGCTAGTTTGATAGAGACTATCATATCGAACAAGAGAGAACCTTCAACTCTTATCTCAACGGTTTTTCTTCTTTCTCTTTCGAAAGTAATTTTGGATATGTTAGCCTTATTTATATTTTAAGTTTAGAGTTTAGCTACTATTATGACAGAGATAAAATGAGTGTGGATGTGCTAATATTTCTAATCTCCCCCCATGCCTTGTTGAGTGTTGAAATGACTTGTTTTTTGGATGATTTTTGTTGTTTTTGAGAGCTGAATGGTTGATTTTAAGGGATGATTGATTGGTTTGGAAGTGGATTGAGAGTGTTTTGGATGATATTGATTGTGTTTTGGAAGATTATGATGTTTGTTGGTGGTTTTGTGATGTTCTGATAGGTTCTGAATAGTTCTGTATACCTTCTGTTTTGCTCTGTTTTGGTCTGTTTTGTTCTGATTGTCTTCTGTAAGGAGGGATGGAGTATTGATTGATGAAGAATGAGATATTGTGAAAGTTTATTGAATGGTTTGTGAGAGTTTTGAATGGTTTGAGAGTGAGTTATGAGGTTTTGATGACCTTCTGTAACCTTCTGTAGGTCTTCTGTAGAGCTTCTGCTTCTGTTCTGTTTCTGTTCTGTTCTGTACTGTAACTGTTCTGTAGACTGTTCTGTAAGTGTTCTGTGGAATGTATGTGTGATTTTGGGAAAGTTTTCTAGCCTTGGAAAGAGGTGAATACAAGTGCAAAAGAGCTGAAAGAAGTGGAAGAAGTAGCTGTTGAAGACTCAAGAGAAGACTAGAGTGAAGTGACAGTAGTGAGCTATGAAGAGACACTATAGTGGCTCTGGTGACCTTTCATATCAGACATACCTCTTGGGAGGGGTATCCACGACCTAAGAGTGATTATTGAGAGTAATTTTTGAGAGATTGTAGTGAGGATATGATGTATTATTGATGGAGTGAAATAGAGAGAGTCAGAGATAGCCAATTTTACTGAAACAGAGTGATTGTATATGAGAGATTGAGAGAGAAGACTATGAAGATATTGAAGATGAATACTATGTGATGTATTTCCATTCAAAGATGGTGTACTTCTTTGCTTTCTTTGGTCTATTGATGGATTTTGTGAGGATGTTGAAGAATATGGTTGATTCTATTAAAAACCGTGGGAGATTTACATGATGCTGCATGAAGATTTATTGTGCCTGGTGTTCTTTTCTTTGTTGTGATCATATGAAACATGATAAACAAGCTTGTTGATGTTACAAGATAGATTTTCTTGCAAGAGAATTCCCTTTTCCTTGGTGTTCCTCTCGGGGCTCCATGTTTTTGGTGCGCAGCCGGGGAAACTTGCCATCAACAAGCACCAAAAGAGGCTGAAAATGGAGGAAATGGTATTGCCAAGAAGAGAAGAATTTAATGGATGTTTGTAAAGTTCCTTCTTCCACTGAAGAGTTGGAATTTCTCATAATCAAAGCCACTTTCCATAAGAAGTTCATCCCACAATGGTGGAAACACATCACCATCATGATGCATGCTCTATGTGGTGGACAGTTTCCTCTTCCTGTTGAAGCAGCAGAAACTTGCATCTTGGTGGCAAACTGTTTGGGAACAAACTGAAGAGCAGAAACAGAGAGAATGAACATCCATGGAAGATTTGGCATTCATTGAGAAGTTTCCAGACAACATCAAGTGGGAGATTGTGAAGAAGCTTCAGGAGTCTTGGTCTGTAGAGGTTCACAGGGACAAGAAGGAAAAGAGTTGGAATTTGTTCGTGGATGCTCAACAGCAAGATACATGGGATGCTTGGTGTACTGATAATCTTCTGTTTGTTCAATTAGCAACCCACTGAAAGTTAGTAGACAGAGTGTTTTTCACAACATACACTGTTGAAACCATCAGAAGCTGGCATTACTATGATGATGGCACCACCATCATGCTCAGACGTATGCATTTTGACACCTTCAGAACCGAATACCTTCCTCTGTGCAGTGGCATGAAAGCAGAATTCAGGGACGTTGAAAAGAAAGAAGTAGAAGAAATGTTGGCCAGAGAGTCCTCAAGAGACTGAAGTCTTCTGTTAACCCTCTGTGGAGCACTAACAACATAGTGGAGTCAACCCCCTGATGAATGATGCAATAAAAAGGCAAGCGTTAGAACGAGTCCAGAGGTGCGTAAGAAGAGAGAAAGCAAGAATCAAAGCTGAGAGCGAGCTCGCAGCAGAAGCCGCCTTGGACGCCCTTGCGGAACTCTTTACAGAAGTCCCAATGGCACATCAAGCCCTTCCTCCTCCTGCTGGAGGTCCACTTCCAAGCCAGATCTGTCCTGGAAATATTGATGACAGACCAGCGAATGTAGTCCCATTGCCAGTTTTTAAGGGAGAGTACAATGAAGACCCCGATCTTCATGTAGCAGAGTTTATGGTAGCGTGTGTGGCTAACAATGCCAGAACCCCTGAGCATTGGTTAGCGATATTCCCCGCCACTTTCAAGGGCGCGGCGTTTCAGTGGTATGAGAGACAAGCAGCAGGAACTTTTGGCACATGGGACGACCTGAAGTTGGCCTTCCTCACTAAATTCAGGCGTGAAGGTTTTGAAGAGCGGATGAGAGAGGAATTTATGAACCTAAGTCAGTCCTCTGGAGAAAGAGTGGAAGCCTATGTCTCACGAATGGAATCCATCCTGAAGAGATGGACTAACCATAATCTAGATGATGGCATTCAGAAGGGAGTGTTTCTCAGAGGATTACAACCAGAAGTCCGTAAGTTTGTGGAGCTACAAAGACCAGCCACACTGCAAGCTGCAACAGAAGGTGCAAGACTGTACGATGAAGTGGAAGCTAGACTAGCAATGAATACAGGAAGAGGAGTCCTACCTCCTCTGGTGCCAGGAATGATGTACCCACCTAATGCAGTCCCTGGGACTGTTCCCTATCCCTACCAACAGATGCCCTCAGTATCACAGTACAATGCACCAAATTCACAGTGGCCACAATCCATGCCTCAAATGATGGCTCAACCACAACAACAATGGCCCCAACCAATTTCCTCAATGCCAAATCAACAGCAACAGTGGAACCCTACCAACTGGAGTCAACAGCCAACAGTTCAAACAGGAGCTCTGAATCAGAACCAGAACAGAGACCCCTCTGTACCAACCCAACCAGTTTATGCAGTGATTACAGAGCCTCCTCAAAACCCTCCTGCCAGTACGCCCGGAGGAGAAAGCTTGAAGGATTATTTATCCAACTCAGTTGCAAACATAAAAAAGGAGTTGATGGATGTGATTACAGAGCAACTACAGACGCTGAAAGTGAACACAGCGAGCATATCCAACGTTGCAGGAGCAGGAAGAGATGTGATGCGGTCAAA
Organism: Lygodium microphyllum; assembly: GCF_053477565.2. Lineage (NCBI taxonomy): Eukaryota > Viridiplantae > Streptophyta > Polypodiopsida > Schizaeales > Lygodiaceae > Lygodium > Lygodium microphyllum. The sequence continues at coordinate 126,983,964 of NC_141155.1, forward strand.
TACTTGGTGTGGTAAGTGTCATCAAGCAGGCCATTTAGCCACTGAATGTACACGGAAACCAACCATTCCTGGGGCCTTCTGTTCCTACTGTTTGCGGAAGAACCATACAGAGGACATTTGCTCTCTGAAGGAGATGCATGATAGGAGAAGAAAGGAATAAGACGCAAGATTTAACTTGCTGGAATCCAAAATGACAACACAAGATATTGGACCCAAGCCTAGAGAGTTTGGTCCTAATTTCGGACCCAGAAGATTTCCTTCTCAAAGTTACAGAGGAAGACAGTCTGGCGGTGGTCAGAGATCAGAAGTGGAGTGTTACAGATGCGGAGAAAAGGGACACATCTCACCAAATTGTCCAAATCCTCGAAGGTCAGTGGATTACAAGCCCTTATGCAGTCGATGCAAAGGAGAAGGCCACACTACAAAAGACTGTCCAAGCCCAGCCCCAGTGAAAAACAGTGCTACTGATAGTCCGTCCAAGGCCCAAGAGCCTACCTCCAATTTAGTGGAATTGGAAGTTGCTGCCATCACTCGTGCAAAGCAGAAGGAACCACCTATCCAGAAAGAAAATAACCCTCCTACCAGAACAGTGAAGTTCAATCTTCCACCAGAAGAACAGAACAGAACAGAGCCTAACAGTGCCGTACAGAGCCCTACAGAGCCACAGAGAGTTACAGAGACAGTTACAGAGACAGGACCAGAGGTCCAGGATATAGAAGAGGAGGAAGTGCCACAAGTGGCAGAAGAAGTTCCTGTAATTCCTATGTTGGAAGAAAGAGGGAAAATGAAAATGGGTGTTGCCCCATTCCCTAACCGATTAGAGAAGCCAGTGGATCCTATTAAGGAATACGATCTAGTTAGAGATCTAGATACCTTTAAACCAAACCTCACATTCCGACAATTATTGATGTTGTCTCCCAGTTGTCGGAAAAGATTCAAAAGTATACTGACAAGAAGACGTGGTTTAAGGATTGCTCCCTCAACAGCAACAAAGTCCAACAAGGCTCCAGAGCTTGTAAAAGAAGTGGATGTGGCTAACGCTTTCCTAGATCCAGGTACCCCAGAGACTGGCGTGTGGATAGAAGGCTGCTTCATTGCAAATGCACTGATTGATGGAGGTTCATCAGTAAACATTATGACGGATGTGACGATGAAGGATCTAGGCTTACAAGGTGTGCAACCAACCCAATGGCTCATCAGATTGGCGGATCAGAGTAGAATCAAGCCTTTGGGCATTCTTCCATATGTGAAGACTACAGTGGCTGGAAAAGATTATTGGCTGACCTATTTGGTGGTGAAGCCAAACTCTTATGGCACATCCTATCCTCTGTTACTGGGTAGACCATGGCTTTTTGAAGCCCGAGCAAGGACGGATTGGTTCAAAGGAACTATGACCTTGGGCAGAGGACCCAACAAAGTGGTGCTGAAACTGTATGGTTCCCAAAAAGGACATGGATCCACCTCCTTGGAATTATCTTCTGATTCCCCTAACGAGGCTACGGATGGAACATCAGCAGACGAAGATGCTGTCAAACAGATCCTTCCCAAGAAAACAATGGCACATTCTTTAACAGTGGATACTGTAAGCCGACTTCCAACAGATGCAAAGCCATTATCAATGGGTGAATACTTCCTGCCAGAACCAGGCATGACTTCTGAAATCACCTCTGACAGTGAGATAGAGGCATGGATGTACTGCTCTCCCTGTTACATGGTCACAGCAGCAGCAGAAGCAGACGCAGAGACAGAGGCAGAAGAGGAACCAGGGAATCTGTTCTTCTATTACAGAGCTCCTACAGAGACAGAAGCAGAAGCAGAGACAGAAGCAGAAGCAGACGCAGAGACAGAGACAGTAGAGGATGAATATGATATGGAGGAAGAGGATTATGCAAGTGAAATGGAAGAATCTATCCCACCTGAAGAGGATACATTGGAGGAAGAAGTTCCAGAAGCATCAGAAGCCGATGAGCTCATGCTATGGGACAGAATGGCAATGGTACCATTTGGTCTGGTAAATGGATCTTCTCATATGCAAAACCTTTATAAGACGTGGATTAAGAAGAACAAGCCGTCTTGCAGCAGTGGCTTATGCCGTCCTAACCCATCTTTGCCAAAGAAAGATGATGATGATGCACCGTGCCAACAAGCACCAATCCCACAAACCCAACAAGCATCAGAGGGTCCCTGTTATGTGACGTTCCTGGATGTATCATCAGAAGATGAGTCTTCAAGCCATGAGGTGATTAATCTTGAAACCAAACCCGAAACAACCCTAATCCCATTCCAACGTTTTCAGGAGCAACCTAAGTCTCCACCAAAAGAAGAAGTTGGTTCTAGTGGGACATCAGAAGAGGATACCACTCCCTTGAAGGAGTCGGATCTGTATCCAGAAGCAGTCCGTGGGACCTTCATCCGTGAAGTAGAAGGTGAAAGGCAGTTAACCTTTATGGATTCAGAAGGCACTGAACGCCACTTGAAGGTGGGTAGCAGTCTCCCAGAAGAGGAGTTGTTAACCTTGTACAACTTGTTGAAAGAGAATTTGGACGTGTTTGCATGGTCTTACAAAGACCTAAAGGGGATTGATCCCACAATATGTCAACATCATATTGACTTGGAGCCTGATGCCAAGCCAGTACGGCAACGACAGAGGCGAATGAACCCGAATTATTTCACATTGGTGAAAGCGGAGCTGCTGAAGCTTCTGGAAGCCGAGTTCATCTATCCAGTGGCAAACAGTGAATGGGTTTCACCCATCGTGGTTGTACCCAAGAAGAATGGCAAATTGCGAATATGTGTGGATTTCCGAAAGCTTAATTCCAAGACAAAGAAGGATCACTTTCCAATCCCTTTCACAGACCAACTGTTGGACACAGTGGCAGGACATGAGCTTTATTCTCTTCTGGATGGATTCAGTGGATACAACCAAGTGCAAATCGCAGAAGAAGACCAATCCAAAATAACCTTCACCACAGAATGGGAGACCTACGCTTACCGAGTGATGCCATTTGGGCTCTGCAATGCCCCTGCTACTTTCCAACGAGTCATGATGGCTGCATTTCAAAATCATCTGCATGACTTTATTGAGGTATATTTGGATGACTTCTGTGTCTATAGTTTGATCAGTGAACACTGGGGACATCTGGAACAATGCTTTGACCGATGCCGGGAGTATGGGATTTCCCTCAACCCCGACAAATGCATCTTTGGGGTTTCTTCTGGAGTTCTGTTGGGCCACATTGTCTCAGCACAAGGGATATCAACAGACCCTGCAAAGATCGAAAAGATCTCAGCTCTGCAAGCACCCACCAACCTCAAACAGTTGAGAGGATTCCTAGGCCATGTAGGTTACTACAGAAGGTTCATAGCCCATTTTGCGACAAAGGCAACTTCCTTGCACAAGCTCCTGAGGAAAGATGCAGAGTTTACTTGGACAGAAGAATGTGACAAAGCCTTCCACACTCTGAAGCAGTGTCTGATAGAGGCACCCATTCTGCAACCTCCTGATTGGACGAAAGAGTTCCACGTACACACTGATGCATCAATTGAAGGCTTAGGTGCTGTCCTCTGCCAAAAGGGCTCCTCGAAGTTGGATCAACCGATCTATTATGCAAGCCGAAAAGTCACTAATAGGGAACGAAACTATACAGTGACAGAGCTGGAGTGCTTGGCAATGGTGTTTGCCCTGGAGAAGTTTCGCCATTACCTCCTATCTACCCACTTTAAATTTTATGTGGATCATGAGGCCCTGTCCTTCTTGATGAACAAAGCAGATGTGAAAGGACGAATGATGAGATGGCTCCTTTTATTCCAGGAGTTTGATTTTGAGGTGATTACTAAGCCTGGTCGTTCCCATGTCTTGGCTGATCATCTGTCGCGTATCCCACAAACTGCAGACGAGGAGCAGGATGATCCAGACCTCCCTGATGCTTCCCTATTCTTGGTGGAAACTGTAACTCCCTGGTATGCAGACATTGCCAATCTGCTGGCAACCCAACAGTACCCTCCTGGTATTTCTAGTCGGGAAAGGAAGAAGCTCATGCTAGAATCAGCCCCATACACCCTGCTAGGTGGTGCACTGTACAAGAAAGGCAAAGATGAAGTACTCAGAAGATGTGTTGCAGGAGAAGAGATTGGGATTGTTTTGAAGGCTTGCCATGACGAGCCATGTGGAGGTCACTTTGCAGGAGAAGCTACGGCCAGGAAGGCTCTGCTAGTAGGATATTGGTGGCCTACCATCCACAAAGATTCCTATGATTACTGTAAAAGATGTGATGCTTGTCAAAGAATGGGGAAACCCACCAAGACAAGTGCCATGCCATTGCAACCTATCCTTCCGTTGAAGCCGTTTGAGAAGTAGGGCATTGACTTCGTAGGTCCAATCGATCCTCCCACCAGAAGGAAACACAACAGATACATCCTCGTATGTACGGATTATGTCACAAAGTGGTGTGAAGCTAAAGCCCTTAAGCGGGACGATGGTAACAGCGTGGCCCTGTTTATGTACGAGAATATCATCACCCGTTTTGGCAGTCCCTTAGAGTTGGTAAGTGACAGAGGCACTCATTTCCTCAACAAGGTCATGGAAGAGTTGACAGAGTTGTATAAGATCCGCCATCGCAAGTCCACTCCCTATTACCCCAGAGCCAACGGCCAAGTCGAAGTCACCAATCGCATCCTCTGCTCGATTCTGACAAGGACGATTGCTGCACATCGTCGTGATTGGGATGATCGACTTACAGAGGCCCTCTGGGCGTACAGAACCTCCCATAAAGCAGCAACGGGACAAACACCTTTCCAGCTGGTGTATGGTACAGAAGCTGTTTTTCCTGTTGAACTGGAACTACCCTCTTTGAGAGTGGCGATCAAAGAGCGTTTGGGGGATGATGATTCATTGCAACGCCGTCTCCTGCACTTGGAATGAAATTCGCAGGATGGCTCTACAGTGCATGGAAGCCACGCAAGCTCGACGTAAGGCTTACCATGACAGTTTCATCAAGCACAAGGAGTTCAAAGAAGGTGATTTGGTCCTAGCCTATGATTCACGATTTGGCAAGTTTCATGGCAAGCTCCAACAGCGGTGGATGGGCCCCTATAAGGTACTTGCAGTCAACCCTAATGGCTCTGTCCAAATACAGACCTTGGATGCCTCTGATGATCCCTTTCTGATCAATGGATATCGCCTGAAGAAGTACTTCCCTCCTTGGGGATCTTGACAATTACGGTCACTTGATCTTTTCCCTCGTTGTCGCGGCACTGTACTTCTTATGTTGACACTTCTGTTAGCCGTTCTTCAATCACTCCTGATGAAGTGGACGCAACCCTCTGTCCCCTCAAAACCCCCTTCTAGCCTTGATCTCTTATCCTCTATTTTCCACCAGCGACAGTGGCGAGGTGGGTTCTGACACATGGTCTTTCTACCATTCCCTTGTTCAATTTGAAGAAAAGAGAAAAAGAAAAAAAAAAGAGACCAAAACCAAACATATCGGTCATGGGAGAAAAGGACTTAGGTCCCTGTCATGCCGACCTATTCTTCGAGAAAAGGTGGAAACACCCTCGGGAATAGGGGAAAATAAGAAAAAGAAAAAAAAACAAAGAAGAAAAGGAAAAAAAAAAAAAACAAAACAAGTCTGTTATGAGAGAAAAGGAAGCAATTCCCTGTCATAGCAGGCCTCGTTCCAAGAAAAGGTGATAAACACCCTTGGGCGAGAAGCTGGCTGTGGAAAAGGTGGTAACACCCAGCAGTCCAGAAAGTGGATTCATTGATTGATATCCCTCGGATCCAATTCTGAAGCTGCCTCCCTTGGTACGCTGTGTCATGGGTCTTTCTGCAAAGTGACTAACTGTCCTCTAGCAGACGACATGTTCCTATCCAACACAATGTTCGAATTTGATGGCTACCTCCCTGGGTACGCCTCCTCAACAACTGATGACGCGATCTTCATCGACAACCCCTTGAGTGATGTGAGCTTTCATCCTAACCGGATGGGGACGTGAGTATGGTTGCCCTCTGTATCTATCAACAGAGAGTGAGACAGAGGGTGGGGCGAGAGACCAGTCTTTTCCCTTCCAATCGAATGAGAGGTGAGAAGTATGAATGAAGTGTTGCACGCACGGGATGGGCCTCTCAATGCACAAAGCACGATTTGTTTCTGTGCACTGCACCATAAGGCTCCCTGGCCTTCCTTCTCGCACCGTATGCCGGCACAGGGCGGGATGCACAGTTGCACCATCAAATGCGCACAAGGCATACACTTTTGCACAAGTGACTGTGAGGATTACATCAATGGGTTTCAGGAAAAGGCTGCCCTCCTGTATCTATCCACAGAGAGTGAGACAGAGGGTGGGTTGAGTGTGACTGGAGTTTCTTCAATCATTTACCGAGAGGTGAGATTGAGGGACGTTACGACACTTGGAGTCAGGTATGTTCCCGTTTCCCTATGCACCCACGGGATGGGTCTTTACCGTCATCACAAGACACATCACCTTGTTCTGTACACTACACTGTAAGGCTCCCTTGCCTTCCTCCTTGCACTTATGCTAGACGGGTTGGATACACTAATGCACCATCAATTGTGCACCCTGGTATACTCCCTTTGCACCATTCCCCCCTTGTTGATTCCTCAACCGGGTATGAGATATGGGTTTTAATCATTCTTTCTCGTGTGATATTAGTCATGGGGCGAGTGATTGTTCCTTCATTCCAAATTGAGTGACTGTGAGTTGAGTGCAATATCCCTCATCGACAACGAATTTCCTACGATTCCTTCCATCAGCTACCTCCCTGGGTGCTGCTGCGTGGTCCCTGCCATGACGAACGTGTGCCAAGAAGATGCCTTGGTCCCTCTAGCGCCGACAACAACTCTGGACGTGCCGTCGACACTCAACCTTGATTCTTGACGAAATGGGCCAAGTTTTTCTAACCCTACAACTTCTGTTTCTTAGTGATGTTCATGTTTTAAGTGTGGGGAAGTTAGTGGATGGTCTGTGGCATGGTCCTAGGTCCCTAATGTTCGGTTAACCCTATCCGTTAAGGTCTTAAGTGTGGGGACGCGTCCCTGCGCGTCTACATTGCATACCCATTTGCATATGCCTTATCTTGTTCATGCATGTATACCATGACTTGCTTTTATCCTAATGGGATCCCTTCCCACCCGCCCGATTATGTTCCACCCACCCTTGGGGCTGTTCCCGTGCAGTTTTCCTTCATTCCCTGATTTTGAGGTCCTGCTATGTGAATGCACCCTACGTTCACTTAAATCCAAATTCAACCTTATAGCCCTGTTTCTCCCATTGAACGGTCCATTTTTCCTTTTTCCCTACCCCTATTCCGGTGCACGGTTTGTGAGTTATTAATTTTTGAAGCATTTACGCAATTTAGCCGGTTTTTCCATGTGAACGCGCTTTTCTTGCTTCGGAACCGTGATCTGATGTCATAGCCCTGACCAAAGCTTTTCCCCTGACATTTTTCCTTTTTATTCCACATCATTCCGATACACGGTTTGTCCGTTATTAATTTTCCGGCTTTTCGCGACTTTTTCGTGCGTATTTTTGACATTTTTCCATGTGAACTTGCCCTATTTGTATCGGAATTCCAATTTGACTTAACAACCGTGTCCCCCGTTCCTTCCCCTACCTTTTTCCTTTTTCCTCCACCCTTTTTCGACTTCTCGATTTTCACTTATTAATTTTTAAATGAGTTTTCGGGAGTCTTTTTGGAGTTTTTCACATGTGAACCCTTCCTATTTCCGCCGGCACTGCGTTTTAATGTGATAACCTTGTGCCACTCCTTCCTGCGCACATTTTTCCTTCTTACTGCATGTCATTCCGGTAAACGGTTCGTCCGATATTAATTTCCAATCCCATTTTTAGGTTTTTCCCGTGTGAACGCATCTTACCTTAGTCGGAATTCTGCTTTGACAGGATAGGATTGTCGGGCACATCTTTTTGCCCAGTTTTCCTTTTTTCCACACTTCATTCCGATGCACGGATCTTTCGGTATTAATTTTTAAATTGCGTTTTTGGTTCGTTTTTTGTGTTTTTTGCACGTGAACGCCCTTTACCCCTCCCGGAACCCCCGTCCCGTATTTTTCCTGTTTCCTCCCTGTCGTCCTGCCCACTTTTCCTTTTTACGATATTTCATTTTGACATCCGGATTGGGAGTTATTAATTTTTCTGTATTTTTGTGTTTTTTCTCGCGCTCGTTTTGCGCGTGAACGCGCACTTTTTCAATTTAACGCGTCTCCACGCGCCCCGGTCGTGTCCGCGTACCCCGTACCGTCATCCCCGCGTCGTTTCAATCCCGTCACGGCAAATTTTTTTACCCCGCCCCGCGCACGTGCGCGGGACGGGGATACGTCCGCCATTGCCCCTGCCCATCCACCCTTGCCCCCCGCCCATTGCCCTTACCTCCTTTAAAAAAAAAAAAAAAAAAGAGATGAAAAAAAATAAACAAATTTTTTTACCCCACCCATGTCCCCAACGGACACCCTTCCCCCCCCCCCCCCGAATCCCAACTGCCTTCCCCCACTCTCCCTTTCTTTCTCTCTCCTTCTCTGCGTACCCCCACGCCTGCTCCTTCTCCATCTCCACTTCTTCTCCCTCTCCCTCCTTCTCTCTTCCCTCCCGACGACGCCCTCTCCATCTCCACTTCTTCTCCCTCTCCCTCCTCCCTCTTCTCCCTCCATCTCCACCTTCACTCCTCCTGCCGACTCCCTCCTTCTCTCTTCTCCCTCTCCTCCCACTCCTCTTCCTCTTCCTCTCCTCCTTCGCTGAGTGCCGCCTCCCTCCCTCTCAGCAGCGCGACCTGCCCTCCTCGCCTTCGCCCGTCGCCGCCCGGTCCACGCCGCCATCCCCTGTCGTCGACTGCGTTCGCCGCCGCCGCCCGCCGCCGCCGCCGTGGTCGCCGTCGCCGCCCGCTGTCGTTGCGTTCGCCGTCGCCGCCCGCTGTCGCCGCGTTCGCCGCCGCTAGAGCCGCCCGTCGCCGACTCCTCCTTCTCCTTCACCCCCCACCTCCAACCTCCACCTCCTCCACTAACTCCTAACTAGGTTAACTCTTAACTCTAGTTAGTTAAAACCTAGTTAACTCCTAACTAACCTAGTTAAACACTAACCTAACTGACTTAGGTACACTAACCTAACTGACTTAGGTAGACTTAACCTAACTGACTTAGGTAGTGTAGACTTAACTGATTAGCTTAACTTACCTGACTAATGTGACTTAACTGACTTAAGTGACTTAAGTGACTAATGTGATTAATGTGACTTAATTAATCACAACATTAATTTTTCCCTAAAAAAATTTCAAAAAATTTCTAAAAATTCCTTCTGTCTTTTGCCAATTTTTGGACCTTTGTCTGCTAGGAATTGCCTTTCCTATCATTTTAGAAAAATTCATCTTTCCTAAAATTACCCATAAATTGCCAAAAAATAGGAAAAATCATTTAAAAATTGTAAAAACTTGTAAAAAATTCTGAAAACATTTTAAAAAATTCCCCTCACCTCCCTTGCTCATTTTCCATTTATTCCAACATAAAAAAAAAATTACAACTAAAAATACAATAAAATAAATAAAAATAAAAACCCAACATCAATCAACTTAATACATCTGCTAAGGTGTTATTTGTTGTTTCATCAGTGCTTTTTGCTTTTCCTTTCCTGGGACTCTTCCGTGCGCATTCCTGCATTTCATACACACCCTTCCAAGTATTTATTTTCTGTTATTTATTTCTTTATTTATTTTTCCCCTTAATCACACTTAATTGTTAAAATAAACCCTTTAATCCACCCACCGTTTCCACGCGCATTCGCGCTAAACACACATTTTTTTAATTAAAATAAACCAGCCGTTCACTTAGCACGCGCTACGTGCGCTACAGAGGCACTCTAAAATTTTAAAATTAAAAAGAACCAGCCGTCACATGAGCACGCGCTGGCAAAAAAGCGCTCCACATCACTTTAATTATAATCAATGAATTGCATTTAGAGACCCAGTCGGGAATCGAAGTCCGGGAATCGTATAAAAGCACCGGTTTAACCTAATAATTGGTAATTAAATTTGTAACAAGGAACCGCCGTTTTCTTATTAAGGTTTATCACCTAATAAAACTTCACCCATTTTTAATAATTGATTAACATCAACCCTTCATTAAATAACTCCCCCCTCACTGCACTTAATCCCCTTTTTTAATGAACCGTTTCGTGGGATGGGTATACGCAGTTCTTAGTGATGTTTTCCATGGTCCAGTCTTGGTTCTATCATAGATGTCGTATTGATAGATGTTGGATATGATATGGTTTTGGTTTCCTGTTTTCGTTACGGTTACGGTTACGGGTACGGTATGTAGTTTTTTCTTTTATTGCCTGATACGGGGTTCAGGGTGTTTGTCTGATGCATCGCATGAAGCTTTCGGTCGCATTTGTCTCAAGGTCATGTCAAATTTTTTCTAGGATGTGGTTTGCTTGGGGTTAGTCGGTCGAGTCACGTTTTATTGGTTATTCTCTTATCCTTGGTTTTTGTCTGTTGCTTTGCAGGCATTCACCTTGATTGTCTGTGTTTGTGGTGTGTGTGTAACCATCTGAATGGCGCCTTCTCATGCTCCTCCCCCTATCCAGTACGTCCCATTAGTTAGTAGGGATTACTCGTCCCTACTTACTTTTGAGCCCCTCACGAAGGCAGGCCTTGCTGCTTTTGTGGCCACTCCTTTTCCATTACTTCCAGAGGATCCGTCCGTATGCGATGAGTTCCTGGCCTCTTACAGCAAGAAGACAGGAGTAGTCCAAGGCATGTCTATGACATTGACGTCTCGAGGCTTAGGGAAGGCTCTGTCCTTACCCTCCAAAGGAGAACCTTTTGTAACCACTCGACAGCTCTTCTCTACTGAAGAGATTCTCAAGCTGTTGCAGAAGCAGACAAGGGAAGTCCTTGATGTTAAGAAAGTGATAAACTCTTCAGGAGTTTCGTTTTCTATGATCACTGATCCCGTCTGGAAGACGATGTGTCAGTTCCTTCAGGACAGGTTTATGCCTGCCAAAACACCATCCCACTATTTGTTCAAAGAGCTTTTCACAGCTTCCAGGATGGTGCTGAAAGGAGTTGCCATTGATTGGAGCACATACCTCCTTACTAAGATGGATCAGCATTTTGTTAAAGTCACGAGGGGTACTGTTACCAATGTTACCTATGGATCATATTTGTCTGCCTTCTTGACCTATTCAGGTTTACAGAAGACTGTGCCTCCACCTCCTCCATCAGATCCAGTACCTCCTCCTCCACCTTCAGAAGAGTCAGCACCTATTGACATTGAGGATGATGATTCTCCGCCTCCCCTGGTCATACAGCGCAAACGCTTGAAGAGGGTAGCGGATAAAGCCCCTGCTGTACTTCCCTCAGTGCCTATCCCTGCTACTTCTGGCAGTGAACTCCCTGGGTATCTCACTTGCAATAACCTATTCAGGGCACATAGAGAAGGATCCTTGGAGATCTCCGTTCCCTCCCTGAACAGTCTCGTCTCAGGAGATGCCATTCCTTTCCTCTGCAAGGATATTCAAAGTTCCATTGAGTTGTCAGTGACAGCCTGTGTTCAACAGCTGTACGCATCTTTCTATGAGGAGCTCATGCAGTCCAAAGACCAGTTGCATAAGGCAACATCTGAGTTAGCATCTGCTAAGGATACCCTAGCAGATCTATTTAAGCAAATGGAACAGCAAACCCAACTGGTTGCCACTCAAAGTGATGAGATTTCTTCATTGAAAACCCAGTTATTCGAGGCTCAGTCACAGGTTACTAACCTTTCAGCAGAGAAGGAGAGGATGTCCAGCGAAGCGAAAGAATTCCAAGTTCAATTAGATGACAAGCTTTCAGCTTTACAAATGGCTAATGACACAGTGGCCAACCAAGCCTCCCAAATCCAGCAGTTGCAAGATCAGCTTGCAAAGTCCCGCTCTGTTCCTCTAAGCCCTCCTGTTCCATTCATTCCTTCTCTTTCACAGCAGGACTTGGCTGCCTTACAGAGACAGGCTACTTTGTGCCCTTTATTCCAAGACAAAGTGGAAAGATTGCAGTCCAGAATGGACTTGTTATGGTCTACCTTTGAACAGTTTCAGGAATATGTCTTACCAGACCATTCTTTCTTTGTCCACTACCATTTACAGAAGCTGGTCTTCTATATAAAGCTTTCCACGATGGATTTACCTTTTCCAGAGGTTGATTTTAAGGGATGATTGATTGGTTTGGAAGTGGATTGAGAGTGTTTTGGATGATATTGATTGTGTTTTGGAAGATTATGATGTTTGTTGGTGGTTTTGTGATGTTCTGATAGGTTCTGAATGGTTCTGTATACCTTCTGTTTTGCTCTGTTTTGGTCTGTTTTGTTCTGATTGTCTTCTGTAAGGAGGGATGGAGTATTGATTGATGAAGAATGAGATATTGTGAAAGTTTATTGAATGGTTTGTGAGAGTTTTGAATGGTTTGAGAGTGAGTTATGAGGTTTTGATGACCTTCTGTAACCTTCTATAGGTCTTCTGTAGAGCTTCTGCTTCTGTTCTGTTTCTGTTCTGTTCTGTACTGTAACTGTTCTGTAAGTGTTCTGTGGAATGTATGTGTGATTTTGGGAAAGTTTTCTAGCCTTGGAAAGAGGTGAATACAAGTGCAAAAGAGCTGAAAGAAGTGGAAGAAGTAGCTGTTGAAGACTCAAGAGAAGACTAGAGTGAAGTGACAGTAGTGAGCTATGAAGAGACACTATAGTGGCTCTGGTGACCTTTCATATCAGACATACCTCTTGGGAGGGGTATCCACGACCTAAGAGTGATTATTGAGAGTAATTTTTGAGAGATTGTAGTGAGGATATGATGTATTATTGATGGAGTGAAATAGAGAGAGTCAGAGATAGCCAATTTTACTGAAACAGAGTGATTGTATATGAGAGATTGAGAGAGAAGACTATGAAGATATTGAAGATGAATACTATGTGATGTATTTCCATTCAAAGATGGTGTACTTCTTTGCTTTCTTTGGTCTATTGATGGATTTTGTGAGGATGTTGAAGAATATGGTTGATTCTATTAAAAACCGTGGGAGATTTACATGATGCTGCATGAAGATTTATTGTGCCTGGTATTCTTTTCTTTGTTGTGATCATATGAAACATGATAAACAAGCTTGTTGATGTTACAAGATAGATTTTCTTGCAAGAGAATTCTCTTTTCCTTGGTGTTCCTCTCGGGGCTCCATGCCTTGTGTGAGCGCTTCACAAGGCATGTATTTATAGATTTATTTTTATCTTTAAGCTAAAAAATAGCTTACTTTACAAATAGTATGCTTTTGTTTTTGTGTTTGCTTTTGTCCAAATATAGAGTAAGACATTTGGACATCCAAAAGTCGGGATGTGCCCAAATACAAATAACAAATAATTAAATATTTAACTTAGCATTTATATGCATATAAGATAATAAATATTTTGTTAATCACTTTAATAAATAAGCATGCTTAAATAAATATTGGTGCCATGCCTTTAGTGATAAGGTGTGCGCCCATTAAAAATAGTAATTCTTCTAGGCATTTGGATTCATATCATCGCTCGGTGCTATCCAATGCCATCGCCACATGCTCTACATATCAACTGAAGCATTCACAATTATTAAAAAGTAATTAAATAAAACCCAACAAAAGTGAATATCTAGTAGTCTTCATCTACAAAATAAATATGTTGAAACTCTGTCCTGATCTTAATTTAATTCGAGTGCGCACTCTAAACTCGTAAACGCCTATTAATTTAATATGTATTTTACAGAATCACCCGCTATGTAATCACCCATGTGCATATTAAATTAATATGACGTCCGAAAAGGACAAGCATTCTCGTTAACTTCTCGCATAAGGAATCCACCTTGTGTACGAGCCTCAGTAAATAAATAAAACCACAAAATCCACCATGGAATATGCATCCTGACATCATACCCCCGGGGTGGGATAGCAATTGTTGAAGAGGCCCAATGGATGTACGCTCAATATAGGATAGCAATTTAGGTCACGGGCGTACATCCATTGGGCCTCTTTAACATGATGATTTTTAAACTTAACAAAATATCTAGAATATTTACGGCCAGTTTTAGTGGTCATAAAGTCAGTGTCTAGAATAGTTTCATATTCAAAGATTTTAGTTTTTTCTTTTAACAAAGAAGAGTTTTCATAGACAGGGTGGACAGGTAATTGGTCTCTAAAAGGTCGCAGCAAACTGATATGAAAAGTATCATGGATCTTTTAATGTTTGGATAGTTCTAATTTAAATGCATTGTCATTGATCTTGTGAATTACTTTGAAAGGTCCATAAAACCTAAGTGCTAATTTAACAAGAGGGTGTTTCTCAACACATTGCAATATTCTCTTTTCAATGCGTAACCAAACATATTCATCAACATTGAAACTCATAGCTTGTCTTTTCTTATTAGATTGTTTAGTCTATGATTCTTGAGCTTTCACAATCATATGTTTAACTTGAGCAAAAATAGTAGCATGCATATTGGCAATATCATCAACAACTTTAATTTTATTCAATAATCATATGATAGGTGTAAACAATTTATATCCATAAATGATTTTAAAATATGCTTTATGAGTAGTTGTGTGTGGTGTATTATTGTATGCAAATTGAAGTAGAGGTAAATGTGTGTTTCATGTTTGTGGTTTTAAAATTGTATATGTACGTAAAAAATTCGTAGTTGTACTATTAGTAGCTTCTATTTACCCATTGGCTTCAGGATGGAATGCAGATGATAAATTAATCTTAGTACCCAAATTAGCAAATAAAGTAGTCGAAAAATTATTACAAAATCTAAAATCACGATAAGAAATAATAACTTTTAACAAACCATGATTAATGAAAACAGTCTTCAAGAACAATTGTGCAGCTTGAGATGCATTTAATGTTTTCTTGCATGGTAGAAAATATACTTGTTTACTAAATCGATCTACTATAGTCTACATCATATCATGATTAGGTTATGTATTAGGCAAACCAATTATAAAATCCATTGAAATATATTCCCATGGATGGTCAAGAATTGGTAAAGCCATTAACAAACCATATTGCTTACCATGGTGTTACTTGACTCTTTGGTAAATTAAACACTAAAAAACAAAGTTAAAAATATCGGATTTGCAGTCAGTAAAAATCTTCAACCAATGTTTGTAAAGTGGAAATAATGTCTCTATGACCTTGATATAGAGGACAATGAATTTCATGTAACACGAATGATCTAAATTGAACAATGACACACAATCTTTTCTTGTAAAACATAAATCCATCAGAATATGATAAAGAATCAATTGGAATCTAGTTATTAGCAACTAATTTATTTCAATCAGCTTGAAAATTGGGGTCATAGTCCATGAGATTCCTTGTAGTTTATCCATGAGGTCGCTTATCTTAGGGATCATATATCTATTCTTAATAGTGATTTTGTTTAAGGCACGATAGTCAATGCACATCCTATAGGTATTATTTTTCTTTTTAACTAATAGGACATGTGCACCAAAAGGAGAACTACTGAGTCTAATGAGTCCTCGATTTAATAGTTTCTTAACTTGTGCTTGGATTTTTTTTTGTTTAATCTAATTGTGTTTATAAGGTGCTTTACATGGTGATTGAGAATCTGGAATTAAATTTGTTTTATATTCTTCAGGATGTGTAGGTGATAATTAGGTGAGAAATCAACAATAAAATAATCTTTAAATTATGAAAAAAAATGTGTATGCCTAAGATGCATCTGATTTTCTTTATCTTTAATTTCATTTACCCATACAAAATACGATTTACTATCTTTTCTTAATGTATATTTAGCCTGTGTATGACTAAGCAGTGAAAAATTATCAGAGGTGTGCAATCCATGTAATTTGATTTGGTTTACGTTAAAATGAATTTTCATGGAATGTGTGGAATAGTCTATGTTGTCAGAATTATATTTGTGACGCCAAGGCATTTCTAAAATAATATTACTATCTTGCAAAGGCATAATCAAGAAATTTCTATGCTCAACATAATCACCGATTTTAATATCTAAATCATACACTTTTTGTGTACCATTGTATCTAGTGTCTAAGAATGTATACTTTATGCAATAATGAGTCAAAACAGTAAATACATTTAATTTTTTAAACAACTTTGTGAAAATAAAATCATGTGTGCTTTCATCATCATGCAAAATAATTTTTTCTTGACCATGCTAAAAATATTTCATTGTTAATAATGAATGAGGATTCGACATACTTGGTAAAGTATCTGAAGCATTGTCGATATCATTATCTTCGATGAAATCAGGGATATCTTCATGATCCTCGTCATCAGTTGCTCCCAAGTAATTGATTTAAACAGCTTGCTTCTTGGATTGACAGTTCACTGCTAAGTATCCAGGCTGATGACACTTGTAGCAAACCATATGATTTGCTTTTTGGAGACATTATTGGTAAGGGTTGAAAATTTGGGTATATTGAGATTTGGTTGGAGAGAATACTTAGGGTTTGAATTAGCAGTTGATGGTAAAGTAGGAGGTCAAGTCCAAGGTTTACGGAAAGAAGGAGCAAAGCGATTTTGATTGAATCTTAAGAAGTTAGAATTGAATTGCTTTGTACCAAAGTTACAATTAACAAAAAATTATTGCAGTCACTTTTCTCGTCCATGAATTTTATCATCCGCATCATGCGCTAAAAAAATCACATCCTCAAAAGTCTTTGGCTTGAACATATTCACTTTCGCATAGAATTGACCAAGCAAACCAGACATGTACTTCCACTTGTGAGTCACCTCAGGAACATCTTTAAGCATTCGAAGTTGAAGTAAGACACTTCAGAAACGCTTAGTGTATTGCGGAATGGATTCATGATGTCTTTGTTACATGATATCCAGTGTTTGATAGCTTTCTCATGGAATTGAGGTGGAAGGAAATTTTGCAAAAATTTCTTTTGAAAGGCTTTTCAAGTAGAGAGACAATCAATACTCTTGCAGACAACAGTCCACCATAATGATGCTTTGTCTGCTAGATGGTTAGTGACGCATTTAAGTTTATCTTTTTTCAGCATATTGCTCTTCATGAAAATAGTTGTCAAATTGACTAATGAAAGCAAGAACAATTTTGCCATCACGTTGCCCATTAAATGTGTAAAATTTAAAATTTCTTTTACTTATCTTGGTCTCTTTCCTAAGAGCTTGTGTATTAAGTGTCGCATCAATAGTACGTCGAATAACATCTTCACATTGCGCTTCATCTTGATCAACAATGGATTGTTGAAGTGTAGCCAATTATGCTTGTAAGTTTTGACGTGCCCTTTGCTCTTCTTGAAGCTGCATCATGATTAGATCCAATTTCTACTCCATAGTGGGCTTAAGCAAATCGCCTTCGCCCATAAAATCGTCTATGTTATGATCCAACATCCTGGATTTGATTGAAGATCCGTAACTTGTCTTCTAGTCATGTGTGAAGAAGCTCACCACGAACTTGCTTTTCTTGGGTACGACAATTGAAAACTGTCTTTTTCCAAATAAAATAGTCTTTTGCATAGACTCCGCGTGACAGCCTTCTTGCTGTAAATCCGTTAGCCAAGTTGCAAGTGGGAACATGGGCTTGCTGAAGCTTCAAAACCGGTTCGAAAGTACCATAGTGTGAACACTCGCTTGATAAGAGATTGATAATTGAACTTTAAAGCTTAGTAGCTTAAAGCTTTTTAAAAAGCTTAAGCAAATCGTTGAATCAACATGCAAGACGATGACATGTTCTTGATTGAATCGATGGCCATGAGTACATACTTCCGCGACAAATTGTGAAATTGGAAAGGCTTGTGCCTCTTTTAAGCTTATTAAGCTTATAAACTTAAACTTCATAAACTTATTGTCTACTTCTTTGTCAACAAAAACGACTTGTAAAAGAACTTCATGAGTGGACCTTTGCCTCCTGGGAGAGGTTCTTCGCGATCAAAGGGTACAATAGAGGGTTCTTCACCACTGGAACATGCCTATTTTATCAGTTCGTTGCGAGATAGCCTGTAGAGCTTGTTAGTTCTAAGAGCTTTGCCTTCGCATGAGATGATAAGCGATTGAAAGCTCTTGTTCTCAGCTTCGCTCTGATACATTGGTGTGTAGATCGAATGCTGTATGCGTGCATATTGAATGCAGAAAGGTTTCCAAGAACAAAGAACTCTACAAATCTATATAAAAGCCAAAAGAGAATTTGCACGACATAAGACAAAAAGACAAATCGGATGCAATCTCTCCCCATGCCTTGCATGAGCACTTCACAAGGTATGTATTTATAGATTTATTTATCATTAAGCTTAAAAATAGCCCACTTTACAAATAGTATGTTTTTATTTTTGCATTTGCTTTTACCCAAATATAGAGTAAGGCGTTTGGGCGTCCAAAAGTCAAGCTGTGCTCAAATAGAAATATCAAATAATAAAATATTTAACCGAGCACCTATGCGTATACAAAATAATAAACATTTTATCACGCACTTCAAACGTTTACCCATAAAAAATAGTAATTCTTCTAGGTATTTAGATTCAGGTTATCGCTTAGTGCTACCCAATGCCATTGTCATCTACTCTACACATCAATTGAAGCATTCACAATTGTTAAAAAATTATTAAATAAAATCCAATAAAAGTGAATACCTAACAGTCTTTAGCTACAAAATAAATAAATAGGTTGAAACTCTATCCTAACCTTAATTTAATTTGAGTGCGCACTCTAAACTCGTAAACGTCTATTAATTTAATATGTATTTTACGGAATCACTCGCTATGGAATCATCCATGTGTACATTAAATTAATCTAACACCCGAAAAGGACATACATCCCCATCAACTTCTCGCATAATGAATCCACCTTGTGTACAATCCCTAGAAAATAAATAAAATCACGAAATCCATTGTGGAATATGCCTCCTTACATCAGAAAGATAAGATAGCGAAAGAGTATGTACATTAAGCTAGAAAATTAAGATGTTTAATATGTTTCATGTGCATATAGATATAAATCCTAACTTACATCATTGTTGGGCGATCATCTTCTGTGAAGGAATATCATGTATTATTAGCCATTTTTGGGCGATTGTCTTTTGTAAAGAAATATCATTGTTGGGAGATTGTCTTTTGTGAAGAAATATAATGTATTGTTAATCATTTTTCACAAAAAAAGATGAAGTCACTTCTTGACTTGAAGGGGGTGGTTCCTCTTACTCCAACTGCTACATATATGTATTCATATAAGGGGATATTGACACATATTCTCATTCTCTCCCAACAAAGTGAGCCCCACATGCACCTTCAATGTGTTTACAACATTAAAAGTTTGTAAATTAGCAATATGTAAAATATATCTTTCATATACTTTCTAGAGTCATAAAACTTGGTTAATAGGATTTGACCTTGTACATGTTTTATAATTTGAAGGATTACCACACATTTACTCTCTTTTCTAGCTACCTTCATCCTAGCAATCTCACATGGTCATGCTTTGAGTTATGTTGATGTGAGCTCATCTGTGGTCCATAATTTGTTTCCCTTGAAATATATTAACTGATGTAGTGCTTTAATTATACCTTGTATATTACCAAACTTCAAGGTTGCTTGGTTATTCCCTTGTTTGGTGATAGGCCGTGATATCATTCGCTTGAAACCTTCATTTTCTAACATTGACTTTGGTTTAGTTTCTAACCTATATGACTCCAATCATCACCCTCTAGTGTCTCTTATGTTTCTTCATGCAATCCATAAGGAAGTCCTCCTAGTTGTGCATGAGATGCAATCTTCTTTTGTAATGTAGCTTCATTGACTATAAAAAGATAAGCATCTATCATGCTGGATTTATCTTCTTCCTTGTTTTAATTTCAATCTATACCTCTACTTGTAACTTTGTTGAGATGTTTTTGATTTCCTCTTTAATCTTCTTATTGGTTGTAGTCACCTCCATAACCAACTTTTCCTCTAGTTTAGTCTAGCACATATACGCCTAGAAGTAAGTTTTGCAAGTTTGCATTTTTTGCTTTCAAGCTGTAAACTCATTGATGCATATATTACTCCCATAGACTAGGGCCTCGAGTTGGGTTGGATGCTACTACTAGGACAATTGAGAAAGTCTTCAAGAAACATCTCATTATTGGGGTGAGAAATCAAGTCTAACATTTCCACCTAGGCGTCACCCTTGCACCATAAAGAGAGGTCTACCAACAATAGATTTTAATGTGGAGAGAATGATTTGGTGTTCTAAAAGATCAAGCTACTCTATGAAAACAATAGATTGTAGTGGAAAATGTGATATTGTTTAAGTAGATTGCTCAAATGCAAAGGAAAAATAGGCTACTAAAATGCATAGAGAGAATGGAAAGAAGACACAGTAACCTAAATCTCAAAGGCACAACAAAGGCAGGTTGAGACAGAAGACAATAGCTGACAAACTAGTTATGAGTGACATTTACCAAGACTTTGTTATAGACTAAGGCCGGTTATAGACCAAATGGCAAATGCCCACTTTGCAAGTGTTTACCAATCAAAATACTTCTTTTAGGGTTGGGCGTATACTGTCCTTTTTTACAAACTAGAGAGGACATGACCTATTGTTTACTTGTTAAGTAGGTGAAATCCTTGCCCACTTTTGGACGGGAAGTCTTCCTTGCCCAATTTATAAAGTGATGGATAAAAGAGCACTTTTTGTATTTACAACCAATCAAAAAATTATAAATATAATAATTTGTGATTCTTGTAAAATGTGTTATTTTTGTGTAAAGGCTTTGTGCCCATGTCTACGTCCACTTTCAAAAATTGCATGCCCACACTCGGGGCGACGGATTGAGCATTCGCCATTTGGTGTGTAACAAGCCTAACTATGAGTGACGAGGGAACTCACAACTTCATTGCAAGCCATTGGAGAGGGAGAGAGATTTGTGTTCTTTAAAATTCCTCAAAAGTATATATGACCAAGTAACACACATCAAGATTTTAGTTACACACTTTAGGTTGCTATTGGCACAAAAAAAAAATTCACTTGCGATATCATTGGCAAAGAGATAACCCATCATAAAAACTTTCAAGTTGTAAGTACATCATGATCCTCAAGTCATGGCTTGGCATTTTTTAAACAACTCTATGATGGCTTTACTAGCATTGATTGCATTACCCATCCACAATATGGAATCATAAGGGAATTGAATGCTTCTTTAAGTAGATATTGTATGGGTGGCTTAGAGTATAACTTTGCCTTTTGTACTTCAATCTTTGTATATCCATTGTTCTCTTGCCATTCAAAGGCTTACATATACATGCTAGTATAGGACATCCATGACATCTAAATATTTCAATTCAATATTGACCAACATTATACATGGATTTAGAAGGCTTTGGAAAAATAATGAGGAAAAAACATGTATTTCAAACATTGCAAAGCGATGGTGGCAAACTATCGATGGCTTTAAGTACTTCAAAGAGTTGTGGCATCCGATTGCTCTGTAACAAGCATCAAAAAGCTTTAAGTTGATCTTTCAACTATGGATCAAAATACAAATTCTATTCATGCCCATGAAATATGACAATAAACGATCTATTTGTTTAAATTATGTAGCCCATGACACAAGGTAGACTTATACTAGCAAACACAAACATCAAAGCTCAATAAATGTTTATTGCTATTTTGTTGTGATTTTCTTCAATAAAGGAAGATTCAATATTACTAAGCATGAAAGCACTTCTTGAATATAATTTCTCTTCGTTTATTAATATCAACAAGCTTATGAGGTTTTACTATAGTTGTTGTCCATTCACTAATATGAATAAGCTAATACAAAATTTTTAAATCAAGATAATCGTGGCTCAAACTCCATTGCTCATGATAGATATCAATCTTCAACCACAAATGATTACTTATCATTTATTTGAACAACATGAAGTAAAAAGTAGGATTTATTAGCTATCATCAAGGAAGTTCTTGGAAGACATTTGGAGATTTTAAATTTTCAAGCAATTGCATTGTCATCAAGGGGATTGCATGGAATAATTCTCTAATGAAATGGTACTATTTATGTGCTTGTCACCTATCAAGGACATCATTTGATTGATTTAGACATTTGTCATAAGATATAATATGCAAGTCCATAATGTAAATGGGGCTTAATATGCGAAGGTTTATGCTTTGACTACCTTTGATTGATAAGTACTCATGTTGCTATTGTGAAGACAAGGTTTCAACAAGGTAGTTATCATAATAGAGTTACATAAGCCTCTTAATGAGAGTTTAGATATACACAAATCAAGCATTCAAACAATTGATATTGGCTATTGAGAGTATAAGCTCAAAAAACGAAATTGTAAAAATATTTTCATTATTACAAAAGCAATTTGACTCAAAGGATACATTGAAATTAGACTTTTATGCATAGTGTGGCTCCTCATAGTGAATAGTTGCAATCATTCATGCATTGGTTTCTCATAAACTCTTACAATTACTTTTCATGAATGCCATGAGATATCTTTCTTTTCAAGTATAGTTTGAGTTTACAATACCAAAGCTCAAAGTAGCCCTTAAAAGTTTGGAGAAGCTAGTCACTTAGCAACCATGTCCTTAGCTTATAACATTCCTAGTTTGTTCAAACACATAAAAGGCATTCACCCATATTGTAGAATATTGTAGGATACATGGATAATATGTACATGCAATAAATCCCACATTAGTACAAACTTGCAATTATGATTACTCATGATGAAGCCACATCTACACTTGCTAGAATTTCTAGCCACATGGTTAGAAGGGAGGCAAAAGAACATACCTCACCATGTTCACTTTAAAGGCTTCGAGGACAAAGTCTAGAAAGGACTAAGCATGGCATTACTCTTCAATGCAAAATTGTCTCTTCGTATTCAATGTCCTTGATCATTTCAAAATATATATATATCTCTCACACACACACACACACACACACCTCCCCCCCCCTCCCAATGAGTTCTAAGTGTTGAAGAGATGTTCTTTTATCTATAGACTTGAATCAAGGTTACACTTTCCCCTTAAACTAGTGGGCATAAGCATCCAATAGCCCCGTTGCCACATGATTAATCGGTTATCAGGCTATTGGATGCATATGACCATTATTAATCTCGATCCCAAATGGCCTATTAGCCACGAGACTGGTTATTAAGCTATTGGATGCCTATGGTTACTATTAATCTTGGATTCACACACAAACACACACACACACAAATGTACACTTGCCTCGAGCTTGGAGAAGAGAATGAAGTCGCCCGATCTAATCTCGAAGGATCCCTTCCTGACAAAGGAATGGTAGACAGCATTGTTAGCATTACCACTGTTCCAAAGCATGAAAGACACAACGATGCTCCGCTTCCCCACCTGGGTTTAATTTCCTCCGGGTTGCCAGCCACCACAAGCTCCGGATAGGCCTCTTCTGCATTACCATCAAGGCATCCATGAATGACACTATTAGGTCCTTCATTACTTTCAACTGCAGCAAATTGCCTCTAACGACGATGTATAAAGGTCTGAGGGTGGTTTAGCAAACCAATAGCATTTGCAAGGCTGATGAAGTGGTCTGTGTAGCCGGCCTCTTCGCAGTACTCCACGATGATCTGATAAGAGGAATCGAAATGAGAGAGAATATACTCAGATAAAACGGTGCAAAGATGGAGCTCTTAATGGAAACCTTTGATAGCGCAGAAAAATACTAGACTTCAAAGCCTGCTTGCCTCTCGAGGGGGGGGAGAGCCGAGACCTGCGCAGCAAGAATACATCATTGCTGGCCGCTGCCATGGCATTAATGGTGATGAGTTCCGGCTGGGCCTGTGGAAAGAAGAAGAAGATGATGATGATGATGACGGCGACGACGGAATAGGAGCAGGGAAGGGAGCGACGACAGTTGATCTCAATGGTCTCCTGCTCATCAATAGTCGCTCTGCAGCAACCATTGCTCTCCTTGCAGCCATTCTCTCTCTCTCTCTCTCTCTCTCTCTCGCTCGCATGTGATCTAGTCCCCTCCCTGGCCACAAACCCACCTTTAAAACTTCAACCACATACTTCGATTCGTCTTTTGTACATAGCCCATATGTTCTTAGGGCCAGGACACACACTAATAAATATATTTGACTTACTCGAGTCTCCTAGTTGTGCTAGTGCATGTGCAGCTAGACTTGGGCCACAAAATTCATGGGGATTGCGTAAGGTCGATTTTCGGAGGTAATTCGTTCACCAAGTGAGATTAGCAGTACGTCGCTATATGTGGTTTGTCAACTTTGATTTTCTATCTTCTTAGTTGTTTTGTCTCTCCTTCTTGTTGCCCCTGTGCACCAACACAATGTGGAATCCACAAGTATGTCTACCTGTGCATGTCACATGAATCCTTCAACTTGTGATAGCCCATTAAGAGAAGTCTATCAGCTTGTATGGGACTTGACTCTCATGTTAAATCAATCTTCACAAAAAACATTTTTGGTACCAAATACAAAAACTAGGACCTCAAAATTTTAGAGAGATCTTTCAATCATATTCCATTATTTGCCATTTGTAAAATTAAAACATTTAAAAGCTAAAGTTTTTAGAACCTTATTCTTCAAATTTTGAAAGTCATTTTCAAACTTTACAATTCATTTTACATTAAACTTCAGTCTTCTTATGGTCACTTGATCAAAGCTACATTGCATCAAGCACAATTATTATGGACTTTAGATAGTGCAATACAAAGCAAAGACACCTCACTCTTGGCTAGATTTGACTTAGAGCCTAAAGTAGGCATGGGGATGGGCACACATTGGCGATTGACTACTTCATGGATCGGGACCAAAATATATGATGTCTTGGTTTATGCCCCTAACAACTTTCCAGGAGGACTAAGTGCTAGAGCATAGTTAAACATGAGATAAAAGTTGAAAACACAATTGTAATGGTTGACTAAAATATGACACACTAATGCTTAAGACAAATCACATGTCTCAACCTTGATGATACCTTTAGTTTATTTATTGCTCACTCTTTATCGCTAAACCACAGCTCAAAAGCCTTGTAAGTAGGGTTAGACAAAGCTCTCTCAAAGCTTTAACCCCACTAATGGGGCTAGCTCTAAAGCGAGTCCCTCAAAATTGAGCTCATATACCTATTTTGTGGCTCAACTTCAACTGGGTAATCCCATGCATAACATTTAGGTACTTAGGTTGCCCACTAAGGAATGGAATCATCATGAAAGATCATTTTTGGCGGTCTTATTAAAGGATAAAGGGTAAGTTTACTAGGTAGAATGGCTTGAATGCTAGCCTCTCTAGTGGACTTGAGCTTCCTAGCATCATCTACAATTTTAATAACTACCATCTTCCCCTTTTCCAAAACTTGTTGGCACTCACCACAAAAATGTTTTATAAAACTTCTATTAACAATTTGGTCTAATAAGTCCATATTTTCAATCTCGGGGGGAGTAGCTAACCTCTAAAAAGACAAAGGGGATTTTGGGATTGGAATCCCCACATAGAAGAGTAGAGCCCCCCATTTATTTGGTTCCAAAATCCTAGTAGCAAGCACTCTAGGCTATCATACTTGGCCATTTGATTGAGATTTCTAAGGTGTAGCCACACAGTGTTGCAGCCCTTATTTGGGTGGATAAGCTATCTGGTGAAAGTAATATCTCACCCAAATGCTCATCTCTTGCTCAATCTTTAGTGATTGCCTAGAAACCCATCATCTCTAGCTTTTTATAGAAGAAAGATAAAAATGCCAAGGGGGGATTGTCCTTGTTGCAATAATCGGCATGATCTTGTAAAGTAGTTTATGAAGATGGCATGTGCAAGTCTATCTAGGACGATTCAAAGGAAGAAAGTTAAAATATGGGATGATGTCTAAATGTAGAGCCATGGAGCAAGGGTAACTTTGGCAATTCTCCCTATTAGTTGATGCCTCACACCTCAACTCTTTGACCTTTGGATAAATGTGGGGAAATTGAAGAAGTAGAACAACAAGCTAAAGCAACTGAGTGAGTTGTTGAGAAACTTTATTGATGCATTTCTCAATCAAGTAGGGAATGCTTATCTTATTGTCTTCGGTCTACATGTAGAGCAAGAGGATGCATAAGACACAAACCTTGGATAATTGTAGAAATCCCAAGGTACAAAATGCATCAAATGGGGATATAGACTTAGCTCCTCATATGTCAAGTTATAGAAGAGGGGAGACCCAGTCTACATGTAGTTTTTCTAGCAATGGTTGTAGATGTACAAAGATGCTCTAATGTTTGGTGTTTTCTTTTATCTTATAGAAAGATTTTTCTTTGATGAAGACTTCTTAAGGTGGTTTTTGCGAGAACTACTAGGTAGATTGCAACTTGCAATACTCAAACTCATTAATAAGTGTACTATTTTTCAAGCATTGTTGGATCAACAATTGAAAGGGATTGGATCCTTTCTTGATGCATACAATGCAAAGGTAATTTTGTCCATGGAAGGACATGGACAATAAGTTTTTCTCGTAGTGAAGTGCTTCAATGGGAATGTCTGGTCTAGGTTTCTGCTCCAAACTTACATCTTATTTTTTAAGCATATATTGAAGCTCTAGTGGTAGGTGCTCTTGGTAAGGTATTCTATGTTCCTCCACTACTCTCTAGTCCTAAAGGCGATAGAAGAGATTATATGTTGTGGGACAAGAGAATGGAGCCTTTTGCATTTCTCAAGATTCAAGACAAAAGTGGCATTGAGATTATTTGTGAGGTTCAAGTTTCTCTATTACAAGATGCATGCTACATCTATCAAGAAGCTGACCATTTTACTGCTAAGAAGCAAGTGAAAAATACAAAAGACTCTAAGGACAAGGATCATACTTCTTTATGAAGAATGCAAAAATTCATGGAGTGAAAGAAGGATCTTGTACCTTTATTGTCTCCTAGAAATTAATCAAGATTACCAATCTTTGGTAACCAAGTATGTCAACTAATCAAAAGCTTTTACTAACACTAACAAAGTAAATGTGGAACTTGGGTGCTACAGACCACAAAATGGTAAAACCAAGAGTAAGGAGTGCAAGCAAAAGTTTCTCTTAAGAAATTGGCAAGGTACTAATAGAGCTTCAATGATCTATATGTTGTATTGGATGATCTTGCAATAAATGCTTGATATCTTATTTGCCATGGGTACAACATCACAGTGACTTACTCTACTTTCATGGAACATTGGAGGATTTTGCTCTAGTGAAATGCACAAGGCATGCAACTATATTTTGAGATAGAGAAAACCTCCATCTCAAGAATGAGCTTAATCCATCCTTGTTTATTTAGGTCCTTCTGTAGTTTGATTCTCAGCGTACAAATTGATGTTGCAAGAGAAAGGTAGATACCATTTTTGTCTATGCTCCAAACATCTATATCAAAAGGAGGAAGAAGTGGGACTACCTGAATAGTCAAATCAAGATGGAGAATACTTTTCACATAGGAGACTGAAGCACGACAAAGGATTTGAAGGGGAAATCCCATTAGATAATGAGATATTGACTTGGCACGAGAAACATCTTTACGACTCTTGGATAGTTGTAAGACTAGTCTAGTGTTACTTTTGTGGTAGTGGGTGGTGGAGTCTCTCTAATCTTTGGGTATAGATATGGCGTGAAGGTATATGCTTACTCGAAACATGTTCTAGCATTGATTCACATGCTGGGTTATGTGTGTAAAATGGGTGATAAATGCCCCCCACCTTTCAAAACGAATTTCGCTCATGTATTAGTGTTATAAAGCTGTCATGGGGAGTAGGATTCTTGATTCTATTTTGACATGCAAATTTAACCTTTTGGATTCCCTTCATTGCCATCCTAGCATCTATTGTAGGATATTGAATTTTTCATTAAGGATTGGGGGAATATTAGAGTTTTTTTTGCTCAATTTTTGCTAATGTTGGGGGTAAAGGTGCCTCCGCCTAGCCTCCCGTGTATTACTACACTGACAGTCACTGCCACTGCACATTGTAGGTGGCGAGCGCCCATCACCGTCACTTTATTCTTTATTCCTTTAGTGACAGTTTGAATAAAGGAAGGCACGGTCACACATTGTGACTGTTGGAGTTCCCATTTCTAGTCTCTCCCTTTCTTGCTCTTGCTCTCCTGCCATAACTCTTGAGTCCAACCTTCGATCCGTCACTCCCTTTCAACTGGTATCAGAGCTTTGCTTTCCAACTCTTGAGCTTGGTTCGTGGCATTCTCAGCATCCCATCGGCTCCCCACTCGCATTGGGTCTCCTTCCTGGCAGCCATAGCTCATTCTCTTGAGCTCCCATCACTCCCCGGCTTCCCGAACTTCTTCCCAGCCTATTGAGGCACCATCAGGGCATTGACATTGAGGTATTGCTTTATTATTTTAGAGTTTTACTTCAGTTCTCAGGTCTCACAGGCTGTAAACAAGTTGTGGGCAGCCATAGCTCACACCTCTTGGAGCTTCCTTCACGTGGATCTTGCTTCCAGCCTATCAAGGCTTGCTGAGGCTTGGTGTAGGCCTTCTTTGGCCCTCATTTGTGCCCCTTTGGGCCCCATTGTTAACACATGGGACAGTAGACCCCCCCAACCAACTCACTTTTTTTTGCGCCTGTTTCAAAATTTGGCCCAAAAATCACTCTTTTTGTCATATCTCGGGCATTCAGAACTCGATTTAGGCAAGGCAAGAGTCTAAGTTGGGGTTTTGGCATGCTCCAGACACGATGGCAATGTCAGATTTGCCAAATTTTGATGACAGAATCTTCTGCAACAGATTTCAGGTCTGAGACAGCATGTATTTGTATGCCTATGCTTGTTTGGGCATGACTACATAACCGGTTTGATGCCTATTGCATCCCGATTGATTGGGGGATTGAAGCTACATGTAATGATATGATTTTGGCCTGATTTTGGGGCTGGAAATACACAGTTTATAACATTAAATGCATGTTGAATACTCTTGGTGGACTGAAGCTATCTTTCATGCTTTGACATATGCCTATTAGTTCCGGATGTATGTCTTGGGTTATGCTATGATATATTGATCATCGATGGATGACTTTGAGCTTGTCATTGAATCCAGATGCTTTTGGAATCTTGAGCTTATTTCAGCCCGCACTTATTGACATTGGTATATGCTTTGATAGTGATGCTTCTTGGGTTTATGCATACCCATTGCCTACGGCTTGATGCTCATGCCACGGTTGATTACCCTATGCATACGTTGAGCTTGAGTGCTCATTGAAGCTCCACCTTGGATGCATTTTGGATTATCTGGAGTAGCCTTGGATGTTACTTGTCTTGTCAGAGTTTAGATTAGGATGTATTTGATGTCTTATATGCTTATGGATGCTACATACGGATGCTCTATCGCCTACATATTCGGGATGTACTATTGATGTATTGTCTTAGACTTATGTCATTGGCACTGTGTCTTGCCTTGGCTTGAGCTCTTGAGCTTGTACATACAACTTTTGTGCCAGTGGGAGCATTCTTGAATGCTTATCAGATATTGAGCAGGTGGTACTTTTATGCATTGAGTTGTTACATGCTATTGAGTAGTTACAGACACTTGAGACTTTGGGACTTCTTACCTTTTAGGATGATACATCATATGTCTTGGTTCACCATATGCTTATGAGCTAAGTCTCAGTTTTGGATCCGTATCTTTGTGAACTGACACCTACTTGTGTCAAGTTTTGGTAGTGGCAGGAACACTTTGCCCTGTACGATTTTGGTGATTTTTTGGTCATTTTCTGCAGTAAACAGCAAGTAGTTTTGAACTGTCTACAGTCTTCTAGCCTGCATTATGGCGAGTTCGTCCACTGATCATGCTATTTTCAACATCACTAAGCTTGATGGTATGAATTAATCTTATTGGAAGAGCTAGATTTAGCAGGTGTTGGTGCAAAAATCACAGATCAAACCTTTGAGGTTAAGCGGGCATCCGCCTACAACTATGCCAGATGAGGAATGGCTTGAGCTTGATGAGTTATGCAAGTCCACTATTGTATTGTCTCTCACAGAACAGGTTCACTATAATGTCTTTGAGGAAGAACAAAGTGCATGGCAGTTGTGGGAAAAGATAAAAAATCTCTATGACAAGAAAAGTCCAGCGAGTCAGATATATTGACTGAAGCAGCTTATGGATCTGCGCATGAAGGAGAATGTGAGTATGTCTGCTCACTTGAGCCAGTTCCATGCTATACTCAAGAACTTGACTTCGCATGACATCACTTTTGCAGAGGATGTCACTCCTCTTTTCTTGCTTGGTACTCTTAATGAGTCATGGGATGTATTCCGCACTGCATTATGTGCCTCTACTGCTACTTTGAAATTATCTTATGTTGAGAGTGCCCTTCTGCATAGGAAGAGGTTAACTGTAAGAATTTGGATGCCTCTCGTGTGTCTCATGCTATGACAGTTAGAGAAAGGAATGATGGATATGGAAAGCATGGCAGTGGTAGTGGCCGTGGACGGCGGGATTCTCAGAAATCTCGGTCCAGGTCTCGTGGGAAGTCACGTAGCAAATCTCGTGGCAGGAATGCAGATGTTACTTGTCACCATTGTGGGAAAAAGGGCCATATTAGGCCATAATGCCATGAATCGCACAATGAAAGGTGCAAAGATAAAGGAAAAGACAAAGTGCAGGATAAGTCTTCTGATCGCAGCATAGTGCCTGCAAAGTCCAATGTTAAAATTGAAGAGATCAATGTTATGCAACCTGAGGATGTTGATGATGATGATTATATCCTTGCAGCTTCTTCTAGTGCTTTGCAGATGACATAGATACACTCTATGTATGCACAGTGTTGGCTCTTGGACTCAGGTGCATCCTTTCATGTGACACCTTGCCGAGAGTAGTTTCATTCATACCGTACTGTTTCGGGTTCTGTGCGCTTGGGTGATGATAGCTCTCTTGATATTGTGGACATTGGTGATGTTAGGCTGCAGTTTCCTTCTGGCAGTAGTTTTGTTATGCAGGATGTACGTCATGTACCTGCTTTGACACGCAATCTCATGTAAGCTGCACAGCTTGATGACGCAGGTTATCATGTATCTTTTGGAGACTCTGCATGGAAGATCACTCGTGGCAGACTTGTGATTGTGAGAGGTGCCAAGGCTGGCAGTCTCTACCCCTTGATTGTATTAGCTTCTTCCCTTGATCATGTTTTGTCTGTGGATTCTATCCCACATGTATCTCTTTGGCATGCCCGTTTGGGCCATATGTCTTTGAAGGGAATGAAAATGCTTTCTGGTTTGCAGTACTTACCGCCCCTTGATTATGCATGTTTTGATTCATGTGAGCATTGTCTTTATGGCACGCAGACTAGGTCTACACATAAGAAGTCTGGTAGGCCACGCATGAGTGAGCCCTTGGAATTGGTACATTCGGATGTCTGTGGGCCCATGCCTTGTCAGTCTATGGGTGGTGCAAAGTATTTTGTTACGTTCATAGATGATTTTTCACGGAAAGTTTGGTCTTATCCCATTAAGCTGAAATCCAATGTATTGGCTGTGTTTCAGAGATGGCTTGCATTAGTTGAGAACCAGTCTGGGTACAGGCTAAAATGCCCAAGGACAGATAATGGGGGTGAGTATGTCTCATGTGCTTTTGAGCAGTTATGTGATGAGAGGGGTATTAAGTGCCAATTGACCGCCCCCTACACCCCCCCCCAGAATGGTTTGGCTAAGCGGATGAATAGAACCATCCATAAGCGTGTATGCAGTATGCTTAGCCATGCAGGCCTACCACAGAGCTTTTGGGCTGAGGCAGTTAGTACAGCCGTGCATGTCATAAACAGATCACCCTCTAGTGGTTTGGATTTCCAGATTGCAGAGGAGGTATGGATTGGAAAACCTCCCTCTCATGCGCATCTCCGTGTCTTTGGATGTGAGGCATTTTGCCATGTGCCCAGGGACAAGAGAAGTAAGCTGGATCCCAAGAGTATCAAATGCATTTTCCTTGGTTATGGGGATGCATGCGAGATGGGTTACCGTCTCTGGGATCCACAGGCGCGAAATGTCATCCGCAGTCATGATGTAGTCTTCCATGAAGACAAGATGCATAGGCAGCCTGAGAGAGTTGTTGAGATCCGCAGGGTCATATTTCAAGAGGAGCCGAGAGCTCCCGCACAGCCAATTGGACAGCCTACAATTGCAGTAGATGCTCATGGTCAGGGCATTGGACAGGCAGCTGGGCAGGCAGTAGAGCCTGCCATGAGATGGTCTACTAGAGACAGACGTCCACCAGATAGATTTCAGCCCTCGATGCATTATGTCTTGGTTACAGATGTAGGAGAGCCTTTCACTTATGATGAGGCTATGCACAAGGGTGAGAGTCACTCCTAGGAGAGGGCTATGCAGTCTGAGATAGACTCCCTGCATAAGAATGACACTTGGGATTTGGTTTCCTTGCCTACAGGCAAGAAGGCTTTGCCATGCAAGTGGATGTACAAGCTAAAAAGTACCTCTGGACACCCCAAGCCGGCATACAAGGCTAGATTGGTAGCAAAGGGTTTTAAGTAGGAGCATGGTGTGGACTTTGATGAGGTCTTTTCTCCAGTGGTTAAGATGGCCACCCTGTGCTTAGTCTTGGCTTTGGTTGCTCAACTTGACTTGGATTTATACCAGATGGATGTCAAGATGGCTTTGTTACATGGGGACTTGCATGATGAGATTTATATGGAGTAGCCTAAGGGCTTTGCAGAACCTGGCAGGGAGCACCTAGTGTGCAAATTGAAGAAAAGGCTTTATGGCTTAAAACAGGCACCTAGGGAGTGGTATTATAAGTTTGATGTCTTTATGCAGTCACAAGGCTACAGCCGGAGTGCTATGGATCCGTGTCTTTACACGAAGAAAGCTCGTGATGGTTCTTTATTGATTTTGGTACTCTATGTGGATGATATGTTGATAGCAGGGAAAGCTCATGATGAGCTGGATGCTCTAAAGGCTCAGCTCAAGAAGAGCTTTGAGATGAAAGATGTGGGACATGCCGCTCACGTACTTGGTATGCGCAT
Organism: Lygodium microphyllum; assembly: GCF_053477565.2. Lineage (NCBI taxonomy): Eukaryota > Viridiplantae > Streptophyta > Polypodiopsida > Schizaeales > Lygodiaceae > Lygodium > Lygodium microphyllum. The sequence goes on from NC_141155.1 coordinate 127,016,958, forward strand.
TACATGCGACAGACATCATGGACTCCTCTCCTTGTCACAGAGGGAGTACATTCATAAAGTCCTTGAGCGCTTCCGCATGCAGGACGTAAAGCCTATTGGCTGTCCATTGCCTTCTTATGTGAAGGTATCACAGGCTGATTGTCTAGAGATAGAAGAGCAGAAGGCCGAGATGGCCAAGATTCCCTACGCATCCGCAGTGGGCAGTCTTATGTGTGCCATGATGGCCACTCGTCCAGATATTGCCTTTGCAGTTGGTGTTGTGGCATGCTATATGGCTACACTTGGCAAGAAGCATTGGGATGCCGTGAAGGGTATCATGAGGTACCTGAAGGGCACTGTAGATATGTGCATATGCTATGGCAACCAGGATACAAGAGTCATGGGGTACACTGACTCTGATTATGTAGGACATGCAGATAGTAGGAAGTCCACTTCCGACTATGTATTCACATATGATGGAGGTGCTGTTTCTTGGATGTCCAGGGTGCAGAAATGCACGGTCCTTTCTACTACAGAGGCCGATTATGTTGCAGCCATTGAGGCTTGCAAGGAGGCCATTTCGTTGGGTCGTTTGGTTGCTGACCTTGGTATTGATGCTATCCCTACACTGCATTCGGATTCTATGAGTGCTATTTAGTTAGCCAAGAATCCGGTCTTCCATGCGAAGACGAAACACATTGAGGTGAGGTATCACTTCATACGTGGGGTCGTTGAGGACAAGTCTATTGACCTTGTCAAGATCTCGACTAACCAAAATCCTACAGATTTGCTCACGAAAAGCCTCTCTATAGAGCGCTTTGCCTTCCTCAGGAGGTTGATGGGCGTGGGATGAGATGACGTCTTTCCTCATCCTGTTGTACATGTGTACATTGTATTGTTTTTTTTCTTTTTCTTTTTCTCTTTTCACTCCTCACTAGGGTAGATTCGCCTTTAAGCGGGAGGTTGTTGGGGGTAAAGGTTGCCTCCGCCTAGCCGCCCGTGTATTACTACACTGACAGTCACCGCCACTTCACACTGCAAGTGGCAAGCGCCCGTCACCGTCACTTTATTCTTTATTCTTTTAGTGACAGTTTGAATAAAGGAAGGCTCGGTCACACATTGTGACTGTTGGAGTTTCCATTTCTAGTCTCTCCCTTTCTTGCTCTTGCTCTCCCGCCATAGCTCTTGAGTCCAACCTTAGATTTGTTGCTCCTTTCAGCTAAGCCTAGGCATTGCCTAGGCTTGGTCTTAATGGCAAGGTGTTGAAAACTATCACTTTTCTCTTCTTAGGGTGAAGAGAAATAAAGAATCCCTTGCCATGATTAAGCATATTGGATGTAAAATGATTACAAATGAAAAAGGTATAGCTAATGTGTTTCATTTGCACTTACCTTCACTTATCAAATGAAGAAGGTACAACTAATGTGTTTCATCTACACTTATCTTATATAGTGGACACATAGTTAATGCTGACATGGACATTAAATTACCAACAAAGTCTTCTTTCATTCTCAAGTAGGTTGAGTTGATAAAAGTTTGGTTCTTCTATTAGAGAGACCTTTTAGTCCTTGATAGAGTGGAATTCTCTTCTTTGAACCTTCTTTGAAGAAAATGAAAAAAGGGCATGCTCTCAACCTTGGTGGCTTGCCTTGGAATTTTATCTTAGATTCTAGAAGACTTCATGGCCAAGATCCATGTAGTATGTTGAATGATTTTTGAAACTAGGAAGCATGACTAGGTATGTGAAACAAGGTGTCATTGAGTTAACTTTAAAGAGTTTGGAGAGACATAAACTGAGTCATTTGAGGCATGTCACTATGTGGAATACCCCTTATAAAGTCATGGCCAAAGTGTTGGCTTTAAGGAACAAGTTTATTCTACCATAGATTGTGCATAGAGAACAATATGGTTTTGTTTCTTGACGATTGGATTAAATATATTATTAATAATGTCCTTCTTGGATGGATTTTGTATTGACAAGAGGACCAAATGATTTACTTGTTAACATCCATTTGGATAAAGTCTATGATAGAATAGTTTTACATTTTATCAACAAGATACTGCAATTTTTGAGATTTATGCCTCTTTTTTGTAAGATAATTGAGGCTTTATTTTCTAACACGTCACCTTTACTATCCATAAAGGGATATTTTTCTAAGCATTTTGACCTTAGGAGGTCAATGAGGCAAGGTTGTCTTATAGCATCACACTTATATGCTCTTTTTGCTTAGCCGCTACTTAGTCAAATTCAATTGAAAGTACAATAAGTCCTAATTGCTTGTAGTAGCTATATATATACATGATACATTGAATGGAGTAGCTGAGCCCCTTTTTCCTTATATTTGAGATATTTGCAACCATAAGGATAATTTATGGGATCCTTTTCTCCACATGTTACATATCCTTATCTCTTTACAACAAATACCTTATCTTGCTATACTTCTATCCTAATAAAACCTACACAAGAAGTTATGAATAAACAAAAATGAATGGACTTTCATCTCCCATCATTTCTAAACAAGGTCAATTTTCCTAATGAGTAAAGCTTTAAATAGGTCTAAAATTTTCTTAGATTCATTATTCAATTTGCCCCCATCACCAAGTATGATCTACTTCTAGTTGATAGTAGAATGCATTCTAACTTCTTTCTTGTACTTTATAATCATCCTCCAAAGTTTCTATGACTTTTTTGCAACCCCACAATAGATGGAAAAGCTCTTCCCTATTACTAAAAACTTATTAAAGTTCTTCAAGCCATTGATAGAAGATTTAATAGCTTTCCAAACATATTTCAATCTCTCCTTCTTTGAAAGAGCCTTTGGGGTCCTACAACTTCCATTCTTATTCGATTTCCAAAATCCACTTTGTAAGAGCAATTTTCAAACATCGCCCTTATTCTTGAATTGCCCTAATAGTTTGCCTGTACTCCTTTCAAAAATTTGAAAGATGATAGACCGTCATTGCTTCTTTTTATTGAAAAGACTCTGTAACTGTGGAGGCGATCAACTGCTGAGACCCACGGATCACTTATTGTTTCGAGTGTTTCAAGCCGAGCACTAATGGCTACCTCTCACATAGCTGGTGCGCTATCCATCTCTACGGGTATAGTGAGCTTACCTCAATGCCTACTTGAGTTATATCCTCTCCCAAGCACTCCGGTAGCTCCACGATCCAAGTGCAAGCTTCAAGCGAGCTCCATCCTCAAGCTCCACGCTCCAAGCTCCATTGCTGTGAGCAAGACAAATGAAGAGAAGAGAATAGAAGAAGAGAGGAGAAGATGGAGATCTTCTTCTCCACGGTCCCTCACCCTCACACACTCACTCCCTCACACTCTCATACTCTCTCTCTCAAGCACAAGCTCAAGCAAGCAAGAACAAGAAGAAGGAGAAGAAGAGAGCTACTTTTGGCCACACACAAGAATGAGCTTCTCATTCACTTTTCAACTTTATATACAATACCCTAAATCCCTTTTGGGCGGTCATCCCCTTATCCCCTTCTTTACATGGCCGGTCGTGGCCTACTAGGCCCTTTTTCCCATTGTCCTCCTATCTTCCTAGCTTCCTTCCTACCGCTCATCTACCTTTACAAATTGCACAGGTGAGAGCGCCAGCACTCTAAAAATAAATATTGGTGCGCCATGTGCTTTTTTTACAAAATTATCGACTTGCACTTTTTCTCGTGTGCTTTTCTCCTTGATTTAGGACTTTTCTACACTTCTTGTGTTTCCAAATTCTTCTTGACGTGCCTTTGTCTTCTGTTTCACTTTTGCCTTGGCCTTGTCTTTTGCTTTAGATTTTTTTGCTTTTCCATCTTGTTTGTTTGAGGGTTAACATTACCCCCCTCCTAGACGAGTGCTAGTCCCATGGCACCCATCGTCGTAGGTAGCAGGCTTTGGCATGCACCGAAGACATGGGTGGAAGGGACAGTTGTGGTTTGCCGTGGAGGAGTTTTGGTGGTGGTGCGGATGAAGGTCGTTGGGGGTATGTGGTTGGTGATAGGGCTGGGAGTTGCACTCATGGGTTCGCACAGGTGTTGATGTTCTAGGGATTTTGCAGCAGCTGATGATTCTTGGTGGGATTACATGATGATAAAGGATAAGAATTCAGAGTTGAGTGTTGATGAAGAACGAACGACATTTTCATTGCAGTCTTCAATACCTGCAATTGAAAACCTCTCATATGTAGTCTCTCCCTAGGGGTAGTGCTAGTCTTCTTTATCGTGCACCACAAGATGTAGTTTGATTAGTTTGGGAGACAGGTTGGACTCTAAGCAAGTTGAGAGTATTCTCCTGCACTTAAGGACCCAAACTATGTATATATTTTGGTGCATGTTAACCCTCAAATGAATAAGGTGAAAAAGCCAGAAAATCTAAAGCAGACGACAAGGCAAAGATAGAAGTGAAATAGAAGACGAAGGCGTGCCAAGAAGAATTTGAAAACACAAGAAGTGCAGAAAAGTCCTAAATCAAGGAAAAAGGTGCACGAGAAAAAGTGCGAGTCTATACTTTTGTAAAAAAGCACAAGACGCACCATGATTTATTTTAAGAGTGCCAGGTTCTCACCCGTGCAATTTGTAAAGGTAGATGGGCGGTGGAAAGGAAGCTAGGAAGATAGGAGGACAATGGGAAAAAGGGCCTAGACCACAGCCGGCCATGTAAAAAAGGGGATAAGGGGATGACCGCCCAAAAGGGATTTAGGGTTTTGTATATAAAGTTGAAAAGTGAATGAGAAGCTCATTCTTGTGTGTGGCCAAAAGTGGCTCTCTTCTTCTTCTTCTTTTTCTTATTATTCTTCTTCTTGCTTGCTTGTGCTTGTGCTTGAGAGAGGGAGTGTGAGAGTGTGAGGGAGTGAGTGTGTGAGGGTGAGGAACCGGGGAGGAGAAGCTCTCCATCTTCTCCTCTCTTCTTCTCTTCTCTTCTCTTCTCTTGTCTTACTTGCGGCAATGGAGCTTGGAGCGGGGAGCATGAGGATGGAGCTCACTTGAAGCTTGCACTTGGATCATGGAGCTACTGGAGTGCTTGGGAGAGGAGGTAACTCGATCGGGCATGGAGGTAAGCTCACTACACCTGTAGAGATGGATGGCGCATCGACTATGTGAGAGGTAGCCATTAGTGCTCCACTTGGAACGCTTGAAAAAATAAGCGATCCATGGGTCTTGGTGGTTGAGCGAGAGCTCCCACAATGCAGATATTACGTGAGTGCTCATGCATACTTAGATATTATATAGTTAAAAGACCGTGGGTTTGGTTCCTTGTAACAACGTGTGGATGAAGAAAAGTTGTCCATGTTGAGGAGAAGTACACAAGAAGGTGTATGAGACATCCTTTGCATTATGATAGCACGATGTAGCATAATTGAACACATTGACACCGAACTTTTGGTAGCTGGTAGTTATTGGGCTTGCTCAACGAGTATGATGTACTTTTCATGGCCATTTGTGTGGTGCTTACCACGATCGATTGCAATGGTGCTAAGGCGGATGCAAAAAGGAATTGTGCAATTGGCTCTGCCCCCTCCGCACCTCCTCCAAGTAGGTTGGAGAGAAAACACTTGTCGTGACAGGTCCTCCAAATTAGATCCTAGTGTAGTAATGGCTCTACAGAAGCATGGATTCTCACTTACAAAGGAGTAACCAAAAGCCCATACCTGAAGAAAGACAAACAGAGACCCTAGAACCTCAATGGGCCAATCTAGCCAACAAGGGCAAAAAGGCCACACCGCAAAAACACGTATGTGTTGCATTCGGACTACATCTAGTCAAAGTGAAAATCAACAACATCAAGCTACAATTGTGAGGATGACTAGATATGACAGCCCTGGCGATAGATGCACCTTGAATATCATTGCACAAACAATCCAAGACATCACTGGAGGATCCACATCTGGTCATGCAGTTGGAGACTCAAGGGCATTTGTCAGAAGGCTTAAATTTATAAGCCAAGACTCAGAAGACGAAGACATAGTATCACCTGCTTATCTTAGGGTCAAACTCACCTCAAAAAGGGAGCACTATGTCGACACTCTTATCGACGAAGGAGCTGATTTTAATATCTTGACCTATGAAGCATAGACTCTACTAGGCTAATCGGAGCTCACACCGACTAATGCAACTCTTAGTCCTTACGGGGGACACTCCCAATCACTTATGGGGAAGTGCAAAATCCTTGTAACCATTGAAAGGGAAAGCTTGCCTATCCTATTCCATGTTCCTTCAAATAGTGCTAATTGTGGAAAGGAAACCCTCCTTGGATGACCCTTCAAAAAAAAGGGCAACCAAGTGTGAGGCCGACTATGTTGCACAGAGGATACACTTGACACTACCGGGTGTGAGGATAGTCACAACCTTTAGCAAGGGTGACCTCATCGAACCTTGAGGGAAAGGCAAGGAACGTGCTGACATAACAGGAAAGCCTAGTAATGAGAGCAAGGACTTGTTGAAAGAGTTGATACAAGCACAGGTTGAACAACGAGAACTAGTGAGTGAGGCCATGCTTGAAACAAGAAGGTTAGAAGACAATGCCAAGGACGGGCTTTGGACTTACAAATATCGTAGAAGATCCCAAAAGAATCCCGAGCCTTATAGACGAAGGCATCGATGGAGAGCTAGCACAATGCCGCGATGGATACCCAAAGCATTGCTACGTGCACAAGGGTATTATGTAGGTAACTGATGGATTTGAGTACCAAAACTCCCTGCTAAACCTCCTCTGTCGGCCAAAGGCCAGGATGTATCAAGAGCAAAGAAGCGTAGGAGGAAGTCTAAACGAAAAACCAAGTCTCAAGTCAAAAACATTGGAGTGACCGATCCCCTCACGATCAAAATCAAGAAACCAAATGGGACTAATCGAAGGGCAGATCCTCAGCCTAGCGTGCTTGACAAGTAGATATCAGATGTAATCGTTGAGGATACGCAAAAGCCACTAGTACCCAAGAAGCCTTTGATTTCTCAAGTGGATAACAAGCATCATAGGCACAACATTGCTCATGGCAAGGCTAAATGCTCAACACAGCAAATGGCAAAACTATCTAACATCCACGAGCAAATCTTCCAGCCAGTGTCAAAGCCACTTAGGAGTCCCAAGTCTCCTATACCCTCTTTCCCTAAACGGATACAAGAAGCACAACAATAGCCGTCAAGTGCAGCTGCTCAATCCCAACCTCTATCTCCATCTAAGCTTCTAGATGTCCAAGAGGTGGGACATGACACCACCCGTAGCTCTCGGCCCAAGGATATGCCTGTGCAACCTAATGTGACTAGATCAACTAATGCTTAATCTACACAAGTGAAGGCTCAAAGGGCAACAAAAGACGCGACCACTTCCAACCGGCCTAAGGACTTGATACCACAATCCACTAATAGTACCTAGTCCATGAACTAGCTGCTACCACCTCCAATCAGGGATCACAGCAGTCACAGCCCTTGGCTGTGACAATGCCCCTTGCAAAACATATCCTTAGTCATTCACCTGTGGAGGAGGTGTCCCAACCAACATCCTTCACAACTCCAGCACTTCCAAAGCACCTAAAGCCTAGGCTTGAGGAGCTAAATAGAGAGGAATTAGCTGAAGAGCTAGACTCTCCAAAAAGAGAGACAGTTGTACCCTCACAACCTAGCAGGGCTGTTCAGCAGGCCGTAGTTATGTCCCATGAGGACACACTAGAGAAAGAGAATGCTGAGACCTAACCAAACACATCAATGATTGACCTAGTTCAGGGTCTTGAGTCCTTAAAGGAGACACCGCAAATGCCCAAGAAAAAGAGGACAAAACAACAGAAACAACGGCAGTTGCAAGTGGTGGTAGACGCAAATAAATCGAGACCAAGAGCACTAAAGAGCCGAGGAATAAAGCATCAAGCCCATCCACCAATGAACCCATTGCCATCTCTCCTAACAGCGGTGAAACCTCAGATATATCCATGTGTTCTGATAAGTTAGAGCAACCATTACCATCAACGGTTTCTTGCAACACTCATTACCATCAACGGTTTCTTGCAACACTCAATCCACTGACAGCAGAACTTGCATTGACCAATCAAGAGTGGATACAACATCGTCACAACAGGATGACAAGACTATACCGGTCACATCCAAGGAGAACCATGACACAATAGCAAAAAGGCCTCAGGAGAAACATGGAAACGTTGAGAGCATAAGAAATCCTAGCGTTGACTAATCTTGCTCATCTAGGCATGAGCACCCATCTATGCTAAAGCCTAGGGAAACTCCTAGAACCTTGCATGAGATAACAATCGAGCAAGCCCTAGTTGAACATAGAAGTGTCATAGAATGCTTAACTGAGTTAGATGCTAAGATCAAAGTGTTCACACGTGTCTATGTCCTTGCAGACATGGGCGCATTCCCTAAGGAGTAGCTTGAAGAATACTTGCCATTTTCCCTATCCTGGGAAGAGCAAGAACATCTTTATGAGCATTATGGCAAGCTCCTGCATGAATGCATGTGACTCACCTTTGACGAGGAAGCCGATGAACTGCACTTAACCGTAACATTCAATGATGTGCTCTACCAATTGAATCTCTTAGAAATAGAGCAACTAAAGCGACAATCAGAGGGTTGAAGTCAATTTGAAAAATGTTGGTTTGAAAACCACGTTGCAATGGTCGAACTAGGAGCCCAAATTATGATGTTCTCAGAGGAGCAATTGGCCAAATGGCTGTCTCAAAGAGACCCAATCTATGTGGCGCTGACTTTCTTTCAAGTACTGACTACCATTCAGGGTATGGACTTAGCCGAAACTAGCCAAGAGAACTCTCTGGCTGATAAGGTTCTCACTGAGAAGGAGCTACATGGTGCAAGTAGACTCGAACAAGGTACCATGATACTTGACATTGCAAAATACCTAATGTTATTAAGAAGGCTACCACGAGTGCTAGATGTGTGTGCCACACTCCAGTACAATCCAGAGTTCTACAATTGGTTTTTATCCTTGCAATGTGACATGGGTTGTGGGTGCCTTCACTCAACTGCCAAGACCCTCAGACCGCTTATTGTTTCAAGCGTTTCAAGCCGAGCACTAATGGCTACCTCTCACATAACCAACGCGCCATCCATATCTATGGGTGTAGTGAGCTTACCTCCATGCCGTTCGAGTTACCTCCTCTCCCGTGCACTCCAGTAGCTCCATGATCCAAGCGCAAGCTTCAAGCAAGCTCTATCCTCAAGCTCCAAGCTCCACGCTCCAAGCTCCATTGCCGTGAGCAAGACAAGAGAAGAGAAGAGAAGAGAAGAAGAGAGGAGAAGATGGAGAGCTTCTCCTCCTCGGTCCCTCACCCTCACACACTCACTCCCTCACACTCTCACACTCCCTCTCTCAAGCACAAGCTCAAGCAAGCAAGAACAAGAAGAAGAAGAAGAAGAGGAGAGCTACTTTTTGCCACACACAAGAATCAGCTTCTCATTCACTTTTCAACTTTATATACAAAACCCTAAATCCCTTTTGGGCAGTCATTCCCTTTTTCCCTTTTTACATGGCCGACCGTAGCCTAGGCCCTTTTTCCCGTTGTCCTTCTATCTTCCGAGCTTCCTTTCCACCGCCCATCTACATTTACAAATTGCATGGGTGAGAGCCCGGGCACTCCTTGAATTAAACCATGATGCGCTTGCACTCTTTTACAAAAGTTTTTGACTTGCACTTTTCCTTGTGCGCCTTTCTCCCTTATTTAGGACTCTTCTCCTTGTGCGTCTTTGTCTTCCATTTCTCTTTGCCTTGGCCTTTGTCTTTGTCTTCTGCTTTAGCTTTTCTGAATTTTCCACCTTCGTTCGTTTGAGGGTTAACATTACCCCCCTCCTAGATGAGTGCCAGTCCCATGGCACTCACCGTCATAGGTAGCAGGCTGTAGCATGCACCGAAGATGTGGGTGACAAGGACGCATGTGGTTTTTGTGGAGGAGTATTGGTGGTGGTGTGAAAGAAGGTCGTGGGGGACTGTTGGTGGCCAAGGTGGTGGAAGGTTATTGGAGTTGGTGGTAGGGCTATTCTGTGTTGGGGATTGCATTGATGGCCATCACAAGTGTTGGTTTGTTGGGGATTCTGTACATGACGATTCTTTACGGGCTTGTCGGATGGTAAGGGATAAGCATTCAGAGTTGGTTGTTGATGAAGAGCGAACGACACTTTCGTTGTGACCCAGAAAGAGAGCGTAGCCCATGAATATGCTTTGGGCCATGCGGTGTGGGTAGTCGGCAAGGGTGATTTTTGCTTTCAGCAGTGTGGCTTTGTCGCGGCTCTTTGTGGGGTCAATGGTCTTGTGGTGATCGGGCATTGAACACTTTCACACAAGAACCTGTATCCACTTGTCACTTCGTGAGAGTATATGCTCGCTTGTGTTAAGTACATCAAACAAATGCAATCATGTTAAGACATAATTTTTCAGAATTCTATGATGTCTATTGGGATGCCTATTTCCTTGCTTGTTAAGGTCGCATACATTAATGAGAGGTAACGGGAATGTGTACAAGTGGGGATCTTGCCCCTTTACTCATCAAAAAAAAAAATGTTCTGGCATGCTGACTTGTCAAGCTACTTGTACATCATAGGGATTTAGTCGATAGGTACGAGGCGGGGTGAGTTCGTTGGCTAGGCGACCGGGGCGGTGCTAGTGCGGGGTTCCCATGAGGCTGGGCAGGGAACATGTCGGCCGGGACGTGAATGGTGTAGTCCCGGGCCGCTACCGTTTCCAGAATGTCTTTAAACAATTCATTAAATTCTGCCCTATCCCTGGCTGCCTTGTCACTTCGTGAACACCTGGTGCCCGAGTGTGCATTGGGGGTCTGCGCAACTGGCGTTGCCACATTTTGTGTGCCTCCCTGAGCGTCCGCTCTCCTGGTCCGCGGATTCTTCGACCTTTGTCCGAGGCGGTGTCGCTTGGGGCCGCGTTTCTTGGCGTACCTTTTAAGAGTGGGCACGTAGCGCACTGGCAGAGAGGCGTGTGCTGCATGTTCCCGTCGGTTGCGAAGAGCATCTTTTGCAAGCCAGCTGCCCTAGGCTCTCCATGTTTTCCTCGTAGGGGGAACTACAAGGTGCGAACCAAGGGTTAGACCTTGATACAGGATACAACCGTTCGCATGGAAGGGATTTTAGTGTGGTTTATCAAGCGTATATGACAAGAAGGGGAGGGGTGAGGCATGCAGTGTTTGTTGTAGAGGGATGGCTCCCATGATGATGTTCGTTTTGCCTCCAGTCATTAGCAGATATTGGCTCATGCTAAGTTGTGTGGACTGGTTGTCATGGAGTGGGATAGGGCACATCCTCGAAAGGATAGACCAAAAAGGGAAGAAGGTGTATAGAAAGGGACTACGCCCTGTCTATACCATCAGAGTTGTTGGTCAAGGCTTCCTACGGCGGTAATGTGGGTTGCATGCCCTTCACTTGGAGGTGGGGATGGTCACACGGCTTTTAAATGCGTGATGAGAGGAGGACTTGAGGAGCTTAGTTTGTCTGACCCAACTCTTCTTCCTGCGCTTGACTATCATTGCTTGTGTGTGTTGACATTGTTTATACATGGTGACACAAAAATCAGTGTTTATTTATATACATATTTATGAATCCATGTCACTTCACGAGGATAAGAACCAAGTGTAGAACTCGGGGTTGTACCAGAGCGTGGCACACGCATTTAGTATTCGTGGCAGCTTACTTAATACCGATAGATATTTTGCCACATTGAGTAGCATGGGACCTTGTTCGAGTCTACTAGCTATATGTAACTCCTCCTCAGTGAGAACCTTATCAAACAGAGCGTTCTCTTGGCTAGTTCCAGCTAAGTCCATACCCCAAATGGCAGTCAGCACTCGAAGGGAAGTTGGTGCCACATAGGTTGGGTCTCTTTGAGACCGCCATTTGGCCAATCGCTCCTCTGAGACTGTCATGATCTGAGCCCCTAGTTCGGCCATTACAACATGGCTTTTGCAAAAATGCTGCTCAAATTGACTCTGGCCTGTAGACAGTCGCTTTAGTTGCTCTATGTCTACGAGATTTGGTCGGCAGAGCACTTCATTGAACGTGACGGTTAAGCGCAGTTCGTCAGCCTCCTCGTCAGAGATGAGTCGCCTGCGTTCATGTAAGAGCTTGTTATAGTGCTCGTCAAGATGTTCTTGCTCTTCCCAGGATAGAGGAAAGGGCAAGTAATCTCCAAGCTGCTCCTTGGAAATTGTGCCCATGTCCGCAAGGATGTAGACACGTGCGACCACTTTGAGCTTAGCATCCAACTCAATTAAGCATTCTGTGACACTTCTGTGTTCAACGAGGGCTTGCTCGGTTGCTATCTCATGCAAAGTTCTAAGAGTTTCCTTAGGCTTTAGCATGGCTGGGGGCTCAGGCCTAGATGAGCAAGATTGGTCAACGCTAGGATTTCTTATGCTCTTGGGGTTCTCACATTTCTCCTGAGGTTTTGCTGCTATTTTGTCATGGTTCTTCTCGGACGTGACTGGTATGACCTTGTCACCCTGTTGTGACAGCGTTGTATCCACTCTTAATTGATCAATGTAAGTTCTATTGTCAGTGGATAGAGTGTTGCAAGCAACTGTTGATGGCAACGGTTGCTTTGGTTTTTCAGAGCACACGGATGTGTCTGAGGGTTCACCGCTATTAAGAGAGACATCAATGGGTTAATTGGTGGATGGACTTGATGCTTTATTTCCCAGCTCTCCCTCGCTCTTGGTCTCAATGCTCTGGGGTCTACCACCACCTGTAGCTGTTGTTGTTTTCGATGTTTTCTCCTCTTTTTCTTGGTCAATGAAGGTGCATCTCTCAACGACTCAAGACCTTGGACTAGGTCAAGACTAGGTCAACCGTTGATGTGCTTGGATGGGCCTCAGCATTCTCTTTCTCTAGTGTGTCCTTACGGGACATGGTCGTGGCCTGCTGAATAGCCTCGCTAAGTTGTGAGAGCACAACTACCTCCCTTTTCGGAGAGTCTAGCCCTTCAGCCAACTCCCTTGTGTGTAACTCCTCCAGCCTAGGGTTTAGGCACTTTGAAAGTGCTGGAATTGTTGAAGAAGTTGGTTATGACACCTCCTCCACAGGTAAACTACTAAGGACACATTCCGCAAGGGGCGTTGTCATAGCCAAAGGCTGTGACTGTTGGGGTCCCTGATTGGAAGTAGTGGTGTCCAGTACAGTGGACAGGCTACCATTGGTAGACTGCGGTGTCACGTCCCTAGGGCGATCGAAAGTGGCCGTGTCTTTTTTTGCCCTTTGAGCACTCATCTGTGTAGATCGAGCATGAGTTGATCTAGTCACATTAGGTTGCTCATGCACGCGTCATGTCCCACCTCTTGGACATTTGGAAGCTTAGATGGAGATAGAGATTGGGATTGAGCAGTTTCCCTTGACAACCACTGTTGTGCTTCCTGTGTCCGTTTGGAAAAAGAGTATGTAGGAGATCTAGGACTCTTAGGTGGACTTGGCACTGGCTGAATGATTTGCTCGAGGCTATTAGACGATTGTGCCATTTGCGTTGTTGAGCGATCAGCCTTGCCTTGAGCAATGTTGTGCCTGTGGTGCTCATTATCCTTTTGGGCAGTCAAAGGCTCCTTGAGCACTAGTGATCCTTGTGCACGCTCGACAGTTACCTCTGATATCTGCTTGCTAAGCATGCTAGGTTGAGGCTCTCTCTTTCGAACACTCATGTTTGCTTTCTTGCCTCGAGACCTAGAGTTTCTCTTAGATTTCCTCCTGTGCTTCATTGCTTTTGATGCACTCTGGCCTTCAACTGATAGAGGTGGTGTAGCAGGGGATTTTGGTACCCAAATCCATCGGTTACCTGCGTAGTACCCTTGAGCACGTAGCAACGCTTTGGATATCCATCGCGGCATTGTGCTGACCCTCCACCGATGCCTGCGTCTATAAGGCTTCGGCTTCTTTTGGGGTCTTCTACGATATTTGTAAGTCCAAAGCCCATCCTTGGCATTGTCTCTTGACCTTCTTTTTTCAGGCTGGGCCTCACTCACTGGTTCTCGTTGTTCAACCTATGCTTGTATCAGTTTTTCTAACAAGTCCTTGCTCTCGTTAGTAGGCTTGACTATTACGTCAGCACCTTCATTGCCTTTCCCTTGAGGTTTGCTGAGGTCACCCTTGCTAAATGTCGTGACTATCCTCACACCCGGTAGTGTCAAGTGTATCCTCTGAGCTACGTAGTCAGCCTCACACTCGGTAGCCTTTTTGAAGGGCCTTCCTAGGAGGGTTTCTTTCCCGCAGCTAGCACTATTTGGAGGAACATGAAATAGGATAGGCAAGCTTTCCATTTCAATTGTCGCAAGGATTTTGCACTTTCCTATGAGTGCTTGTGGGTGTCCCCCATAAGGGCTAAGAGTTGCACTAGTCTGTGTGAGCTCTGGTTGGCCTAGTAGGGTCCATGATTCATAGGTCAAGATATTAAAATCTGCTCCTTCATCAATTAGAGTATCAATAGTATTCTCTCTTTTCGCGGTGAGTGTGACCCTAAGATAAGCAGGTGGTACTATGTCTTCATCTTCTGGGTCTTGGCTTATAAATTTAAGCCTTCTAACAGATGCCCTTGAGTTCTCGACTACACGACCAGATGTGGATTCTCCATTGCTGTCTTGGATCGTCAGTGCAGTGCTATTCAAGGTACATCTCTCATCAAGAGTGTCGTGTCTAGTCATCTTTGTATTTGTAGCTTGCTGAAGTTGCATTTTGCTCTGACTAGACACAGTCTGAACACAATGTCTTTGTGTTCTCATGGCATGGCCTTTTTGCCCTTGATGGCTAGTTTGGCCCATTGATGTTCTAGGGTCTCTGTTTCTCTCTGTTCGGGTATGGGCTTTTGGTTGCTCTTTTGCAAGCGAGGTTCCATGCTCGTGTAGAGCTATTACTACACTAGGGTTCAATTTTGAGGACCTGTCACTGCACGCGTTTTCTCTCCAATCTACTTGGGGGAGGTGCGGAGGGGCAGAGCCCCCTCTGCGGGGGTCCGGGGGGGGAGCAGTCCCCCCGGCCCGCAGGGCCGTTACGGTAAATGCCATACACAATTTGGAGGACCGTTTATAGCCAAATTTTGAATTACGTGCTTTAATTTTTAGCCCAGTGATGGAACTGTGATGTGCCTTTAGCTCTACGTAGCCTTTGGGGTCAATCTTGGGGTTTAGATGTGTCAAAATTTGTGTTCTAGATACCTGTCCGATTTTGATAGTTTTCTGTCCGATTTTCCGAAGTCCGATTATCAGAATCGGACGTCCGATTTTGGGTTGGTCCGATCGGCCCAATGGTCCGATTCTGACTGGTCCGATTCTGGGTGGTCCGAGTGTCCGAGTCGGACGGGTTGGTCTGATCGGACGGGGTTGGTCCGATCGGACAACAGTCTGAGTGTCTAAGTCCGAGCGTCCGAGTGGTCCGATTTCCAAAATCGGACCGGTTGGTCCGAGTGGTCCGATCGGATAGGATGGTCCGATCGGACGGTTGTCCTAGCATCCGATTATGGACTGGTCCGAGTGGTCCGAGTCCGAGTGTCGGAGTATGGACTGGTCCGATTCTGGGACTCGGACGGCCTAGTCTGACTATGCGGCCGACGGCCCGCGAGTTGCACACGATGCCTCTAGACTGACTTTCTACTACACCGAATCGTCCAGCGCCTTCCAGATAGGTGCAAGACACTATAAGGGAATGCCAAACATGCCTGGAACCATTGTGGTGCTCGAATCGAACAGCACTCCAAGGATCTGTGCCCCTATTTCTCTGTTTTAGCCTGTTATACAACAACAGAGAACCCTACTGTTTGTTTCTTTTTCTTTGGTTTTTTAAAAATCCTAAATGCATCCAAATCACAAATAAATACCTACACTACTCCATCTCATAACATAAATCTCAAAAAAGCAAAAAAACCTACTTGCAAAGGAGATCGAATACCATCTTCAACCCCCTCACTTCCTACCTATCTCAAGCACCGGTTCGGGGAAAACCCTACTTCAATGCTCGATTCGAAGCACGCAAGCGCTCAAGGCTTGAATCCGTTGGTCTAGGCAACGGAACCAAAATGTGGGTGCCTTCACTCAACCGCCAAGACCCTCGGACCGCTTATTGTTTCAAGCATTCCAAGATGAGCACTAATGGCTACCTCTCACATAACCGACGCGCCATCCATATCTACGGGTGTAGTGAGCTTACCTCCATGCCGTTCGAGTTACCTCCTCTCCTGCGCACTCCGGTAGCTCCACGATCCAAGTGCAAGCTTCAAGCAAGCTCCATCCTCAAGCTCCACGCTCCAAGCTCCATTGCCGCGAGCAAGACAAGAGAAGAGAAGAGAAGAGAAGAAGAGAGGAGAAGATGAAGAGCTTCTCCTCCTCGGTCCCTCACCCTCACACACTCACTCCCTCACACTCTCACACTCCCTCTCTCAAGCACAAGCTCAAGCAAGCAAGAACAAGAAGAAGAAGAAGAAGAGGAGAGCTACTTTTTGCCACACACAAGAATCAGCTTCTCATTCACTTTTCAACTTTATATACAAAACCCTAAATCCCTTTTGGGCAGTCATCTCCTTTTTCCCTTTTTACATGGCCGACCGTAGCCTAGGCCCTTTTTCCCATTGTTCTTCTATCTTCCGAGCTTCCTTTCCACCGCCCATCTACATTTACAAATTCCACGGGTGAAAGCCCGTCGCTCCTTGAATTAAACCATGATGCGCTTGCGCTCTTTTACAAAAGTTTTTTACTTGTGCTTTTCCTTGTGCGCCTTTCTCCCTTATTTAGGACTATTCTCCTTGTGCGTCTTTGTCTTCCGTTTCTCTTTGCCTTGGCCTTTATCTTTGTCTTCTGCTTTAGCTTTTCCGGATTTTCCACCTTCGTTCGTTTGAGGGTTAACATGGGTTCATAAATGTGTGCATAAATAAACAATGAGTTTTGTGACCTCGTATAGATAGTATCAACACACACAAGCAATGATAGTCAAGCACAGGGAGAAGAGTTGGATTTGACAGGCTGAGCTCCTCAAGTCCTCCTCTCACCACATGTCCAAGAGTCGTGTGACCATTCCCGCCTCTAAGTGGAGAGCATGCAACCCCCATTACCACCATCGGAAGCCCTGACCAACACCTCTGAGGGCGTAGATGGCGCACCATTCCCTTCTATACACCTTTTTCCTTTTCGGTTTGTCCTTCTGGGGATGAGCCCTGCTCCATTCCATCATGACCAGTCCGCACAACTTAGCATAAGCCAAGATCTGTTAATGGTGGGAATACACCCCACAGTCGAAGCAAAGCGAATATCATCACGAGGGCCGTTCCTCTACAACAAACACTGCATGACTCACCTCACCACACTCCTCCTCATATGCGCTTGATAATCCACATTTTAATTCCTTCCATGCAAATATTCTACCCTGCCTCAAAGCCTAACCTCACATTTTCAAGGTTCCTCTACAGTAGCCATCATGGAGCACCCAGTGCAACTAGCTTACAAGGATGTTATCCACCGTCGGAGGGAGCATGTGGCACAAGCTCCTCCTCTAGAACGCTATGTGCCTACCCTTAAGAGGCATGCAAAGAAATGAGGCCCCAAGAGACACTGCCCCAGACATAGGCAAAAAACTTCCTAGGCCAGAAAAATAGAACCTCAGGGGAATGCCCGGGGAGTGGCAACCCCAGCCGTGTAGGCCCTCCCTAGAAGCTCAGGCACTAGGTACTCAAAGGAGGAGAAGAAAGCTCGATTCAAGAAGGAATTTGATGAATTGTTTTGAGGCATTCTTGAGATCGAGGTGGCCAAGGATTATACCTTTTGGGTCCTAGCCGACGTCTTCCCTACCCAGCCTGCCAAGAGCCCACCACCGGCACAGCCCCTAATCGCCTGATCACCCAAATTCAACCCGCCTCGTACAAATCGACTAGGCTCTATGTTGTATGAGTTGCTTGCCAAACGCCATCCTGCCACAACTTTTTGTTTTTAAGTGGTTAAAGGGGCAAGCCTTCCCCAACTGTACAAACCTTCCTTACTACTAATGCATGGCACGTCTTTAACAAGCTCAAATGAGATGCATCGCAATCAACACCAAGGGATTTAGATGAAGTAATATATTTTTGCGTTGCAGTTGTTCATCATAATTGATGCATGTGATTTACATGTACTCTCACGAAGCGTCAAGTGGATGCAGGATGGCATAGGTCTTTGTACGATTGTGTTCAATGCCTAAGTCACTGCAAGACCACCAACCTCACAAGAGCCATGACGGAAGCCTCACTGCCAGAAGTGAAAATCACCCTTGCAATCATCCACATCGCATGGCCCACAGCGTCTTGTAGGTCAACCTCTATACCTGGCACTCATGACAGCTGTTACCTCAATTGTACCAATATCGCACATTACAAAGAGGTTTTACAAAATCTTCAGTGTATCTCCCCATCTCAACGACGATTTCTCTAGCAACGAGGCTAGGGCACAATCATCGCTGTAATATCCATTTCTAGAGCCTTCGAATCTTGACATTTTCCAACCCATGGAAAGGCTGTGGCCTCAACGTATTGCAATGGTTGTACTCAGGTTATTCTTTAATAAAAAAAAAGAGAAGAGTGTGGGAAAGAAAAGGAAAGAAGAAAAAGAAAAAGAAAAAGGAACAAGAAAAGAAAAGAAAAAAGCACTCAGAATCACAGTACGAGACCTAGGGGTTCTCAAATAAGGTACGCCAGCCGACCTTGGTCATTGGAGCCAGCCGACCAAGCTCTGTCACCTCTAGGTTCTCAAATTAGTTTTCAATTGTAGGTATTGAAGACTCCAACGAAAGTGTCGTTTGCTCTTCATCGACAGTCACCTCTGAATTCTTATCCTTTATCATCCTGCAAACCTGCCAAGAATCGTCATGTGCAGAATCCCCAAAAACTAATACTTGTGACAACCATCAGTGCAATCCCCAACAAAGAACAGCCCTATCACCGACTCCAACAACCCTACCACTGGCCACCCAGGCCAACAATATGCCCTCAATGACCTTCCTCCGCACCACCACTAGCACGCCTCCACCACAGCAACCACAAATGTTCCACATCTCCGGTGCATGCCAAAGCCTGCTACCTACAATGGTGAATGCCATGGGACTGGCACTCATCTTGGAGGGGGGTAATGTTAACCCTCAAACGAATAAGGTGGAAAAGCCAGAAAATCTAAAGCAGAAGACAAGGCAAAGGTAAAAGTGAAGCAAAAGACAAAGGCGTGCCAAGAAGAATTTGGAAACACAAGAAGTGTAGAAAAGTCCTAAATCAAGGAAAAAGGTGCACGAGAAAAAGCGCGAGTCTATACTTCTGTAAAAAAGTGCAAGGCGCACCATGATTTATTTTAAGAGTGTCGGGCTCTCTCTCGTGCAATTTGTAAAGGTAGATGGGCGGTGGAAAGGAAGCTAGCAAGATATAAGGACAATGGGAAAAAGGGCCTAGGCCACGGTCAACCATGTAAAAAAGGGGATAAGGGGATGACCACCCAAAATGGATTTAGGGTTTTGTATATAAAGTTAAAAAGTAAATGACAAGCTCATTCATGTGTGTGGCCAAAAGTGGCTCTCCTCTTCTTCTTCTTCTTCTTCTTCTTCTTCTTCTTCTTCTTCTTCTTCTTTTTCTTCTTCTTGCTTGCTTGAGCTTGTTCTTGAGAGAGGGAGTGTGAGAGTGTGAGGGAGTGAGTGTATGAGGGTGAGGGACCCAAGAGGAGAAGCTCTCCATCTTCTCCTCTCTTCTTCTCTTCTCTTCTCTTCTCTTCTCTTGCTCGCGGCAATGGAGCTTGGAGTGGGGAGCTTGAGGATGGAGCTTGCTTGAAGCTTGCACTTGGATCGTGGAGCTACTGGAGTGCTCAGGAGAGGAGGTAACTCGATCGGGCATGGAGGTAAGCTAACTACACCCGTAGAGATGGATGGTACATCGGCTATGTGAGAGGTAGCCATTAGTGCTTGGCTTGGAATACTTGAAACAACAAGCAGTCAGTGGGTCTTGGCGATTGAGCGAGAGCTCCCACAGTGCATATATTATGTGAGTGCTCATGCATACTTAGATATTACATAGTTAGAAGATCGTGAGTTTGGTTCCTCGTAACAACGTGTGGATGAAGCAAAGTTGTCCATGTTGAGGAGAAGTACACATGAAGGTGTATGAGACATCCTTTGCATTGTGATAGCATGATGCTACATAATTGAACACATTGACACCGAAATTTTAGTAGCTGGTAGCTAATGGGCTTGCTCAACGAGTATGGTATATTTTTCATGGCCATTTGTGCGGTGCTTACCACGATCGATTGCAATGATACTAAGGTGGATGCAAAAAGGAATTGTGCAATTGGGTCAGGGTGACAGGTCTAACCATAGGCGAGACAAGCTCCCTAGGTATGTCTTGCCCTTGATGTGCCCTAAACAATTGTGGGGGATCTGTAGAGGACTAGGGAACTAGGGACGGAGCCAACCGACCAAGGTCACTGGGCATAACTAATTTGAGAACCCCTAGGTGTCGTGTTGTGTTTGTGAGTGCTTTTTTTTCTTTTCTTTTCTCTTTTTTTTTTTGGAGATAACCTGGGTACAACCATTACAATACATTGAGGCTATCCATCTTTCAATGGGTTGGGAAAGGTTGAGATTCAAAGGTTGTGGAAATGGATATTACAGTGATGATTGTGCCCTAGCCTCATTGCTAGAGAAACAATTGTTGAGATGGGAAAATATACTAAAGATTTTGCAAAACCTCTTTGTAATGTGCGATGTTGGTACAATTGAGGTAACAGTTGCCGTGAGTGCCAAGTGTAGAGTTTAACCAGAAAGAGAGAGTGGGCCCTGATCCTGCTTTGGGTCATGCGATGTAGGCAATTGGCAAGGGCGATTTTCGCTTTCGACAGTGAGGCTTTTGTCATGGCTCTTGATAACGTTGGTGGTCTTGCGGTGACTTGGGCCCTAAACACTTTCATACAAAGACATGTGTTGTCCTGCATGCACTTGACACTTCATGAGAGTATGTGCAAATCACATGCGTCAATTATGATGAACAGATGTAACATAAAAATATATTACTTCATCTAAATCCTATGGTGTTGACTACGATGCATCTCATCGGCGCTTGTTGAAGACATGCCATGTATTAATAGTAAGGGAGGTTTGTACAGTTGGAGGGATCTTGCCCCTTTAACCCCTTAAGGACAAAAAGTTATGGCAAGATGGCCTTTGTGAAGAACCTTATACAACATAGGGGCTATTCTATTTCTATGAGGCAGGGTGAGTTCGAGTGGTCGGGCGACTGGGGCTGTGTTGGTGAGGGGCTCCCATCAGGCTGAGCAGGGAAGATATCGGCCATGACCCGAATGGTGTAGTCCCTGGCCGCAACTATTTCAAGAATGCTTTTAAATAATTCATCAAATTCCCTCTTATTTCTAGCTTCATTCTCCTCTTTCAAGCACCTAGTGCCTGAGCCTCTGGTGAGGGCTTGCATGGCCGGGGTTGCCACTCCCCAAGCATTCCCTTGAGTCTTCGTTTTCTTGGCTTGGAAAATTTTTGGCCTACATCCGGGGTGGTGTGACTTAGGACCTCTTTTTGGTGTGTATCTCTTAAGGGTAGGCACATATCACTCTAGCAAAGGAGCTTGTGCCATATGCTCCCTCCGATGGCGGATAGCTTCCTTGCATGCCAGCTACATTGGGTGCTCCATGACGGCTACTGTGAAGAAACCTACAAAAAGTGAACCAAGGGTCAAGGAGGATGGAATTATTTGCATAATAGGGATTAACCAGTAGATCATCAAGTGCATAGTAGTCATTGTAGAGGGACGGTCCTCGTGATAATGTTCATCCTACTTTGACAGAGCGGGGCTTATTCCAGCCAGTAGTAGATCTTTGCTCACCTAGAATCACAGGGACTGGTTGTGATGAATTGGGATAGGACTCGCGCTAGGTGTGGAGATCGAAAGCAAAGGGAGAGCCTCTAGAAAGGGACGGTGGCCGGTGTACAAAGGTGTTAGTCAAGGCTTCCCATGGCGGTCATGAGGACTGCCTGCCCTCTACCCGAAGGCGTAAACGGTCACACGACTTTTAGACGTGTGGTGAGAGGATGACCCTAGGAGCTCAGCATGTCAAACCCAAACTTTTCTCCCTGCACTTGACTATCATTGATTGTGTGTGTGCTCACTTGGGTATTATTTATTCACAATCACAAAACACATAGTTTATTTATGTACAATTTATGCATCCATGTTGCTTTGTGAGGATAAAAACCAGTTGTAGAACTTAGGATTATATTGGAGTGTGGCACATGCATCCAGTACTCATGGCAGCTTACTCAATAACAATAGATATTTTGCAACATCGAGTAGCATGGTACCTTGCTTGAGCTTACTGGCAACATGTAGCTCCTCCTCAATGAGAATCTTATCAATCAAAGCATTTTCTTGGCTAGTTCTAGCTAAGTCCATACCCCTAATGGTAGTCAGGACACTTGAAAGGAAGTTGGTGGCACATAGGTTGGGTCTCTTTGAGATTGCCATTTGGCCAATCACTCCTCTGAGACTGAGGCTCTCAATTCAGTCATTGTAACACGGTTTTTAAATCAATACTTTTTGAATTGACTTCGACCCTCTGTTTGTCGCTTTAGTTGCTCTATCTCTAAAAGATTTGGTTGGCACAACACATTATTGAATGTCATAGTCAAGTGTAAGTCATTGACTTCCTCGTCAGAGATGAGTTGCATGCGCTTATGTAGGAGCTTGTCATAGTGCTCTCGCTCTTCCCAGGATAGAGAAAATGGCAAGTATTCCTCAAGCTGCACCTTAGGGAATGCACCTACGTCTACAAGGACATAGACATGTGCAAATACTTTGAGCATAGCATCCAACTCAATTAAGCATTTTGTGACACTTCTATATTCAATGAGGGCTTGCTAAGTTACTATCTCATGCAAGGTTCTAGGAGTTTCCCTAGGCTTTAGCATAGTTGGGGGCTCATGACTAGATGAGCAAGATTGGTCAAAGCTAGGATTTCTTATGCCCTCAGGGTTTCCATGTTTCTCCTGAGGCCTTGCTGCTATTGTATCATGGTTCTCCTTGGATGTGACTGGTATAGTCTTGTCACCCTGCTGCGACAGTGTTGTATCCACTCTTGATTGGTCAAGGCGAGTTCTATTGTCAGTGGATTGAGTGTTGCAAGAAACCGTTGATGGTAATGGTTGCTTTGACTTCTAAGAACACATGGAAGCGTTTGAGGTTTCAGCTAGGAGAGATGTCAATGGGTCATTTGTGGATGGACTTGACGTTTTATTCATCGGCTCTTTAGTGCTCTTGGTCTCGATCTTCTTGGCGTCCATCGTTCGCCACTTGCAACTACCATTGTTGTTTTCGTTGTTTCCTCCCCTTTCTCTTAGGCAATTGAGGTGTATCCCTTGAAGACTCAGAACCCTGAACTAGGTCAACCATTGATATGCTTGGTTGGGCATCAGCATTGTCTTTCTCTAGTGTGTCCTTATGGGAGATAGCTGTGGCTTGTTGAGCAGCCTCGTGAGGTTGTGATGGTACGGATGCCGCTCCTCTTGAGAAGTCTAGTTCCTTAGTCAATTCTCCTTTGTTTATCTCCTCCTCCGATTCCTGATTGGAACCGGTAGCCACTAGTTCAGTGGACTGGCTATTGTTGGTGGATTGCGGTGCCAAGTCCTTAGGCAGATTAGAAGTGGTCGTGTGTTTTGTTGCCCTTTGAGCATTCACTTGTGCAGATCGAGTATTTTTTGAGCTAGTCATAGTGGATTGCACAAGCATACCCTTAGGTCGAGAACTAAGGGTGGTGTCATGTCCCACCTCTTGGACATTTGGAAGCTTAGATGGCAGTAGAGATCGGGATTGAGCAGCTGCACTTGACAACTACTATTGTGTTTCCTGTATTCATTTAGGAAAAGAGGGTGTAGGAGACTTGGGACTTCCAAATGGCCTTGACACTGTGATTGGATGATTTGCTCGTGGCTTTTTGTTGAGAAATTAACCTTACCATGAGTAATGTTGCGGCTATGATGCTCATTATCCTCTTAGGAAATCAAAGGCTCCTTGGGCACTAGTGGCTTTTGTGCATGCTCGACGGGTACATATGATATTTGCTTGTTAAGCAAGCTAGGCTGAGGTTCTACCCTTCAAATAATCCCGTTTGGTTTCTTGGTTTCAATCGTGAGGGGCTCGGTCACTCCAATGTTTTTGACTCGAGACTTGGATTCTCGTTTAGATTTCCTTCTGTGCTTCTTTGCTCTTGATACGTCCTAGCCTTCAGCTGACAGAGGTGGTTTAGTAGGGGTTTTGGTAGCCAAATCCGTCGGTTACCTACATAATACCCTTGAGCACGTAGCAATGCTTTGGATGTCCATCGCGGCATTGTGTTGGCTCTCCATCGATACCTTTATCTATAAGGCTTGGGCTTCTTTTGTGGTCTTCTACGATATTTGTAAGTCCAAAGCTTATCCTTGGCATTGTCTCCTGACCTTCTTGTTTCAAGCATGGCCTCGCTCACTGGTTCTCTCTGTTCAACATGCACTTGTATCAACTCTTTCAACAAGTCCTTGCTCTCATTATAGGCTTGCCTGGCATGTCAGAATGTTTCTTGTCTTTCCCCCAAGGTTTGACGAGGTCACCCTTACTAAAGGTTATGATTATCCTCAACCCCAATAGTGTCAAGTGTATAGTCTATGCTTCATAATCAGCCTCACACCTTGTCGTCCTTTTGAAGGGTCTTCCTAGGAGGGTTTCCTTTCCACAATTAGCACTATTTGGAGAAACATGGAATAGGATAGGAAAGCTTTCCGTTTCAATAGTTACAAGGATTTTGCACTTCCCTGTAAATGCTTGAGAGTGTCCCCCATAAGGACTAAGAGTTGCATTAGTCGGTGTGAGCTCTGGTTGGCCTAGTTGAGTCCATGCTTCATAGGTCAAGATCTTAAAATCAGATCCTTCATTGATGAGAGCATCGACAAAGTGCTCCCTTTTTGTGGTGAGTTTGACCCTAATATAAGTAGGTGGTAATATGTGTTCATCTTCCGGGTTTTGGCTTATAAATTTAAGGCTTCTAGAAAATACCCTTGAGTCCCCAGCTGCACAATCAGATGTGGATTCTCCACTGATGTCTTGGATTGTCATTTCAATGCTATTCAAGGTGCATCTATCGTCAGGATTGTCATATCTATTCATCCTTGTAGTTGTAGCTTGATGTTGTTGCTTTCTGCTTTGACTAGATGCAGTCCGAATGCAACACATACATGTTTTTGCAATGTAGCCTTTTTGCCCTTGTTGGCTAGATTGGCCCATTGAGGTTCTAGGGTCTTTGTTTGTCTTTGTTCGAGTATGGGCTTTTGGTTGCTCTTTTGCAAGTGAGAATTCATGCTTGTATAGAGCCATTACTATACTAGAATCTAATTTGGAGGACCTGTCATGGTGCGTGTTTTCTCTCCAACCTACTTGGGGGAGGTGCAGAGGGGGAAGAGCCCCCTCTATGGGGGTCCAAGGGTCCGCTACGCTAAATACCATACGTGATTTGAAGGACCATTCGTCGTCAAATTTTGAACTACTTGCTCTAGATTTCAGCACAGTGATAGATCTATGATGTGCTTTCGGCTTTATATGGTCTCTAGGTCGGTTTCAAGGTCTACAAATTAAAATTTTGATGAAATCCAAATTCGCCCCAATAAGTCCGAATTGCAAGGGCCAAATGCCCGATTCGGCCCGAGGGTCGAGTCAGGTGGGCTGAATGCAAGAAGTCCGAAGAGTGAATTCGATTAGTCCGAGGGCTGATGGGCCAAGTGGTCTGAGAGCCGAGTGCCAAGTTGGGCCGAATATTAAGTTTGTTGAAGTGGTCGATTTGGAGACGAGCCAAGGGCCAATTCTGGGACTCGGCCTAAAATCATCGTCACTCAAACAGGCCGAGCGCAATACATTTTTCGTCAGTGGACTCCATAGAATTCGTCACGTCGAGCGATCAAGGCCTTCCTACTGGTCGAGCACCTCCAAATCCAAGCTACTCATGCAGGGGAAGGTGTGGAATTACCTGTGGTGGGCAAAGAACTCCTTGATGGGGCAAGATCCAAGCAAGTCCATGCAATGAAGCTCTCTCTCCAGCTCTCTTGAAACCTTGCAATGCAAAATGTGGTCTTTCTTGCCACTCCTGGCCCTTTACCACCTTGCCCAAGCCTGTACTCACCTTAGTCTTGCTCCCCTCACTAATATTTAACCCAAAATTTTATTTTTTGCCCTTCTTTTTCCTATTTCAGCCTGTTATACAACAACAGAAAACCCCATTGCGTGCTCCAATGTTTTGCTCCTATCCTACCTAAATGTAAGAAAAAATCATAAGGGAAATATATACACTACTTCAACATGATTTTCCAAATCCAAAAACCAAAATCTACTTGCTAAGGAGATCTAATACCTCTTCAAAGTCCCTCGCTTCCTACCTTTCTACCTCAAGTATCGATTCAAGGAAAACCCTACTTCAATGCTCGATTCGAAGCACACAAGCACTCAAGGCTTGAATTCGTTGGTCCTGGCAACGGAACCAAAATGTGGAGGCAATCAACCGCTGAGACCCATGGACCGCTTATTGTTTCAAGCATTCCAAGCCGAGCACTAATGGCTACCTCTCACATAGCCGGCATGCTATCCATCTCTACAGGTGTAGTGAGCTTACCTCTATACCCGCTCGAGTTACCTCCTCTCCCAAGCACTCCGATAGCTCCACGATCCAAGTGCAAGCTTCAAGCGAGCTCCATCCTCAAGCTCCACGCTCCAAGCTCCATTTCCACGAGCAAGAGAAGAGAAGAGAAAAAGAGAGGAGAAGATGGAGATCTTCTCCTCCACAGTCCCTCACCCTCTCACACTCCCTCTCTCAAGCACAAGCTCAAGCAAGCAAGAACAAGAAGAAGGAGAAGAAGAGAGCTACTTTTAGCCACACACAAGAATGAGCTTCTCATTCACTTTTCAACTTTATATACAATACCCTAAATCCCTTTTGGGCGGTCATCCCCTTATCTCCTTTTTTACATGGCCAGTCGTGGCCTAGGCCCTTTTTCCCATTGTCCTCCTATCTTCCTAGCTTTCTTCCTACCGCCCATCTGCCTTTACAAATTACACGGGTGAGAGCCCCAACACTCTTAAAATAAATCATGGTGCACCCTGCGCCTTTTTTACAAAAGTATTGACTTGCGCTTTTTCTCATGTGCTTTTCTCCTTGAGTTAGGACTTTTTTGTACTTCTTGTGTTTCCAAATTCTTCTTGGCGCGCATTCGTCTTCTGTTTCACTTTTGCCTTGGCCTTGTCTTTTGCTTTAGATTTTTTGGCTTTTCCACCTTTTTTGTTTGAGGGTTAAAAATAGTAACAACCTTTCCCTGTCATCATTAAGATCAAACCGATTGGCAATCTAATCAAGAAACATCATAGTATACTTTGCTTCATTCCAAGCATTAGATCCTCTTTGGAAACCTTTGCTAAATAAAGAGTTAGCAAGTTTGAAAGTATCTAGAATAGGGCAAGAAGTCATCCACAAACACAACTTCCTACAATTAAATAACTTGAGCAAAAGAACTAGTTGCCTACATCTTCATAGAGGACTTTTCATGGGTTGACCAATGTATGAGCTCTCAAAAAAATATATTTAATCCTATTCTAAGAAAAAATCCTTTTAATCAAGACCCAACCACTTATAACTAAGAAGCAAAGCCAAGGGAATGTAATGCTACATCATCATAGCCCAAGGTTACTCATCTTCTAGCCTTTTAAAAAGATTAAAGTTAAGTATAACAACCTTGTTTTGGAGAGCTTTTGTCTAGCTCCTCTCGCATTTGTTTAACAGATAAGTTCTCAATACGTTTGTAGAGGTGAGCTCATGCTCCTCAACTGCCAAGACCCACGGATCACTTATTGTTTCAAGCATTTCAAGCGAGCACTTATGGCTATCTCTCACCTAGCCAACGCACCTTCAATCCTACTAGGGTGTAGTGAACTTACCTTGATGCCCAAATGAGTTGCTTCCTCTCTCAAGCACTCCAGTAGCTCCACGATTTGTGATGCAAGCTCAAGCATCCTCAAGCCTCTTCCCCCAAGCTCCATTCTCCATAGCCACACGCAAGACGAGAGAAGAGAAGAGAAGAGAAAAAGAAGAGAGAAGATGATGGAGGGCTTCACCTCCAAGATCTCTTACCCGCACTCACTCACACTTCCTCCCTCAAGCACTCACAAGAAAGCAAGAGAAGAGAAGGAGAGAAGAAAAAGAGTCCACTTTTTCCACATACCAAAGAATGAGCTCTTCATTCACTTTTCAACTTTATATACAAAACCCTAAATCCCTTTTGGGCGGACATCCCCTTATCCCCTTTTTTACATGGCCGGCCGTGGCCTAGGCCCTTTTTCTCATTGCTCTTCTATCTTCCTAGCTTCCTTGCTACCCTTGCACTTTTAGTTGTTTCCCTTCTTGCTTCTTTTGTTGCGTCCAATTTCCTTTTGGGCCACCTCTTTTAGGTCCCGACTTGTGCTTTTCCAACTTTTATGCTTTCTTCTTGTGCTGAGGTTAACATTACCCCCCTCCTAGCCTAGTGCCAGTCCCATGGCACTGATGGGTAGTAGTTGGAAGATAGGATGGGTGTAGCTAGATGGCTTTTTAAAGTTTATATACAAGCCCTTCCGAGGGATGGTATCGAATGGATCGGCCCTTGAAATTAAAAATGATGTGGGGCTTGGTCCCACCCTGATGGTGACGGTGGGTGGATCTGTCCTTGAAATTGAAAATGGTATTAGATGGATCCCCCCTTGGAGAATGGCGGGTGAATGGATCTGGCTTTGAAATTTAAGATGGTGTTGGATAGATCCCCCTCTCGCCCTCTAAGGTCGCAATGACACAAGCAAAAGGCCCAAGCTAATCTTCAATGGTGCCCAGAAGTACAAAAGAAAATTTGTGAACATGAACACCTCCCCTAGGATGCATAAGGAGTCCCAAGAGCATTGAGATCATCCTAGATGATGCACCTTTGTTAGATGGTGCCTAGAAGTCCTCCTAGTGGCATAAGGCTATTACAAAGGCAATTGACATGTTTGGATTCTCGAGAAAATCCATCAAGTTCCCTAAGGCCTGTTACTAATATCCCACAAAAGATAACGTAAAATATCATTAAAATACACCACCTCCACCAAGCTAACGACAATATCCAAGCAATCCATCAAGTTCCCCAAGGCTCATGGCCAATATCCCATAAAAGTTAATGAATAATATCACACTAACATCCTCCAATTTGTAATGATCTTTTCACTAGTAGTCATAGAGAAAAAAAGAGATGTTTATCCATCCAACTCTCTTTATTTCACTTATCTGATTAATGTTTGCACAATAGCTTCCTTTTCCTAAAAAAGAACCTAGATCTTACCATGCTATGCTCTTCTTTTCCTACCCCACCCTTACTTTACAACTTGTTAACCGTAGAACAAAAGACAACACGATAGCAAAGAAAATCAACAAAGATACACAAAGGTGAAAAAGTAAAGAGAAGTGCAAATCAAGTGAAGGGTGTAAGGAATATAAATTTTTATCAAAGGCCACAATCATATAATAAATTGTAATATTATATTGAAAGCCGGGTGTAAGACCTGTGCACATTGTAATTTTTTTTGAAGTGAAAAAGACTCATAGCTTGACAAGGGCATGGACATTAGCTTTCATTCACTTTCATGACGGTCAATGTAATCTAGTATGTATGTATAAATTGGGAAAGATCGTCCAAGATCCAAAGAGGAGAGGCATGCACCCATCTTAATTTGAAAACCCAAACTCCAAACCCCATGTACAAAAACCAAAATGTAAATAGATAAGCTCATTCTTGTGTTGTGCAAACTTGAGAGCATGCTTCTTCTTCTTGCTTCTATTCTATCTACTTGTACTCCATCTTGAGAGTGAGGGAAAGTGAGATCGTGTGAGTGAGGGAGAGAGTGAGAGACTTGAGAGGTGAAGCTCCTTTCTAGTGCATGATCTTCTCTTCTTCCCTTGGAGCCCCAAGAGGAACACCAAGGAAAGGGGGATTCTTGTGAAAGATACGAGATCTAGAGCATGGTAGAGGCGGAAGCTATGGAGGATGGAAGATGAAGATACTACTCATGTTGACATTGACAAAGAAGACAACTGTTACACAAGTGAATTAGGTTTCAAGATTGAGACTTGAACTCATAAACACAATCTTGTGTAGGACTAACAATGACACAGACACTTGATAGAAAGAGACAAGTACTATTGCATTATCATCATATGAAAGTGATAGTCAAGTACATCATTATATAGGATTGCTTGGTAGCACACTACATCACTGTGCCTATGGGATCTGTCTCTCTTCCTAGAATGAACTGGATCTTCCTAGCCTAGTTGTTCCATACAAAGGGGCATACATAGGGTGTGATTGGCAGATTCTCAACACCCCTCCTCAATCACAACCTGAAAGTACAAAGTGTGTAGAGGCTTTAGCGAGAGCAACACCTGCAAAGTGTGGGCATACCACAAACATGGCAAAACACCAGAGGCTGTCACAGAAAAGGCTAAGTGTGGGTACCATAAACATGGTGGGCATCCAGAGGCTGTAACAGGGGCCTCACAAAGTGTATAGAGGCTGTAGTACAAGGCTACATGAGGAGTTTTTACAAGCTTATGAAAGGAACATTAAGGCACGTACAATGCTTTTAAAACAGAAAATGAGAGACAAGGACCGATAGGCCCTTGTGGTCTTTTTTAGCATATGCTTTCTCTTTGTCAACATGGAAAATCTTCTTGTCTTTCATCTTTGGTTCTTCAGCTTTGAATGATGTGGTCTTTTGGTCTTCATGGCAGATCTTCTTCTTGTCCTTCTTCTCTTCTTCATTGTCTGTTTGGTCTACTTCTTCTTTGACTTTGCTTGCAGCTTTAGTCTTCATGTCCATGTCCCCCTCAAGCAAAGGTATCATCTTTGAGGTAGTGGAAATGTCTTCAAAATCTTCTGATGGATTCATTGATTGAACTTTGATGTAGACAGCTCCATGTCTTTCTGCAAGTAAGACAGCCAAGTCTTGCATGCAATGTAAATGGGCAACAAGAGTAATGTTACTCTTTATGATAGGTAACCACCCAAGAGACTTCATGCTTGGCATTTCCATGATGGAATCAGCTTAAAATTTCTGAAACTTTCTAGCACAAAGTTGAAATCTAATGTGTCAGAAGACACAACCAATGGCAGTGTGAAAACACACTATGTAGTATCAAAGGATACTATGGTTGAACTTGATGATGATTCTTGATGCTTTGATTTTGTTGATGCTTATCTTCTTGAATCTTTTTCTTGCTGGGAACTTCAGTAACACAGTGGATCAGAGTGACAGAAGAGAGAAAGTGAAAGAAAAATGAGTTTGGGAGATTTTGGCTATGGCTGACAATTTAGGGTTTCAGATAGGGGCCTGGTTTTTTGCAGATTGCAGGAGCTATGGTTGATCATTTCCAAAAAAAAATTTATGGAAATGAAGCTTACTTCAAGCTCTTCAAAAGCCCTATCCTTCTCGTCAATATCGCGGCCTGTATGGTGCACGCAGAGTGGACGAACATGCACGGCGCAGATTTGGGTAGTGATGTCGAATGTCTACAATGCCAGGGCTGTAGATCACCAATGTGGTCGATTATTATGCCAGGAGGGAGCGCCCTAAGTAGAGGAAGATATGTCTAGAAGAAAGTTCATGAAGATATGCTCTACAGAGAGAGATATGAAGGCTCCATGGAGGGTATGTCCTGCAGGTCACAATTGAAGACTATGGCAGTGACTGGGAATTTTCACAATGCTGAGCTTCAGATAACCAAATGTCATGGATTGATGTGATACAGGGAAGCTTTGTGAGTTGAGGAATACTTTTCCAGAAGGAAACTCCAAGAGATTTGACCTGTGGAGTGAGATATAAGCAGCTCAATCTGATAGGGTGCTGCTGGCTATGGCTGCCATGGAAGCTTAAGTGAGGGTAGAGTTGGGAGATGAAGTCATGGGCTGGAACTGTGGTGACCAGAGTTGAAGAGGAACTGAGAGAGAGTAGAAAAGAGTTAAGCCATGCTCAGC
Source organism: Lygodium microphyllum (assembly GCF_053477565.2). Lineage (NCBI taxonomy): Eukaryota > Viridiplantae > Streptophyta > Polypodiopsida > Schizaeales > Lygodiaceae > Lygodium > Lygodium microphyllum. Next base: position 127,048,974 of record NC_141155.1, read on the forward strand.
TGAGCTCTGATACCATGTTGAGAAATATGCGGGATCTAGAGCATGGCAGATGCGGAAGCTATGGAGGATGGAAGATGAAGATACTACTCATGTTGACATTGACAAAGAAGACAATTGTTACACAAGTGAATTAGGTTTCAAGATTGAGACTTGAACTCATAAACACAATCTTGTGTAGGACTGAAAATGACACAGACACTTGACAGAAAGAGACAAGTACTATTGCATTATTATCATATGAAAGTGATAGTCAAGTACATCATTATATAGGATTGCTTGGTAGCACACTACATCACTGTGCCTATGGGATCTGTCTCTCTTCCTAGAATGAACTGCATCTTCCTAGCCTAGTTGTTCCATACAAAGGGGCATACATAGGGTGTGATTGGTAGATTCTCAACAATTCTACTGCAAGAAAATCTATCTTGTAACATCAACAAGCTTTTATTTCATTCTTTTGATGACCAAAACAAAGAAAACAACAAATCTTCATGCAGCACCATAGTAGATATCTCCCACGGATTTGATAGAATTAACCATAATCTTCAACATCTTCATAGAATCCATCAATAGAACAAAGAATATAAAAGAATACACCATCTTTGAATGGAAATCAATCACATAATATTCATCTTCAATGTCTTCATAGTTCTCTCTCTCAATCTCTCATATACAGTTACACTGTTTTGATAGAATTTTCTATCTTTGGCTCTCTCTCTCTCTCTCTCTCTCTCTCTCTCTCTCTCTCTCTCTCTCTCTCTCTCTCTCTCTCTCTCTCAAAATAGTATATCATCTCCTCACTACAATACTCTCATAATGACTCTCAATAATCCTTCTTAGGTCATGGATGCACCTCCCAAGAGGTATGTCTGATGTGAAGAGGCACCAGAGCCACTACAGTGTCTCTTCATAACTCACTACTGTCACTGTCACTCCAGTCTTCTCTTCAGTATTCAGCAGCTGCTTCTTCCATTTGTTTTAGCTCTTTTGAACTTAGATTCATCCTTTCCAAAAGTTAAAAAACTTTCCTAAAGTCACACATACATTCTACAGAACACTTACAGAAGGTCTACAGAACAGTATAGTACAGTACCAGAGCAGATACATAATAGTTACAGAGCAGAGACAGAGCAAAGACAAAGGCTCTACATAAGGTTTACAGAGGGTTACAAAAGGTCATCAGAACCTCATAACTTAAACTAAAACCATTCCAAACTATCAAAAAATATTCAATAGTCTTCCAAAAGATCTCAATATTCATCAATAATTAATCCATGCTTCATACAGAATAAAATCAGAATAAAACAGAAGCTATACAGAAGGTATACAGAACCAATCAAAACCTCAACAAAACCTATCAGAACATCACAGAGCTTCATATCTCTACTGAAAATCATCATGAACTTCCAAAACATAATTAATATCATCCAAAACACTCTCAAACACTTCCATTAATAACCATACATCACTCTAAATCCATCAAAAATCAATCATTTAGACCTCAAAATCAACAAAAATCAATCAAAATTTCAGTATTTTTCCACTCTCAACATATCCCCGCACTTAGAAAGGAAGCGTCTCGCGACCTAAGGAAAAGAAGAATATAAGTTCACTAAAGAGATCAATTTTATCTTCTTCAGTATCTTCAATAATCTCGCAAAACCATGACCCCAACTTATTACATGTATCTCTAAAAAAGAATACTTCTAAAGGAAAACTTCGTTATTTATTAACTCATCTGATAATCATTTAAAAGTCATAACAAATTTGTAAAGAATATAAGAGGTTCTTCTTCAGCTTTCCACCATAGGCTTTTCATCCACCATCAATAGTTTGAAAAGAGCTCTCAAACAAATTATTCTCAATCAACACGAACTCATCACATACAATTAACCCACAACACACACACAAGCACTAACACAACCATCTGAATGACGCCTCCAAAAAGAGAGATATATATCATTAAGAATCATCCAAAATACATTGCAAAGGCATCAATGAAGGTGATACCTTTTGAAGCCTTGGTGGTTTCGAAAACGATCCATGGAGAAGGACTCATCCACAAATGTCTTTGGAGGATTTTGAAACAACTGCAGGCAGCACATCCTTTCTAACAAAACAAGGTATCTGCTGGGAGACATAGGGCATGAAAATAGAGGACATCCAATTGTTGGGAATCAATGTTCACATTGACATTCATACAAAGCTTTAGAATGGCCTTTTGATCATTATGGGAATGCCTATGCATGTATGCTAGATACCAAGCAAAATGAGCTGTCAATCTCACTGAAGGATCTAGAGATTGTGAATATTGGTGAGCAAAATGAAGGTAATTCTGGTATGCTTGACTAGCAGTAGTCCAGTCCCTTGGAATTAATGGCTAGTTAATCTGGGGTCCCATGAGAGAATCAGTCGAGCTCCATCCTCTTCTTCTGGGAATCTACTGATCAAATCCTTCGTACTCACTAACCAACTGAGGGGGTTGAGAAATAGAAGTGGCAGGAGATGGAACTGGAATAAGTAAAAGAGGATGAAGAGATGGGTAGGCAAAATCATAAAGGGAGGAATAAGATAAAGAAGGAGTGGCTGAAAATTTAAGTGAATCAGTTAGGAAAGGTATCAATTGATAAACAGGAAAAGTAGAAGGTATATGGATAGATGGAGAAGGGCATGGTGGAGAAGGGAAAAAAACTCGATCTTCGATGAAAGAACAATAGGTAAATATAGGAATTTGAGGAAAACCTTGAGGTTGGAACAGAAGAGGTAAGATAGCTGTTGAATTGGTTTGATAAAGGAAAAGATAAGTATCATAGCAATGAGCCATTTGTTGGTAGTACGATAGGCTAGGAACAGAGGGACCTAAGACAAATCTTCTCTGGTAGGCATCAAAGAAAGATGAATCAAATGGATGGTTTTTGGAAAGATAAGCTAGGAGATCCACCCTCAATTGGTTAGTGCACATAAGTAGAAACTATATTCTGACGTTGATTCAGGACCACAGAATCAATCATTGAGTGCCATGAATTGTCAGGACAAGTAGCCACTTTTGAGAAATAACACTAGAACATGTCATCTATCCGCAACTTCAAATAGTTGACATACAAAATAGCTTGCAAAACCACATCCCCCACATACCAGGCCAAATCTACATCATCTGAAATCAACAGATCACCTCGTAGATACATGTAAAACAGCAACATGGTATTCGTCATCACATAATCTTCAAACACCATACGGACCACTTCTGTCAGCAAATCAGGAGACCAAGCCCCACTCCAACCATCCTCTGGAAGAGGAAGATCCATTGTTGAAAGCTTCATATAGAAGGCCAACTTTTGCAACTGATAGTGGACAAAGAAAGAATGGTTCGAAGGAATATACTCCTGAAAGTGCTCAAATGTAGACCATAACAAATCCATCCTAGATTGCAATCTTTCCACTTTATCTTGAAACAATGGACACAATGTGGCCTGTCTTTGGAGAACTGCCAAGTCCTGCTGAGAGATATAAAAATTCATAGGAACATTGGGGCTTGGAGGAATGGACCATGACTGTGCCAGTTGGTCTTGCAACAACTGCTTAATCTGGGAAGCTTGTGAGTCCACTGTATTATGAGTAGTCTGTAAGGTTGAGAGTTTTGCATCTAAAAGAGTCTAAAACTCTTGAGCTTCTTTGGACATTCTCTCTTTCTCCTCCAAGATTTTGGTGACCTCTGATTGAGCTTCTGTTAACTGAATCTTCAAAGAAGATATTTCTTCTCTTTGGGTCTCAATCATTTGGATCTACTGCTCCATCTACTTAAACAGATCTGCAAGTGTGTCTTTAGCAGAGGTTAACTCTGAGGTTGCCTTATGCAACTGGTCTTTGGACTGCATCAGTTCTTCATAGAAAGAAGCATACAACTGTTGAACACAAGCTGTCACTGAGAGTTCAATCGAACTATGGATGTCATTATAAAGGAATGGAATAGCATCTCCTGATACTAAAATGTTCAGTGAAGGGACTGATATTTCCAAAGAACCCTCTCTATCTGCCCTGAACAAATTGTTACATGTGAGGTAGGCAGGCAGGTCACTACCAGAAGTAGCAGGAATTGTGACGACTGAAGGAATGATTGAGGGAGTTTTATCTGCCACACGCTTCCAGCGCTTTTGCCGAATGACCAATGGAGAAGGGGAATCAAGATCCTCTATGTCAATAGGTTCTGACTCTTCTGAAGGTGGAGGGGGAGGAACAGGATCAGATGGAGGAGGTGGTAGCACACCCTTCTTAAGGCCTGAGTAAGTCAAGAAAGCATATAGGTAGGAACCATAAATGACATTTGTGAAATTCCCTTTGGTCACTTTGACAAAATGTTGGTCCATCTTTGCAAGCATGTAAGTACTCCAATCAATGGCCACCCCTTTTAACACCATCTTGGAAGCTGTGAAGAGTTCCTTGGACAAATAATGGGATGGTGTTTTGGTAGGCATAAACCTGTCTTGGAGGAACTGGCAGACTAACTTCCAAAGAGGATCAGTGATCATGGAAAAAGATACTCCTAAAGTGTTTATCACTTTCTTGACATCCAAAATCTCTTTGGTCTGCTTCTGTAACAGCTTGAAAATCTCATCATTGGAGAATAATTGTCTAGCTATAACAAAGGGCTCTTCCCTAACCCTCTAGGTGTCAACATCATGGAAGCACCTAGAAACTCATCACACAGGGATGGATCATCTGGAATCAATGGGAATGAAGCAGCCACAAAAGTCACAAGTCATGCTTTCGCTATAGACTCAAAAGCTAGTAGGGACGAATAATCCCTACTGATCAATGGGACATATTGGATAGGAGGAGGACCATGAGGCACCATTCAGATGGAAAACACACACACCACAAACATAGACAATCGCAAAGAATGCCTGCAAAACAACCAAAATAGTTATAAAAAAGAAATCAATCACAAGAAGTACACACATAGACGTAACTAACCAATTTACCACCCCAAACAACCCACATCCTAGAAAAAATTTGGCATGACCTCTACACATATGCGATCGAAAACTTCATGCGACAAGCAAACACCCAAAATCCCGTATCAAGCAAAAAAGAAAAAAAACTTCAAACCGCACCCGTAATCGTAGCACATAAGCAAACCATAATACCATAAAAATCTAATCAGGACCTGACCATAACTTTGACCAACAACTTCAGCTAAGAGGACTTTACGTGCCCATCTCACGAAGCGTGTTTATTAAAAGGGGAAAAACAGTGTAGTGAGGGGAAATGGTTTTAGTGAAGGATTCATTTTAAAAAACTATTAACAATAGGTGAAATTTTATTAGGTTATAAACCTTAATAAGAAAATGGTGGTTCCTTCTTAAAATTTTAATTACAATTTATTAGGGTGAAGTGGTGCTTAAACAAAATGCGGACTACGATTTCCAGACTGGGGTCTCTAGATGCAAATTCATTAATTAAAAATTAATGGTGATGTGGAGCACTTTTTTGCCAGCGTGTGCTTTTTTGTGACGGCTGGTTCATTTTTAATAAAAATTAAGGTGCCTCTTAAACACACATAGCGCGTGCAAAGTGAACGGGTTGGTTGATTTTTAAGTTATTAGAAACTGTGTGTTTAGCGCGAGTGTGTGTGAAAAAGTGGATGAATATAGTTCATTTTAGCAATTAACTGTGGTTAAGGAATAATGAAAATGAATAAAGCTGAAAAAAAACTTGGTAGGGGTGTGTATGCAATAGACTGAAGGCGCACTGAGTAGTCCCCAAATGCAAGGAATCCAGCAAAAAAAAAAAACCCACTGACTGAAAAAAATAAAGCACCTTAGTGTTTTTGTTTGATTTTTATTTTTTTATTTTTTTGTTTGTGGTTTTTTTTAAATTATATTTTAGGTGTGTTTGTATTGTGTATAGTGTTTGGTTTTTTTTTCCTTCTCTTCGTTTTTTTTTAATGATTAAAACGAAATATAGAAAACATGAACATGTTGTGAAGTGAAAGGGTGGAATTTCAGCAATCCAACAAGTGTCAACAATGTGTTTCAATTTATCCATGATTTTTGAGCTGATTTTTTTAGAATTTACAATGAATTTTCATGAAGTGAAGTATTAAATTTATGGTTTTGACTTCAAATAATACTTTAGCCATTTATGAAAACATTTCTAATTGAGAAATTAGTAGCAAAAGGAACAATGGGGATTTGTGGAATTTTTTGGAATTTTTTTGGAAATATTTTTGAATTTTTAATAAATTTTACTCATTTCACATGTATTTTTGAAAGAATTTTGAAGTTTTGAATTTTTTGCAATTTAGTTTCTTGAATTCCCACTTTAAAAAATGTTCAAATGATTTTAGCAATGTTGGAAAAATTTAAGGAAATTTTTTGTAATTTTTTTTAAATTTTAAATGAATTTTTGAAGTTTTTATGTGTTTTATGTATTTTTCGGGTAAGGAAATTAAAAGGCGGTACCCGAGCTGCATGTGAACAACGGAGAATGACTGTGTGGGAACAGCTGACTGCAACACACCACCGCAGGGACAAATCGGAAGCGCGTCCTCGCGCGTGACCACTCGCTAGCACACGAACACGTGCGCGCATGACGGAGGAACAGGGGCAAAGGGGCAAAAACGGGGGCTACACGGGAAAATGATGGTTAGAAGAAGGGTAATGTGGTGAGGGTTGTAACCGAAGGTAATTAGGTTAGTGGAGTAACAGTGAAGTTAGTAAGGTAAATCAATTAAATGAAGGTAGTAATGTAAGTCAGTTAGATTAAGTTAGTGACTGAAGTCAATGAGGTTAACTTAGTAAGTGAAGTCAATTAGGTGAAGTTAGTGTCCTAAGTTAATTAGGTTAGGTTAGTGTGTTAAGTTAATGATTAGGTTAGTATGAGAAGTTAATGATTAGGTTAGTAATGTAGGTTAATGATTAGGTTAGTCAATTAAAGCAAGGAGTTAGTGGGTACTAACCAGGGGAGGGAAGGAGGTGGAGGAGGGGAGGAAAGGAGTGGTGGAGAAGAGAGGAGATGGAATGGAGGAGGTGGAGGAGGGGAGGGGAGGAGCGGTGGTGAAGAGATGGAGGAGGCGGAGGAGGGGAGGAGAGGAGAGGGGCAGAAGTGAGGAGGTGGAGAAGAAAACAGGCGCTGGCAGGGCGGGCGTCGACGGCGGCGGGGAGGAGAGGAGGAGGAGAAGAAAACGATGGGGGCGGAGGTTTGGTGGAAAGAGGAGAGGCGAAGCGACGGTGGGCGAGGAGCAAGGGAGAGTCAGTGTAGAAGCGGAGCTTGAAGCTGCGGAAATGGATGGAGAAGACCTCGAAGATGGGGTCGCGGGGCCGGATGCGGAACAAGGCGATGACGGCGAGCATGCAGGACAGCAGGATTGTGCCTGCTTGAGGCGGCGGCCCAGAGCTCGAGCGAAGCCGAGAGGGAGGAGGGGGAGGAGGAGGGGACGGTAGCCGCAGGGGGAGGAGGAGGAGGAGTTGTCGCGTGGGGGAGGGAGGGAGGGATCATCGATGGGCGGGGTGGAGAGGGAACGAGGAGGTGGAGGACGCGAAGGAGACGGGGCGAGAGACTCCGCGCAAGCGGGGGAAGGTAACCAATTTCTTTTATTTTTATTTTTTTTCTCTTTTTTTTTCTTTTTGTTGTTGGTTCTTTTCTTTTTCTGTTTCTTTTTGCGCTTTTTTTTTAAATGTAGGGTTTTTTGTGGTTTGTTTTTTTTGCTTTAAAAAAATGTAAAAATGAATTGTTTATGGTTGTTGTTTTAAAAAACTTTATTTTGTTATTTTTTTAAGTTTATTGTATGAGTATTTTAATTAGTTGTTGGTGTTGGTTGTTATTTATTATTTTTTTGGTTTGTGTTTTTTTTTTGTTTTTTTTATAAATAAAATGTAATGTGGGTGGTTTTGTGTTTATGTGTGTTTGGTTGTGTTCGTTTTGTTTTTGTTTGTGTTTTGTTTTTTTGTTTAAATAAATAAAAATAAATTGGGTATGGGTGTGAAAAAGGAACGCACCCTCATCCCGTACGCATGCGTGGGGTGGGGGTAAAAAAAAATTGTAATGACGGGATCAAATAGGGAAGGGACAGCAATGCGCAAACCACAAACGCCACGGGGGCGTCCCGAGGTGCGTAAAACAAAAAACAAACACGTTCACGTGCGATATGAGAAACACGGCCACACGGCAAAAAGGAAGAAATTTTAATAAAACCCAAACCGTACATCGGATCAAAAATTCGTAAAAATGAAAAATGTGCTGGAAGACGAGCGGAAGATGATAGAAACACGCAACACCGGGTCGAGGGAAAAATCAGGGTGTTCACATGGGAAAAACATAAAAACGTGCCCAAAAACACATACGTGTATTAATATCGAAAAATCCATGCATCGGAACGAAGTGTAGAAACAAGGAAAATTGTGCAGAATAAGGTGTCCAACAATCCTATCATGGCAAAACATAGTTCCGATCGAGATAGGATGAGTTCACATGGAAAATCGTCCAATTTACGGGAATTGCTTAAAAAATTAATAACTTTAGAATCGTCTATCGGAATAGGGATTGGTAAAAAGGAAAAATGGACAATTCAAAGGGACGAATAGGGCTGTAAGGTTGGATGTGATTCTCAGTGAACGTAGGGTGCGTTTGTATGGAAAAATCATAAAACAAAGAATAAAGGCAAACGATCAAGAAATAGCTCCGAGGACAAGGTGAAATAGAACAGAGAAGTGGGAAAGGGACCCCATCAAGGTAAAAGAAAGTCATGGTGTAGATGCATGATCATAGCAGGGTATATACATGGGGGTATGCAACATAGACACGTAGCGACGCGTCCCCACACTTAAAACCTTAATAGGAAGGGTAAACCCAACATCAAGGATGTAGTACCACACATTAGACCAACCACGAACGTCCCCACACTTAAGACATGACCATCACTGAGAAACAGAAGGTGTAGGGATAGAAAACTTGGCCCATATTGCCGAGAAGGAATGTCGACTATTGAGGTTGCGTCTTGTATCGTTGTCGGTTGCAGGAAGTAACAAGGTGTCTTCACAACTCACGTCCTTCGTCCTTCATGGCAGGGACCATGCGGCAGCACCTAGGGAGGTAGCTGGTGGGAGGAATCGCCAGAAATTCGTCGATGATGAGGGATATTGCACTCAACTCACGATCACTCAAATGGAATGAAAGAACAGTCACTCATCCCATTACTATCATCACTCAAGGAAATAATGATGAAAACCTGAAACGCACACCCGGTTTAGGAATCGACAAGGGAATGGTACAGAGAGAGTATGCCAAGGTGCACAATTGATGGTGCATTAGTGTGTCCAACCCATATGGCATAGGTGCAAGAAGGAAGGCCAGGGAGCCTTGCAGTGCAGTGTACAGAACAGAATGACGTGTCTTGTGCTGATGGCAGAAACCCATCCTGTGGGTGCAGAGGGAAACGAGAATGTACTTGACTCCAATTGTCATAATGTCTCTCAATCCTCACTTCTCGATAATTGATTGAAGAAACGCCAGTCACACTCAGCCCACCCTCTGTCTCACGCTCTGTTGATAGATACAGAGGGCAGCCCATTCCTGAAACCCATTGATGTAATCCTCACCGTCACTTGTACAGAGGTTGTATGCCTTATGCGCTTTTGATGGTGTAACTGTGCATCCCGCCCTGTGCCGGTATACAGTGCAAGAAGGAAGGCCAAGGAGCCTTATGATGTAGTGCACAAGAACAGATCGTGCATTGTGCATTGAGAGGCCCATCCCGTGCGTGCAACACTTCATTCACACATCTCACCGCTCATTTAATTTGAAGGGAAAAACTGGTCACTCATCCCACCCTCTATCTCACTCGCTGATAGATACAGAGGGCATCCCATACTCACATCCCCATCCTGTTAGGATGAAAGCTCACATCACTCAAGGGGTTGGTGATGAAGATCATGTCGGCTGTGGTTGTCATCAGGATCTTGAAAACAAGACGTACCCAGGGAGGTAGCCAACAAGTCTAGTACTTTAATGATTTGTAAAAAAGGTCATCTGTTAGAAGGACAGACAACGGACTGATATTGCACAGATAGCACACCAAGGTAGGTGGCTTCAAATTACTTGTTGGAAAGGTTTTGCTGGTGAGGAGTCAGCTATCCTGAACTGCGAGGTATTATCACCTTTTCCACAGTCAGCTTCCCGTCCAAGGGTGTTTCCACCTTTTCTCGGAACGAGACCTATTATGACAGGGAATTTCTTCCTTTTCTCCCATAATAATTTGGTTTATTTATTTTTTTCTTTTTTTAATTTTTCCTTTTTTTTCTTTTCGTTAAGAAAGAAAATGGTAGAAATACCATGTGTCAGGACCAACCCTGCCACCGTTGTTGGATCAGACGAGAAGAGAACAAAGTCGGGTTGAGAGGTATCTATGAGTGGCTAGCAGAACGAGACCGCCTCATGAGGAGAATCATAAGGGCTATCAAAAACACGACGAGAAGGACAGTGCGACGCCCAAAAGGGGAAGGGTAGGTTGATTGTGATTGTCAAGATCCTCAAGGAGGGAAGTACTTTTTCAGATGATAGCCATTGATCCTCAGGGAGGGAAGGTCGACTGTGATTGTCAAGATCCTCAGGGAGGGAAGTACTTTTTCAGATGATAGACATTGATCAGGAAGGGATCATCAGAGGCATCAATGGTTTGCACCTAAACAGAGCCATTAGGATTGACAACAGGTACCTTGTACGGGCCTATCCACCATTGTTGAAGCTTGCCAGGAAACTTGCCAAATCTCGAATCATAGGCCAGGACAAGATCAACTTCTTTGAACTCCTTGTGCTTGATGAAACTGTCATGATAGGCTTTGCGTCGCGCCTGAGTGGTTTCCATGCACTATAGGGCCATCCGTCGTATCTCATCCAAGCATTCCAAGTGCAGGAGATGGCATTGCAGTGACTCATTATCTCCCAAGCGTTCTTTAACTGCCACTCACAAAGAGGAAAATTCCAGTTCAACAGGGAAGACGGGTTCTGTACCATACACTAGCTAGAAAGGGGTCTGTCCTGTAGCTGCCTTATGAGAGGTTCTGTATGCCCAAAGGGCCTTTGTAAGTTGATCATCCCAATCACGATGATGTGCGGCAATCGTTCTTGTCAAAATCGAGCAAAGGATGCGATTGGTGACTTCAACTTGGCCATTAGCTCTGGGATAATAGGGAGTGGACTTACGATGGCGGATCTTATACAGTTCCGTCACCTCCTCCATGATTTTGTTAAGGAAATGAGTACCTCTGTCACTTACCAGCTCGAGGGGACTGCCAAAACGGGTGATAATATTCTCATACATGAACAGGGCTATGCTGTTACCATCGTCCCGCTTCAAAGCTCTAACTTAGCTTCACACCACTTTGTGGCATAATCTGTACATACTAAGATGTATATGTTTTGCTTCCATCTAGTGGGTGGATCAATGGGACCCACAACATCAATCCCCCGCTTCTCGAACGGCTTTAGGGGAAGAATGGATTTCAGTGGCATGGCACTTGTTTTGGTGGGTTTGCCCATTCGCTGACAAGCATCACATCTCTTGCAGTACTCATGTGCATCCTTGTGGAGGGTCGGCCAACCAATATCCTACTAACAGAGCCTTCCTAGTTATCGCTTCTCCTGGGAAGTGTCCACCACATAGTTTGTCATGGCATGCTTTCAATACTATGCCGATTTCATCCCCTGCAACACATCTTCGCAATACTTTATCTTTGCCTCTCTTGTACAATGCACCGCCTAGCAAAGTGTAGGGGGTTGATTCTAATAGAAGCTTTTTCTTCTCACGGCTTGAGATGTTAGGAGGATACTATTGAGTTGCCAGGAGGTTGGCTATGTTTGCATACCAAGGAGTAACTGTTTCAACTAGAAACAATGAAGTATCAGGAAGGTTTGGATCGTCTTGTTCCTCGTCTTCTGTTTGAGGGATCCATGATAGATGATCGGCTAGGACATGGGAACGGCCAGGCTTAGTGACTACTTCAAAATCAAACTCCTGGAATAGGAGTAACCATCTCATTAGTCGTCCTTTAATATTTGCTTTGTTCATCAGGAAGGAGAGGGCTTCATGATCCACATAGAACTTGAAATGTGTTGACAATAGATAGTGTCGAAACTTCTCCAGTGCAAACACCATTGCTAAGCATTCAAGCTGCTCTATCATTGTATAGTTCCGTTCCCTATCAGTGACCTTCTGGCTTGCATAATAAATTGGTTGATCTAATTTAGAGGGGCACTTTTGACATAGAACAGCACCTAGTTTGAGTTTGAGGAAGTTTGTTTCCGGGATCTATATCCACTGGATCTACAGTCATACACCATTTAAGCTCATTTTTTCCTCTACCTTTATAACTTAATTCATTTTATTTATTTAAAGGAAAAGAATTCAAAGAAATCAACCTATCATTCAGAAAGGCCCATAACTTTTAATGCCCTTTAAAAGTTTCTACTCTCCATAAAGAATATCTTGATGTTGTGCATTTAATGATTGAATAATTAGTTTATTTAAAATCTCGATAGAAATATCCCTCTTTTCATTCATTAAACTAAACAACAAACAAGTAAAAACAAATTTCTTTCTCAGTATCGTACACTCACATATAAAGTTAATTTTAAACCTAAAGTTTTCTGTCGTGATTAATAGTTTATTTTATTAACCCTCCTCTCATATTATTAAAATGTTTCATTCGTTTTATGTATTTGACAAATAAATTTCAAATAACCACATGAAATGTTTTAAGTTGTTAGAGTATTTTGCTTTTGTTTACTTATAAGTAAATTATTATAAATTTGGACCTTCCCAACCCTTTAGTCCCAATGTGAATACACAATTTGCACACTAAGAAATAGCTACACATTCTTACTTCAACAATTTAGGTACATATTTTGACTTAAATTTTTTTATCTTAATACTTTATTGACTTATGAAAATTTGATAAAACTCTAAAAAATTAGATTATGTTATTTTCTACACTCACAAATTCTCATCTAATTATAATCCATTTTTTCTTATTTCTATATAATAAGAACCATAATTTGTACTAAAAAAACTTTGTTTTTTAATTTAAAAAATAATAAATGGATTGTTAAAATTTTAAAAGAATTTTTCTAGTATTCTAAACATGATAAAAATATCATATTTAAGTAGTACATATTTTCCATTTTTTCATGAATTTTCAAAGGTCTATTTATACTTAATTTGATTCATTTTTTATTTTTTATTTTTAGACATTTTGAGACAAATCTAAGAATCATATAGAATATAGAGGATGCACAATCGGGTTTTAATACATAGGTTAAAAATTATTAAACATGATAAAGTAATTTTTTTTCATTCCTTAATGAATAAAGAAATATCGCTCTTACTTGGAAAGTTTATGGGTTTTGTAGTTGCATCTTTAGAGTTCACATCTTTGCAATCTAGCAAGGATATGTTACTCTACTTAGTCTCTTGCTCATGAATCCTTTTGCTCCCATCCCCCCCCCCCCCCCCCACGACACTCTGTACGTCTTATTCAAGCTTTCGTCCCCATACCTGTATGAACTAGACTTTAAAGCTTTTTAATTAAACATTTGTCTACAAAGGTTAATGTAGGATAGGTAGTTTAATTGGTTTCTTCTCTGTCATCTCCATAATTAGTGCCATGAATGGTGATTTGAGGCTGCACTTGGATGATGGATTGACGGGGAACTAATGGTGATTTGGATGATGATGAAAGGAATTGTATCGAGAGTGATGACAGTTATGAACGTGAAGATGATGGCGACTATTGTGATGATGGCAATGGTCAAGGAGGTGGCGATGATGATGGTTGCCTCCCCTCTCCTCCTCTCGGCATTGACAAAACATCTAGAGTCTTTCTCTGTGATCCCTCTTTCTCACTCTTGGTATTGAGAAGATGGCACCTCCCCAGATCCTCATGTCTCTCCCTTCTCCATGATTTTCTCAACGGTCCCCTTCCTTTTTTATAAACTCGCATTTTTTTTCTTTTCTATTCATTTCCTTTTCTTCCTCTATACCTTAGAACCTTTAAACTTTCAAATCCCTCCTTAGACTTACCACCTATCATAAATTGAATTATCATAACTCAACCCCTACCTAGCATCCCTACAAGGATTAAAAACACATGCCTCGATTTGTTCTTGCTTTCATGTGGCCTAGGAGAGGAATAGATAGATCGATGAGTTCAAAGGATGTATAAGTTTTGTGAGAGGTAGCCATTGCCAAATCGGATGAAGTGCTGGAAATAATAAGCATTTTGTCAAGTTCGATGGTTGAGCTTATGAAAGTTCTAATGTTTTGGTTTTGTTCTTATGACATGACCAAATCATATGTGATGGCATACATTCTCTTTATCATGCATCAGAATAGAAGCACCGCTCCAAAATGGAATAGGAGCACATATCCCGAAATGGATTAGATGTGGAGCTTGAAACTAATGTGGGATAGTGTAGGACGCATAAACTAGGAGAGATTAGATGAACTTTGGGATGAAATTTTGGATATGAAGCGGATTAGCGAATTTGAGTAGCCTTAGGAACAAACCTTCAAAAATCGAAAACCATAAAAAATCTACTTTTGTGGTCTTTGATGAATAGCCTATGGGATCTAGAAAGGGCTTGCTTGCCAATTGAAAGCATAGGGCGTGCTTGCCAATTGAAAGCATAGGGCTTGCAGAAGCAAGGGGTTTGAGTTTCCTTGTAGCTCTATGTAGCTTTTGTGATTTGAGTGAAAGGCTTAGTAATGTTGGATTGGTTGTTTTAGTCTTTGGGACACATAAATTATTGTTGGTGGGATTGAAGAGTAGGAAAGAAGCCTAGAAGAAGAACAATAGGAGAAGAAGTAGAGTTGTGACGAAGCATGGAGAAAGGCAAAGGAGGCAAGTTGTGATTTGACTGTGCGTGCGGAAGGACCACTTTAGCTCTAGCTATAGCTCAACCTGGGCAAGGAGGTACAACCCTCATAGCTTCTCTTTGGCCGATCTTTTGATTTGGAAGTTACGACTACTTTCTTTCCCTTCTCCTACATCCTTGATCTCACCTACCTATATGCCTCGTCTTGATGTCCAACTTAGGCAACATTGATTTGTGCAATCCGAGGAAGGATCACATGTCCATCGTCTTATTTTCATTAAGGATCTAAGAGAAAATAGGGAAAGGCCTAAAGTCCTAGGCATTGAAGAATAAGATCGAGTGGTCCTCGGCTAAGGCCATTGGCTTTCCACATAGGATTGGTCGAATGCCTTTGTTATTGGCCAATAGGTCCTATATTTCAACAAGTGGCCAAACAACTATCTCATGGGCATTTACACCTTGTACAATGACATGACCAAATTATTGGTGAATAGGTATCATGCCTAGACTTTAGGGCCTTGAGAAAAAGATGAACAACTAAGTTGAAAAAAAATGGGTGAATAGGCATGGGCATGATATAAGGTCTAAAAGGCTTTAGCCTTGTAGAGTAGCCAAGAGCATTTGCAGCCTCTTTTTTATTTCTAATTTTGTTTTTTTAATTTATAAGAAGAAGAAGAAGATACAAGGCTATTTGCTATGCCATCTTCATCATCTCAAGGTCCACAAACATCATTATCAACACTTGAGAACTAGGCCATGACAATAAGTCACACCCCTTGATTTGACTCAACTTGCCACTCACGATGAGTCTCAAGTCACACATCTCCTAACTCCTAGGTTTACATTAATCTACTTGAAACACACTAATGGAAATGTGAGAACTACCCAAGTGTGCAAGGATATTGGCCTTAGAGGCACACATATTGTACTTTAGACACACAACTTCTAATCGTAGGAACTCATTGATCCTGAACATTACCCTTGACACACCTAGTGCTCTAGTTGTAAGCACTTCTAGCATTGGGAAAAAGTGGGTCCTCATATAGCCGCAAGACCAACAATGAAATGCTTAGTTAGTTGTGCACAAAACCACTTCATAATGCACTTCAACATCTAACACTAGTTGCATGCCACATGTATGCACTAGTTGGTTGGACCACAAACACATCACATATGTACATGTGCACATAGTTAGACACTCACCACCCCTATGTAATAAAGCCACTAATCCAAGGCATTGCCCCCTGAACATCTCAAGCAGTTCAAATATTGCCTATATATCTCGGGTGAAAGGACTCCAAAGAAATTTCTTAAGCCCTCTAAGCTACAACCAACTCTTGGATGACCATTGGGCCCATATCCATACCTAGAACCTTGGCAATTAAACTTGCACACACCACCCGAGAACTAGGGCCCCAAAGCAATGTTGTGACTCAAGACTACCTTGTAATGGAAATTTGTTGAGGGTGCAACCATTTCATTTGAAAGCTCAAGGTGGGTTACGCTTGAAATTTCACATGTTTTCTACAAGCCACACTTGAGTTATTAATGCCAAATATAACAAAAGGGATTAATGACCTTGCCTTTACATCCTTGGAAGTGAAGTTAGGCAATCCTTGCAAAACCTTGTAGGAGCTCCACACTACCGTCATCGCACCTAGAAGAAGACCGTGGAGAACCTTGAGCCTAGAAGACAAAAGCCATAGATTCATAACAAATATCCACGTGAATCTAGGTGTGGTCTAAAAACCTTAAGGTATCACTACCTTAAAGGTGTCCTAACCTCCTTTATAGCCTCCTAAAGACCCTCACACACTGTGACTATGATCATATCATATTACCACGATCGAAGGAGCTCTAGTAGAAACTCGAAGCTTCACATGTTGACTAGCAGATAGCAAGAACCTTGCGATCAAAAGTGTAAAGAAGACATTGCTAGTGCTAGAAGAACCCCTTGACCTATTGATATGGTGAAATGTTAGCTTGAATCATTTGCAAGATATAGAATGAGGTAGAAGCATCTCTAGTCCTTGCAACCACTCAAGCCTTGTGTCTATAGACATTGCAATTTGACCCCATATTTGTCTTATTTGGAGACAAAGAGAGCTCAAGTTATTGTCCTAGGCTCAACAAGAAGTCCATTGTAGCTTGGTAAAGGATCCTAAGGAGTACTGATACAAACAAAGCCACAATTCTACTAGACCCATATGCTAGTGGAATAGCCTGCATAAGAGCCAAGCACATCAAACCTTGAGCCTCATCCACATAAGAGGTGTCAATACTTGAAGTTAAGTCCTAGAGAACATTGTTAAGCATACTTGTAGGCTTTTTGTATTTCCCTTAACTTCTCAACTTTTCTTGGAGGAACTTGAGCAAGAAGCACTTTCTGGAATACATTGCATTAAGAGAGATTATGCCCTTGAGTTTGTATGCTCAATACATTATAGGATCAAGGCTCAAGACTATAGGAAATGTGTTGTGCTCAACCCCTCTAGAGTTCAAGTGATTTCTTGAGTTAATGACACTCATGTTAGCTTAGGCTACCTTCACTATGGAGTAGTTACAAACAGAGCGCTAGGGATGCCTAGGTAATTGAGGCCTTGCTACACTATCTCAATCATCTAACATCCATCAAGAATCCTCAGAGCCAAGATTGTGGTGGTGTCAGCATAGCATGCCGTTCTAGGACATGACTTCCATGAGTAATATTGCAAACCAACCCGCATTCAAGTTAGGATACACCATTGAAAGCATTGTCACCCAAAACGATTGAGCAATTTAGTGCTTAGGAAGTGCCCTTAGGTGAGGAAACTCATTGGACTCACATGTTTGACTCAGAGGGAATCTCATAATCACAAAAATTATTGAAAGTGACTGGAAGAACTAATACATAAGAAAACCTTGGTGATCCATTGGGAACCACACTTGAAGCCATGCTCTTAGGGAAACTTTGCTAAAGACTCAAAAGCCACTTGCTCACAACAAGTAATTCAAAGTTCAAGGCCAAAATTCCACCTCCAAAGTGCTTGCAATATTCATTTAGCGACTTGCCACAATGAAGCCTAGGGGGATCGCATTGCATCGAAGACTACCTAAAGATGGCCAAGGAGATTGGACTCAAGTGTGAGAAATAGCATATTTGGAATTGAGGACAACAACCACATTATGCAATATTGAAATTTCATTTATGCTTGACACAATATTGATAAAAAAAGTGGAAATCTAGTTTGAGCATGAGTTGTAACTAGCACACCTGAAGTCTGACTCAATAGATTAATTCAAATGAGCAGAAGCTTGGTTGTGCACACATACTTATTTATCACAAGAATCGAGGGAAAAGAATTGTGAACACCGCATATCTTGTAAGAGAAACCATTGCAACAAGCACATGGGAAAACAAACTATGCATCGCTCAAACGCAACTGATAAAAATGAATAAGAAGTGCACTTGCTGAATAGTGATAGGGGAATAAGGAAACCATATCGTGCAAACATAGATAAAGAAGTGACTAATCAGCCGCTAAACATCGTCAAAGAAGGACAAACCAAATTGAGAATCTATACAAGACAAGGCTAGGAGAAGTGACTAAACACAAGCAATAGACTTCAATAACTTAGTAAAATTGCAAAAATAAAACAAGGGAAACCCAAGACACTACAAGTATAGTTGAATATCTTTTGTAACATAGGATGCAATAGTCATTTTCATGTCATTCATATGCCTTAAATTTATATTTAATTCACAAGAATTGTCATCTTGATATTCTTGATATGTCATTGTGTGTGATAGAAGGAGAGAAAATCAACCGCATGTCTAGATTAAAGTAGCAAAAAGTGGTGTACAAGTGGTTGTTGATGGTGGCCAAGCTCAACGAATGCAAGGGAAGGCACATGTTCATACAACTCATATAGTTGAGATAGTATAACTACAAGTGAACATCTTCTACAACATATGATGTAATAGTCATATTCAAATCATTCATGTGCCTTAAGTTTATTATTTAATTCACAATAACTCTCGTCTTAATAATCTTGATATCTCATTGCTTGATAGTTAAGTCATTAAAATTATGTTGGTTATATCCAACTTTACTTGCTAGAATTATATAATGGAACAATGTCAATGGGTCTCTCTCTCTCTCTCTCTCTCTCTCTCTCTCTCTCTCTCTCTCTCTCTCTCTCTCTCTCTCTCTCTCTCTCTCTCTCTCTCTCTCTCTCTGACTCTCTCTCTCTCTCTCATGGAGATTTTATATAAATATCTTCCACTTCTTGTTAGTCTTTGTCTCTCTCTCATACACATGTGAACCCAAGTTTTGAGGTGGGGAGAAAGCTCTCTCTCTCTCTCTCTCTCTCTCTCTCTCTCTCTCTCTCTCTCTCTCTCTCTCTCTCTCTCTCTCTCTCTCTCTCTCTCTCTCTCTCTCTAGCCTTGGCATGTTATCTACATTAAAATATGAAATATAGATAACTATCTTATTGTGCTTATGGGTGCCCTCTAGATGGTGGTAGCACCACATTCATCAGTTTCCCATGCTATGAGTAATACTCTAAGGTAGATATCATAGCATTTCTAAATCAACCTCTCTTCAAAGATGACCAATGGGAGATCAGGTTTTGAATTGCATCCAGTGCATGTTCAATAATGTTTACAAGTGTTGTTTTCCATACCATGACCAAGGGCTAGAGAATAAGAAGACAACCTCCATATGTTGAAGCATTAAGAGCCATCCAACACTGGGGTTTTAAGCATATAATCTTTCCTAATATTGAGATCAAATGGTGGCAATGTCTATCATGTTCTTTGTCTCCTCATTTCCCTAATACTATAATAAAAGTTACAATGAAATGTGGCACTTGCACAAGCCTTGCATCCCTCCTTTTAATTGGTAAGCCCCCAAGGCCTTGAAGCACAACCTTATCAAGGTTAGCTCTTCATTGCCATTGTTGAGTTGTGATTTTCCTCATGAGAGTTGATAATAGGTGTAGTAGCTTATAACTCAGTAGGCTGGGGTTTTTCCTTTTCTAAAGGTCTTGTTGATTGTTATTTTTAGAAGATACGTGTTTGATTGTATCCATGTAATTTGAAACTCTATATGATATGGCTTTATACATTGTTGGTGCAGACCAATGTTTAAAGGGGAACAAGTAGTCATGGGCTAGATTGATTCTTACCAATGGACACTAGCAAAACTATTTTCTTTCCATTTTAAAACCAATGTCAAATTTGACTGTCTCCTTTTCTCCATGGAAAAAGTCACCATATGGCCACATGGAGGTAAGCCACTTTTAAGCGTGTTGTCAAGCCAACTCCTACGACTTGTTGCACTGAATAGGTGATATTGGTAACTAATTCTTATGATTTATCTAGCCTTCCTCAATAGTTATGACACTCGTTCGTAGTAGTCCAACTAATCCAATGTCTAAAACTCAACAAGCTTGCTTAATCTTACACTTTGTCTCTTAACTCTTCACAACTAGATCTCTACACTGGACACTAAAATAATAAGCCTAGGATGTTTATCCCTTGGGGAATTGATTTCAGGGCATAGACCCAATGGATCTATCTACAAATCTCCATTTAAATTCCTTTTGAATTATCTCGTCTCTACCTTTATATAATAATTTCATTTTATTAAATATTAATCATTTATTTTTTTCCTGTCATAAATTAACACACTGTGTATACTCTTAATTATGTCAAATCAAAAACACCATGTTTATATGGATATTTTCTTTAACAAGAATAACATTAAATTGGTTTTTTTAAAAAGAAATTTTACTAAAGCATAAAAATTTTGACTTCTAGCTTTTCCATGGAAAGATCATAATTTTCATTGATGCAAAAAAAAGAAAGAAATTTTTACTCAAAAATAATAATTTTTGAATTTTTAAACATGTTAAATTATCTCCAAATATTATTTAAAAATTTCAATTAATTTTAAGAAGTCTAAATTTATAGAAAAAAATATTATAATTTATATTTATGCAACCAAAGATTTTATAAAAATTCATATATGCCATTTTAAAGCATTTTTAGCTATTTTTATTTTTTAAAAAATATAATCAAATCTACATAAATACAAACAACCATTCAAAGTTAAAAATGAGATCTTAAGACATTTTATAAAATATATAAATTGAGAAAATATTCATGTCACACAATTTATTTTTGTTAAATGAGATAAGACGCTTACTTGACAATACAAGTCGAAATTGCGCTTTTGAAGACTGTGTCCTTTGCAATTCAGAAAATGTATGTTAGTCTCCCTATACATTACTCATCAATCTTTCCTTGCTTCCACTTCACTCGTACTTTATCCTGCCCTTTTGCCAAAGTAGCTTTCCCCCCTTTGTGCACATGAACTAGGCCTTATATGCTTTTTAATTCAATCTTTAAGTAAAAAGGTTAATGGGATAGATTATTGAATGGTACTTCCTCTCTCGACTATGAATGAAATGGCATGATAGGAGGATTTAGAATCGTGTTTGGATGATGGATAGAGAGAGATTATAGGGATCAAATGAGGGTATAAGAATGATGGAGAAGATTATAGAAATGGTGATTAAGAAGGCAATAGATGATGACTTTGATGATGATGGCCAATAACGATGCTAGTGGTGATTGACCTTATGATCGTGGGAATTCGGTCACTAGTATATGAGGATAATTAGGAGGATGATATGCATTTATGATTAATCAGAAAATGGCATGATGATCATAATCATTTAATAGACAATGGTAGATTGGGGTGATAGAAAAAATCGATGACAATTGATTATCATTTTACGATGATGATTGTCAAGATCAATTCTTGTCTTATTGTGACTATTTCATTGCTCCCTCCCTCCCTCTCTCTCTCTCCTATTTCTTGGAGATATAATGCAAGAGAAGCATAACTGTGTTTTTTCATCATCTTAGTCTCTCTCTCTATTCTCTATTCTCTGTCTCTGTCTCATTTCCTACTAGCTTTTCCCAGGCCCTAAGATTACCAAAATTCCCTTTGGAGACCCATAATTGATCAATGAATCCACCCTGTTAGGTCCAATAAACTACCCAGTCAGCACCAGTAATACGGCTTCTTCTCTAAACACGCGTTGCTGGCTTTGAAGTCTCAAACCCGCACCGTGACTTTCATCATTTCTTCACGTATATCTCTACTTAATCATGCACAGAGATTCCCTAGATTCTCTCAATTACACACAAGGATCCTTGTTGATGACCTGCTCTAGTACTCCCTACATACAATGGCCGCTCCTTACCAACACTTCCAGGGAAATAAGCGCTCCCACCTTTGATTATGTGCCCATTTTGTGATATAACTCTCTCTCTCTCTCTCTCTCTCTCTCTCTCCTAGGTGACATGTGTGTTTTTTTCTTTCTCAACCACACCTCCTCTCCAAGAATCCCATGCCTCCTCCTCTCTCAACAACCTCTCTCTATCACGATTTCTTCCTCATTTTTTAAATGTCCTTATTTAAAATAAATTACCCTCTAAAGTTCTACTCTTCCCAAAGAAGATGGTGACCCCTTCTTGTGTTGAACGGTTTCGTGCCGATGACAATGTTGATGATTGTCATGAATTACAATTGACCCTCTCTCTTTTGCCTCGACTAATTCCTTGATCTCTCTCTCTCTCAAATGGTTGCCATCAAAATTACGGGGAAAATGAAGAGGTTGATTACAAAAGAAAATAGTGATATGAAGATTATGGATTATTCTCTCTCTCTTCCATATAATGGCCCACTGTTTGATATGAATTGGCCTTCATAAGAGTTTCCATCTCTGAGTACCCATTTCCCATGATCAAAATTTCCAAGAGCCCAAGTTCCACAATATTGGCTCATACTTTCTTTGAAATAATACATACCCACACCATGTCTTTTATTATCAAACCAATCACCTTGATACATATCACCATTCCCATATGTATAAATCCCATAGCCTTCTTTTTTACCAGCTTTCCAAGATCCATCATATGAGCTATTGTCGGGATATTTTTGTACTCCAAGACCTTCCTTAAGATTGCTACTATATTGTCCATCATAAACTGCCCCATTTGCAAACTTGTAGACACCATGCCCTTGCTTCTTTCCCATGTCATATGTACCTTCAAATGTGTCTCCATTTTTGTAGTTAGCAACTCCATGCCCATGTGGTATGTGATCAATGAGCTCACCACTCCAAATCTATTGTAAAAATACATGCATTGGCTTTAGCAAAATAATCCAAATAAATAATTGCTTGAAAACATTTCCTCTAAAGAAGATTGTCTTAAAAACCATGGCATGTTCCCCTTCTTCCTCTTGACATCATGAAAGGGCATCGTTCTTTTTCTAACCTTCATTTTTTTCCTCCAATTCATTTCCTTTCCCCCTTCCTCTAAACCTTAGAATGGATGTCTTTAAGAACTTTGACATCTAATGTACAATCCCGCATTGTTGACCACCAAATCACATAGGGTCATTAGATTTATATATAGTTGTGGGTAGACTAGGTGTGAGGTATTCGTAGAGGGTTCATGCATCAAACCCTTAAAAGAATAAGGGTGTGTCAAATGATCCTCACAATGAGCTCATAAAGTGTAAAACTTTGGTTTGATGGGCTAGGGCAAAGATACTTTGGTTAAGGAGATATCATGTGCTTTGCATTGTGGGTTACGAGGGGCATGCAAGTGTTACTTAAGTGATGTGCCGAACCACCACAAAGCTCCTAGACCTACCTCTTTTCACTAAAACAAAATCAAATTTGGTATTGGAAAGAGGGGAGTCATGGGAGAGAAGAAAAAATCTTATCTTCTCTAGCTAATAAGAATTCCCTATTGGAAAATTTTAGATTGGTCATGGTTGGGATTCACTAAGGAAATCTATCAGATTTTATCTAAAACTCCACCTTTCTCCCATACAAAAACTGCCTTGTATCGACATCTCTTGGCTAAGACTGCAGAGACACGACCTCCAAAAGCAACAACAACAAACACCACACATGCATTAAATTAATGTAAAAAGTTAGTAACAATGTGCCAATTGTGTACATTTTTGCTTTAAAAATTTGCAATATTAGGCATTGGTTCTAGGTGTTGTCACATGTGCACATGCACAAGCATGCACATGCATGCACGGGCACGTGTGGGTGCATGCACGCGTGCACGCGCACACACACACACACACATTCATAAGTAGTGAGGTCTTAATCAATAAAAATAAAGTGATTTCTTTCTTGGAAATAAGGTGGCATATTCATGATGTAAGTATAGGTTCATTGTGATCCTTTTTTTTTTTTGGAGAAATAGAGGTTGTATGCAACAAAGAATAGTGGAGTCCTCTCAATTTGAAGCTCGTGTCAAACCTAGAGGTTGTATGCAACAAATAATTGTGAAGTCCTCTCAATTTGAAGCTTGTGTTTTGATTGGAGATTATGCACCCTTTTATTATGTGTGCTAGTGATCTCTTTTTATGTAAGTGAATTTATCAAGTTGAAAGATGTATCTCAAAATGCATTGGGTAGCCAATAATAACAATTTGCCTTCCCATGACATAGGTCTTTTTGGATTCTTGATCTATCAATCATTATTGTCATCCACAAGAGGAATACACAATACATTAGGAGATGGGGTCTCTCACTAAGATGAGTGTGCTAGTAGAATCCTTGTGTGACATATCTTAGGAAGGTTGGATTGGAAGGCAACCAATACATGGATTTGTCATGAATAGAGTAGATTAGAACATTAGGCTAATTTGACTATTAGATTAGGATTTTTCTTTCAAACTACCAAAAATCTAAAAAGACCTAAAAATAGCTTCATTGTGTGCCTAATAATCATTGATTGCATGTGTGAAAATATACTCAACAAGTGGATTGAAAATCCTTGCATGTATGCATTGAGAGGAAAATCATATCGTCCCATTTTAACTTCATGCATTCAAGGGATGCAAAGGAAAAAAGAAACCCTTCACACTTGTATGCATTAAAAGAGGTGATTCAAGGTTAAATTAGACTTAAAGTTCCCAAAAAATCATAGTTTTCATGCTCTGTGATGATTTGCTAGAGTTCATGCTCATGGAATCATGCTTGCAAGGGCATGGATTACTAGCATAGACTAGCTAGTTGAGTGTTATTTAGTTGGGGTTGTAGAGGATTAAGGTTGATTGAATTGTGTTAGATTAGAAAATCGATTAAAAATTTCTAATTTACTACTATAATTTCTTTGAAAATTATGACATTGAAGTGGTTATTGGCAAGATGATTAAATATGCATTGACTTAAACTAGCTAATCAATAGTTGACTATCAACTAGTTAGCTTGTCTAGCAATTGAGACTGGTAAGAAAATTTTGCAATTCAAAGTACTATATCAACAAGAATAGGTCCTAAACCTACTTTTCCTTGAGTTTTCAAGGTTTTTTATCATTGTTGTTTCATGGGATTTCAGCTTGAATGGACTCTCAGTAGAGCTTGACTAGCTCCTGCCATGACCGCATTTCTGACATAGTTGGGGGAGTTTTGGATCTATCTTGTTAGAGAAAATGAATACATATATTATTTTTAATATTTTTTACAATTTTCTTGGTTTTGAGGCTTTCTATATTCATTTTCAGCTCTAGCACAACTAGACATACTCCAAAGCATCGACTACACATAATTTGGCTATATTTGATTTCCCTACTATCTAAGTATAATCTCGAATCAAAATTTGTGGTTTTTAGGGTTCAATTTGTAGATTTGAGACCAATGATGATCTTGTCTTTCTCACAAAGCTAAATAAACATATCTAACTAAGGAATAGAGGCCAACACCAACAAGCGTAGGGTAGTCATATTGACTAGATGAGAAAAGACCTCATCAAAGTCAACACCATGCTCCTACTTAAGATCATTAGCAACCAATCTAGCTTTATATACTACTGTCTTGGGTTGTTTAGGGGTACTCTTCAACTCGTATATCCATTTGCATGGCAATGCATGTTTTGCACTAGGAAAAGAAACCAAGTCCCATATATAGTTTTCCTGCAATAAGTCATAATTTGAATGTATGGCTCTCTCTCAAGAGTGACTATCACCTCTATGCATGGCCTCCTCATACGTAAGGGGCTCACCAAAATTTGTCACCATAACATAGTCCATGGAGGCCTCAAACTAATCAAGATAACGTCTATCTCTAGTAGAACATCTCAAAACACGCTATGGGGCCTCTACATCCTAACATCATGATCATGGACCAATGGAAGATCACCATTCTATCTAGTTAGCTATATGGGAATAAGAGGCTCCTTCTAAAATATCTTCCTATATACCTCAACTATTTACTCACGCTGCTTATGCATCTTCTTCTCATGGAAAATAACATCATAGTTATGAATGCCCTTCTTAGCATGCGGATCTCATAGGTGATAGCCCATCTCATTTGCATCCCCATAACCAAGAAAGATGCATTTCATTCATTTAGGATCCAACTTATTGTGTTTGTCCTAGGGAATGTAGCAAAAATCCTCACATCCAAAGATAGGAAAATGAGCATATGATGGAGGTTTTCTAGACCATATCCTCTGTAAACTAATAATCAATAGAAATATATGGGGATTTGTTTATCAAGTGTACAACATTAGTAATTACATCACCCCAAAAATATTATGGTAAGCCTGCATGGTTAAGCATACAACAGACTCTCTCCTGAATTATCGTATTCATGTGCTCTGCAATACCATTCTGGGGTGGGGTGTAAGGGGAGGTCAGCTCACACTTAATACTCCACTTAGCACAAAATCACTCAAATTCTCTAGAGACATATTCACCCCCATTAACTGACCTTAGGCATTTTAGCCTATACCCACATTAGTTCTCAATAAGAGCAAGCCAACACTGAAAGGTAGCCAATACATTCAATCTTTGCTTTATGGGATATGCCCAAACCTTATGCGAATAATAATTAATGAAAGTCACAAAATACTTTGCACCACCTAATGCTTGACAAGGCATGGGACCACATACGTTAGAATGAACAAAAGCTAGAGACTCACCTATGTGCATAATGTCAGACTTCTTATGAGAAGTGCATGTTTGCT
Organism: Lygodium microphyllum; assembly: GCF_053477565.2. Classification (NCBI taxonomy): domain Eukaryota; kingdom Viridiplantae; phylum Streptophyta; class Polypodiopsida; order Schizaeales; family Lygodiaceae; genus Lygodium; species Lygodium microphyllum. Next base: position 127,075,896 of record NC_141155.1, read on the forward strand.
CGCCATAAAAACAATGATCACATGAATCAAAAAATTTGTAGTCAAGAGGTGAAAGATATTGCAAAATGAGAAAGCATTTTTATTCCTTTTAAGGACATGTGCCCAAGGTGATGATACCCTAAAGATACATGTGGTATATTAGCCACAACCAAAACATAGTCAATAGACCTAGATACAAGCAAGGGATAGAGGCTATCAACCTTGGCACCTCAAGCAAAGACAAGATCCCTATGGATAATCTTCCATGCAAAATCACCAAAAGATACATGATATCCTGCATCATCCAACTATCCAGTAGAGAGTAGGATTTTGGTCAAAGCTGGAGCATGACATACATCATGCTAAACAAAAGTGTTGCATGAAGCAAACTAACATCACCAAGGCTAATAATATCCAATGCCAATCTCATAGAACATGTCATGTTGTGATAGGAATGAAATCAATCTCTATGTGAGGTAACATGGAAAGAATCCCCCGAATCAAGTAGCAAATATTGAGAAAGGCATCAAGAGAAGAAGTTGCCAAGATGTAATCATTATCTAACTTAGGTTGCACTACATTTATCTCTTCAATCTTTACATTGGACTTACTAGAGACAATGCTACAATCATCAAACTTTTCTTACACTTTGCCTTTGCCTTTCATTTTGCGCTTATCATCGTGCATCTTATGGCATTACAACTAAATGTGGCCTTGCTTCCCGTAGTAATGACATGTAAGAGAGGCCATACAATCATGAGACTTACTATGAGACTTGCCCACACGATTGAGACCTCTATGAGACTCTACCACGATAGTCATTATCGCTCTTACCATCACGTTTGTCCCTAACAGCCAATGCATGAGGCAATGGCCACATCCTCATTCTTTCTATTTATCTTCTTTGTGATTGCATAAGACACTCTCAACAAGCTAGAGTTTCAAACTATCCTTAGACATATTTGCATACATGCCACTACGGAAAGTGTCTCATGACTCAGGAAGTATCACAAGCAAGAACAAGTAAGTGATATTATCCTTAAAATCAATGCCTTGCAAAGTCAACTGGTTGAAAATAGAATGAAATTCATTCAAATAGGTAGATACACTAGTTCCTTCCTTCATGTGAAGGTTCGTGAGCTATCTCAACCAATACATCTATGAAGTAGGACTTTGCTTATCGTAAAGATTGCATATATTTTCCCATAACTACTAAGCATTATCCTCAGGTGCCACAACATTGAAATAAACTTGTTTTGACAATGGCAATATCAGAGTGGATTTACATAGCTCATCCAACTCATTCCAAATATCTTGATCAATGCCTTCGGCTTTACACTCTTGTTTTTCAAAGGCCTAATCTACTTCTTTTGAACTAATACCTATCATATCAATGTCTTCCAAAGGGTGAAATTTATGCCATCAAGCTATTCAATATTGAAAATAACACTACTATTTGAAGAATCATCCACAATGAAAGTATACCAATGTAAAATCCAACAGAATGCGCTGCTATAAATTATTGCAAATTAGCCCCTAAAACTCAGCCAAAACAAGGGAAAAACATGAGGGAATACCAAAGTATAGAGATGTCCGCCAACTACAAGCAATAGACTACCAAAGTACAATGTCTACTCTCCAAAAGAATGCTAAAAATTCTAATCACAACAATGCTGAAATAAAGATGGCAATATATGTCAATCCAACTATAGGTAAATATCCAAGAAAAAAAGCTCTCACTGCTAGGAATGTTTGAGTAGCAAGGAAGATGCAAAGAATACAACTAGCAGTGACTAAGCATAGACCATCGGTACTAAAGATTATCAATGAACTCAAATGATCAATAAGCCATACATCCCATAAGTGTATACATCATTGAAAAACTATTGATAGAGGTAAGTGTCAGTGTCCAAAGCATATGGAATCAAATCAGCCCACAAGCAATGGTAACTGCATCCGATAGCATATAAGAGAGTATGTACATGAGCCAAGAGTCTCACTGCCTCAAAGAACCAAGCTCTGCCAAGTAAGTATAAGTGTCTCCCACTAGAAGAAAATCTAGAATACAAAGTGAGCAAACAAAGATCAAGACATATACATCAAAGCATCCGAGAAGTCCAAGCACATCACAAATACATCCCAGAGCATAATGTCCAATGAAGCTTCAATATCTATAAAGTGAGCAAGCTTAAAAGCTCAAAGAAATTGACAAAAGTCCAAACAAAAGTCCAAGTACATCTAATATAGCTCAAATCCGAGTGCCAAAGCATGTCATAACCATATCTCGGCTCATACATCAATGCTAGATATCCCAGAGACATGTAGCATACTTGAAATACCATGTAAGCATAATAGACGTGCAAAGCATGAAGCTCATTGTTGTATGCTTGCTATTAAAACTATTATGATAGTAATAAACCTCTACAAAAATCAGCTAATCAATATCCAAACAATCCAAATAGTATCCCAAAGCGTAACCATACCATAGTGGCACCAAAATATCATCGTTGAGGTATTAAACATGCATAATGGAACTCACTGTTTGTTGTCCAAACTAGAATTGTTTTGTCTCGTTTGAAATAAAGAGCTACAAATTACAAAAAAACAATGCAAGTAGTCTAATTTGTAGCTCCCATTGTGCATTTATTTCTAGCTATAGAGCTCCTGAATTTGATATTGTATACAAAAGTTATGGCCAAAATATAAAAATGTTATAAAGCTGCCATAACTATTTATGACTTCTCCAACATGCTCTATATCCACTCAAAATGGATAGATTGGTTGCTCCTTAGCTTAATAAGCATCAATAAAGCTCAGCTAAGCCTTGGGAAGCTCCTTAACAAGCTAAGAGCAAGTTGGAAAAAGCCAAGGGAGGACTCAATGCATACCTCAGGAGGAAGAAATAATGGCTACCATGAAACCTTGAGCTAAACCTTTGAATCTATGTTAAAGCAAAGGATGAAGAAGATCCTCAAATAGCTGGCTTTGATACCTATTGAAAGGTAGAACCTTAGTGGAAGCACACAAGTAGAAGTAAGAGCAAAAGCAAGGGCTATGGCCAATGGAGCAAGAGAGCAAGAGAGAGAGAGAGACACTGTATGTGGGAACTCCAATAGTCACAATGTGTGGCCGGCCTTCCCTTATTCAATAAGAATAAAGTGATAGTGATGGGTGCCCACCACGTGTAGTGTACAAGTGTGCGGTCATGGTACATGAAGTAAATACAGGGTGGTATAAACACAAGTGCTTTTATCCCCAATAATCCTTGCTCATCTTGAATTGGAAAACACTAGTGGATCAATCTTCCATGAGAACAAAGTCTTAGTCACCCAAATTTGAGTGTTCTTCTCACCTTGAGCAGCATAACTTTATTCCTTGAATATTGTAAGTAAGTGAGTATCAAATCAAACTTGCTCTATATTTCCTTGCAAACCACTCAAAAGTTGAGTCCCTCTCAATCAAGTTGACTTAATGGACTATTGAGATATTTGAAGGATAAATGAAACTGAAAGTATAAGTGAAATGGACCAAAATGAAAGTACAATACAAAATGACTTGTTTATTCATGTAGAAACAATGGCTTTATATAAGCTTACAAGTGGCTAAGGGTAGTGGATTTGGATAGTGGTTTGGTAGGTATCTTTCTACTAGTGGTTTCTAGGTGGATAAGGTTGGTGTGTAAAGGCAAATTCACATAATGCACTGGGTGTAGGGAGACTCTGCCTTCATTCATGGACACACACCATAGGACAAACCAATTAACCTAGGTAGTGTGACCCTTGTGTAACCCCCCAAATACATATCATGTGCTTGTGATTTTACACCCCCTTCAAAATCATGATTGTACATAGCTTTATGACATGACCATCTTTTCAATAGCTTGGTTTACACATGACTTACCAAGGACATGTCCACCTTCAAGTGTCACAAAGGCTCATCAGCTTATGCTCCCAAGATGATCAAAAGTATTATTTGCTTGATCACTTGTGGCTAAGAGGTTTTGGTTGTTTGGGGGACTTGGGCTTTTACACAATATGATTTTAGCAAAGGTTGATACAATTAAAAGTTACAAGGGTTTTACAACATGACTTGAGAGAATTAAAAAAAGAGAATGCACGCACACTTCCTAAAGCAATTATTTGTTGAAACATCAGAAGGAGCCTTCTTAGCTCCCTTTTTCTTCTTGAAGGTCATGGAAAGGGCTTCATGTTGCATTTCTTCTTCTAGTTTTGCTTCCTTGTATTCTCCTTCTTCATCACTCTCTTGAACTATCTTCATAAGAAATGCCTTTTGAGCTCTCTTTTTAAATTAATCTATCTCCTTGTGGCCAGATTTGTGACAAAAGCTGCATACAATGGGTTCATTGTGATTGACCTTGTTCTTTCCTTTGAACTTGGAGTTGGTGTAGGCAGCCTCATGCTTTGGTGTAGCATTGATTTCTTGTTTGAACTTCACTCTTGTCTCTTCTTCTACAAGAGGCGTCAACTTCAACTAGCCCAAGAGAAGATATGTTAATAAGAGTAGTGACCACATGGTAATACTCGCTAGGTAGATATTTGAGTAAGACACTAATGGCAATGTCTTCCTCAACCTTAAGTTCAATTCGTGCAAGTTAAGTTAAAAATCCTTTCATGTGATTCAAATAAGATGCAAGAGAAGAGTGAGACTTAATTTCTAAACAAAAAATTTCAATCAGTAGGCCAACTTGGAACTATTGGAATGAGCTCCAAATAACTTATTGAGTTGATCCCAAATTTCTTTTGCAATGTCACATCCATCCACGTGATGAATGTAGGTATGATCCAACTCAATTTTAATGCTTGAGCTTTGCCATGTTGACCCTCCCATGGGGCCACTTCATTTGCTTCTTATGGCTTCTTCTCTTTTCCATTTGCAATGTTCCATAATCCTTTTTTCCATAAGGATTAACTTCATCCTTATTTGCCATGTATGAAATGCATATCCTTTGAACTAAGTACTCCCCCCTTTTGAATTACTTGATGATATGCTTGTTATCCATTTGAAATTATATTCTAGAAAAATGACCTCCATGAAGCTAATGTGTTGCTCACTATTGTTGAAATAGAGCAACAATGCAGTGCAACACATGATTGTAGTAGATTTGGGAAAAATGCCCCCAAAGGTAACCATAATGAGGCATCCACAATAGAAGATTATTGGCAATATTGAACTGCCTTATCTTAGTAAATAGTTGGAAAAAAAAAGATATCTCACAACTATGATAGAACGGATACAAATGGACAACTATGCTTGCCAATTTGAGAAAACCAAGAAGAACGAAAACTTGCCAGAAACAACAAACCATTATTTGAGATTAATGGGGCAACAAGAATGGCTCATATCTAACCAATAATGGCACCTAAAAATTAGCATATCAATCATGTAGATCTAGACAACAATAGCTCACATGATGTAAATGCATTTTTAGGGAAACACTAATGAACCTTACACTAATAGAGAGTAACACCAACATATTTGATTTATCTTGACCAGAGAGATTTGATTTATCTTGATCTTTAGTAAAAGCAATGATTTAATGAGCAATAAATAGTGGTAGTTTTCAAGGTGTTTTTTAGCAGACATGCATCTTGACTTAAGCTCCACGTCAACTAGGAATGGCATGAATTCAACAGTAAAGAAAACTATAGATCATAAGTAGCAATCCATCATTTAATGTAACGATGAGCAACAGAGAAAAAATGATGCTCACATTAGAGTGCATATATAGTATGAACTGTAGATCAACAGCGTGACAAGGAGTTAGATTTCAAGTGCCAATCAAAAGAATTCATTATACCACAATAATAATATCTTGAAAAAGAAAAATATGCTTAGTAAGTTGCATGATTTCAATGCTGAAAATGAAGTGGATTCTAGGTAGCAATACAATAGTAGATGTGATTTGAATATAGTGATGTTGATGGCATTATATTTGATAGTAGCTCCATGTGGCAATAGACAAGACTTCACTTAGATCTTCCACTATTTGTGGTATTTTAGCAAGTAGTAGAAGAGGATAGAAGTAACCATTCTTGGACCCTCACTAGGGCACCAAAGGCCTCTATGGATTGATACCTCCATTGCTCTAAGACACCATGTCGAGATATTTGAAGGCGAAATGAGAGGGAAATATAATACACAATTATGATTCACCCAAATGAAAATATAATGCAAATGACTTGTTTATTCATGTAGAAAGGGTGGCTTTATGTAGGATTTGTCAAGAATCGCGTGATTGGGGGATTTGCTTGAGCTGCTGCGCCAAACACACACTGTATACACAAGAGGAAGCTCACTCAAGCACACAAGAAGAGAGATGGAGGCCAAAACGTTTTCTTGCTGATTTTTCTTCTTCTTCCACACACTATAAAATATATACAAAGTATAGATAAGATACAACATAAAGGAAAGTGACCTTCTAAGTCAAACAGTGCATAACCAACTACACTAATCGACTGGTGTCATATCTTTGCCAGCTGTAGGTAGGTGTAACAAACTAAATATAATAAGTGATAAGTCAATGGCCATGTGAGTATCATAATGACCACCAACATGCAAAGTATAGATGAGCTGACTCATCTAGCCAAGTGGTCCATCATCAATGTCTGCACGTGTTGAGCTTGCCATCTCAACACTCCCCCTCAAGCTCAACTCTATCTCTGCAACTCCAAGTAAGCTTTGGAACTTTCAAAGCTTCTCTACACCCAATGCCTTTGTGAAAATGTCAGCTATCTGATCCTGTGTACTGACATATACCAAGTTAATCTCTCCTGCAAATACCTTCTCTCTCACAAAGTGGTAGTGTACCTCAATGTGTTTTGTCCTAGCATGGAACACTAGATTCATAGCTAACTGTATGCTGCTCATGTTGTCACAATGAATGACAACTGGACCATCTCCCTGCACATCCAAATCACCTAATAAATTTTGCAGCCATACCACCTCACATGCTGCCATAGCAGCATCTCTATACTCAGCCTCTGTACTCGATAAAGCAATTGTAGGTTGCTTTTTGTTGCTCCATGTAACTGCTGCGCTACTAAGGGAAAACATGAATCCACTTGTAGATCTTCTGTTTGATATGATACCAGCCCAATTTGCATCTGTGTATCCAAAGACCTATACGTCCTTACCTGCCCCATTTAAAAGTCCATAATGTAAAGTGGACTTCACATACCTTAATATACATCTAACTGCATCCAAATGAAGCTTTCTAGGCATCTGCATAAACTAGCTGACAAGGCCAACAACATAGCTCAAGTCTGGCCTTGTGATAGTCATGTAAATCAAACTCCCTACTATCCTCCTGAACATAATAGGGTCTTCTATCTCATCCCCAACGTCAGCGCTCAACTTCATATTTTGCTCCAATGGTACTGAAAGAGGCTTACATGCTATCATACCATACTTGGATAACATATCCAAGCCATATTGCCTTTGGGACAGCCATATACCATCATCACATCTAATCACCTCAATACCAAGAAAGTATCTCAGCTCACCCAAATCTTTCATCTCAAACTTATTCTTCAAGAAGTCCATAACTTTAGCAATCCCATTGTCACTGTCACCTATAATAATCAAGTCATCCACATAGATGACTATGATGACCAAACCTACATCTCTCTTTCTTACATAAAGTGAGTGATCAACATCAAAAATACAAAATCCAATATTGACAAGATACTCTCCAATCTTGTCAAACCATGCTCTAGGTGCTTGCTTCAGCCCATAGAGCGCCTTCTTTAACCTGCACACATATGTGGGATGCTCTAAATCCTCATAACCTGTTGGCTGCTCCATATATACTTCTTCTTGCAATTCACCATGCAAGAAGGCATTCTTAACATCCATTTTCTACAAACTCCAACCTTTGGCTGTTGCCAAGGCAATCACACACCTAACAGTTGCCATCCTAGCAACTGGACTGAATGTCTCTTCATAATCTATGCCATATGTTTGAGCATATCCTTTTGCAACCAGCCTAGCCTTATACCTGCTAACTGAACCATCTGCATTATACTTGACTTTGTAAACCCACTTACAGCCAATAACTTTCTTACTCTTAGGTAAGTGTACCAAATCCCAAGTCTTATTGGCTTCTAATGCAGCCATCTCCTCATCCATTGCTGCATCCCAATGAGCATGACCAACAACCTCCTGTGGGCTCAACATCCTCAACTAGTTTCACCATATAAGCATAATGGTGAGCTGCATAACCTTCAAAGCCAAATCTTTTAGTAGGGTATCTGACCCTGCTAGATCTGCGTACCACCGAATCACTCAATGGAGCCGTTACATTACTATGAGCTCTCTGTACACCTGGTGTCCTGACTGAAGGAATACCAAGCTCATCATCCAAACTCTTCAAACCACTAGAATCTCCATCAAGTTATCCTAAATGACTGGTAGATGCATCATTATCATCCAGCACTTTCTTCTTTCCTTTGTCCTCCCTTACAACATTTATAGATCCACCTAAATGTGTAGGGTTACTCCTTAGTCTCCCAGACCAAGGGCTCACTGTAGATATAGTACCAGATGATGTTTCTGGTCCACTAAGACTCCGTGATTCTTGTTTTTCTTTCTACACATAGCTGTCTTGATCATTATCATCATCTAATACATCACCAGTAGGTGCATACCAACTGCCCATCCCATCAAAGATAACACGCTACTCACTCTAAACTCAACTGTGATATCTAGCAGCGAAAACTGCAACTTTGGTCACTATTTTTATATCCTGCTCACTAGTCAGTTTTACAGGTTATGCTTTGTATACTGCTTTTGGTCAACCTTCCGTGGACAACGATACCCTTTCTGCTCTAAAGAGTATCCAATAAAAATACATTTTTTCACCTTTGGATTAAGCTTCTTCCGTAGCTCATCTGACACATGAACATATGCAACACATCCAAATACCTTCAAGTGCGATACATCAGGCTTCTTGCCAGTAAAGCATTCTTCAGGAGTCATCCCATGAATTGCAGCTATGGGAGTTCTATTCATAATGTAGACATCAGTATGGACAGTGTCAGACCAAAAATGTTTAGGCATATTATTTTTATCCATTAATGCAATTGCAACTTCTGAATATGCCTATTTTTTCTTTCTACAACCCCATTTTGTTGTGGGGTATACCTACAGATAAATTGCCTCTTTATCCCATGAGTCCTCAAGAAGCCAGTAAACTCATTAAAGAGGTAGTCTCCCCCTCCATTTGATCTCAAGCACTTCACTTTTAAGCCTATTTCTATTTCAACAGCTGCCTTAAAAGATTTGAAGTGCTCAAACACATCACTCTTTTCCTTCATGAAGTATACCCATAACTTCCTTGAATAGTCATCAATAAATGTGACAAAGTATTTGTTGCCACTAAGAGATACATTTTGTGTAGGCCCCCAAACATCTATATGCACTACCTCAAGTATTTTTCTACTCACTTCTTTGTCATGCGAGAAGGGTTGTCTTGCTTGCTTACCAAACTGGCATGCTTCACAAACTTTATTCAATTTTGCAACTCTAAAAGAAGGCAACCCTGTAACCAATCCTCTAAAAGAAGGCAACCCTGTAACCAATTCTGCAATTCATGAAGTATACCCATAACTTCCTTGAATAGTCATCAATAAATGTGACAAAGTATTTGTTGCCACCAAGAGATACATTTTGTGTAGGCCCCCAAACATCTATATGCATTAATTTCAGCCTTTGCACATTTGCACGTCCAATACGTTTATGCCATATTTCAATATCTGCAACTACTCCTTTTCCTTTAGCATACATAGCAGCATCCATTGCAGGAATTCCAACATCTAAAGTGAACATTCGGCCAACTCTACTTCCTTTTGTGACCAACTTGCACTTATCATTAAAGTCTTCTACAAAACAACCTTTTGCATTGAATCGGACCTGCAACCCCTACTCTACCATTTGGCCAATACACACTAGATTCTTTGTGATTGATGGCACATGCAATACATCTGTCAGACTCTTTGTCTGGCCATCATACAAGGACAAGGGAACCTTTCCAATGTGTGAAATTGGATGGCATGAATCATCACCCGTCTACACATAACCTGGATTTTGTAAGTCCTGCATCTCTCCAAACCATTCAACATGACTGGTCATATGATTAGATGCACTTGAATTGACACACTATACATCATCATGTGTCCCCTTTCCTGTAACTACATTCATCATATGCTACATAACAAACAGATGCTCATTTTTGTCTTCATTCTATCGTGAAGATGATGCATAGTTTCCTTACTGCAATTTACCACTATGAATATCATCCTTAGCATAGTAATGGGCTGCAATATGGCCTATTTTGCCACAATAATGGCAAACAATAACAGAATTTCCAGAACCTCTATTCTGCCATCCACCTCTTCCTCTAGATCTCCCCCTACCTCTAAAGTTTCCTCGACTTCCTGAAACCTGCATTTCACCAAATTGCTGATTGAACCTGTTTTGTTGATTATTGCCAGCACGTCCCATACCACGGCCTCTTGAAGAGGATCTACCACGTCCCCTTCCTGAACTTGAGTAAAATTTTTGAACTTGTTCACCATTTTTTTCAGATGAGTCACCCTGCATATTGATCTCTTTGGTAATCATGAGAGAGATCAACTCATCAAAATCTGGAAATGGCTTCCGTACATATACTGGAGTAACAAATGATTTCCATGCTTTCGCATTGTTAAGGCCACTAAAAGTGGATGAAACCAAATCATCATCACCAGCCATTGCATCAATCATTGCTAAAGCATCTGCAATGCTCCTCATCTTCAACACATACTCATTGACATAAATTTTTCCTTTCTTCAAGGCATTCAACTCTTGCTTGAGTTGAATCTTTCATGCCCTTGTATTTACTGAAAACATGTTCTCAAAAATTGTCCAAGCTGCATGTGAAGTTTCTGCATTCTTGGTATGTCCCAACATCGTATTATCAATGACTGCAAATAACCAGTACATCACCTTTTTGTCTTTTGCATTCCGTTCTTTCCATGCTTTTAATTCATCTGCAGTCGGAGGGATACCCAGCTCTAGCTCCTTTTCTTCACTTGAAACAAACTCATAAAGGCCCTTTCCAATGAGGAAGTTTGTCACACGGAACTTCCATGAAGGGCAGTTGTTCTTGTCGAGCTTCTCAATAATGGGATTTCCACCATTCTTTGCCATTATCACAAACAAGGATATAACACAGCAAGCTCATCTTCTGCAATCGTTCACAACACGTGCACAGCAATACACCAAGCAACCTTTTTCACTGATTGCTCAATAGTACATGTAATCTGAAACCTGTTTGCAAATAAACCTTATGTTTTCTTCCTGCAAATATCTCAAAAATTACAGATTCAAAATCTGTAACCTGTGCACCCACTTTTGGTCAATACAGCCGAAATCACAGTGTACCCTGAAACTGTTGTCCACAACCTTGCGGCTCTAAAACGGGGCCTGAAACGGCCTCACATGCCCAGAATAATTGTGGGGAAGCCCTACAGGGCCGATATGCAGAGTATATAGTGCTCTGCTCGCACACCAAATCTCACAGCAATCTGATATTTTCGCTCGACCCTGCTTCTAGTGCCTCCACATGCACTATCCAAGAGAGAGAGTGGAAGAATGGAAGAGCTTCTTACCCATTGCTTGCTTGCTCGAACCTTGCTTCTTCTCCTTCACTTCAGCCTTCAAAATCAGCTTGTCTCAGTGGCACGGTTCTGATACCATATCAAGAATGATGGGCGATTTGCTTGAGCTGCTGCGCCAAACACACATTGTATACATAAGAGGAAGCTCACTCAAGCACACAAGAAGAGAGATGGAGGCCAAAACGTTTTCTTGCTGATTTTTCTTCTTTTTCCACACACTATACAATATATACAAAGTATAAATAAGATATAACATAAAGAAAAGTGGCCTTCTAAGTCAAACAATCCATAACCAACTGCACTAATCGACTGTCATCATATCTTTGCCAGCTGTAGGTGGGTGTAACAAACTAAATATAATAAGTGATAAGTCAATGGCCATGTGAGTATCATAATGACCACCAACATGCTAAGTATAGACGAGTGGATTCATCTAGCCAGGTGGTCCATCATCAATGTCTGTACGTGTTGAGCTTGCCATCTCAACAGGATTGACACACTGCAATGGGTGTATGGAGACCATGGCAAAACATGAACTCGATTATAACACAAGTGGTTAAGATCTCATAGCCTATGAAGTTCTAACAAATATGATCCTTCATTCACCTCTTGATTGACTTATCTCATCGCATTGGAGCATTCTTAACCTCAAGAAGACCTCAACAACCATAAGACACTCATAGGGTCTCAACACCCTTGTAACATAGATATAAAATCCATTGACCAAGGAAGACAAGCCACAACTAGAGACTAGAAGGGAAGTCCATTCATTAAACAAAAGTATGTCAAGGCAAGAAGAGCTTGCATTACTAACCTAGATGCATGAATGCACATAACCCTAGGTTAATAGCTTCCCCTAGCCATACATCCTAAGCTAGCTCCACCCAAACCCTAACATTACTATTACTTTGACCCTCTTACATGAGGGTCAAGAGATTACCTCCACTAGACCCACACATGTACACATCAAAATCCTCCCATTAGGTTTCAACCTACCATTGCATCCCTAGATGCATTCACTACACCTAATTGTCCTATTTCACCATTTTTCATACCTTATGCACAACCCAAGTAAACTCACAAATACCTCTTATTTTAGGCTAATGCATAATAAGGTACGATTACATAACTTATAGATTAATTCACTCAAACATCGACACAAAACCTTAGCTACACAAACCACATTGGTGGAAGCATTTTAGAGACCACGAGTTTGCAATTCAAAGTTCTTTGGCAACTTAATACATATGTGAGGTGGATATTAAGAGTTGAAACTACTACCTACACATCAAGTACTTGCATAAAGCATGGATTTTTTGAAGTATAAACCTTTGGCTAAGAGCTGTATTAGAGCTTTCATAAGCTCGACCATCAAACTTGATGAAATGCTTATTGTTTCAAGTGCTTCATCCGACTTGGCAACAACTACCTCTCACATAGCCTATACATCCTCTGAACTCATCGATCTATACATTCTTCTCTCAAACCACACAAAAGCAAGAAAAAATAAATTGATAAGTGTGTAGTGAATTCATTGCCTTATCTTCTCCTCAATGCCACGAAGTAAAGGTTCAATGGTGGCTCAACAATCTGTGCAATGGTACTTGGTCCACAACCTCTACTTCATAGATTTTGATCCGATTTGCAAGTACCCAATCTAAGAGAGAAAATGAGAAGAAGAAGGAAGGACACTTGATCTTCCTCCAATTTTCCTCTCATCCAAGAAGGGGAAGAAGAGAAGATTACATGCCAGGAAGGACCTTCACCTCTCAAGTCCCTCACTCTCTCCCTCACTCACATGATCTCACTCTCCCTCACTCTTAAGATAGAGCACAAGTAGATAGAATAGAAGCAAGAAGAAGAAGCATGCTCTCAAGTTTACACACCACAAGAATGAGCTTATCCATTCACTTTTTTATTTTTGTATATGGGGTTTGTAGTTTGGGTTTCCACTTAAATTGGGTGCATGTCTCTCCTATTTGGCTCTTGATTAGTCTTTCCCATTTTATGAATATATATTAGATTACATCAATTGTCATGAAAGTGAATGAAAGCTATTGTCTATGCCTGTGATGAGCTACAAATCCTTTTACTTGGTGGAAAATATTACTTGCACAAGTGCTACACCCAACTTTTAAAATAATATTACAACTAATTATATGATTATGGTCTTTGAATGAAAATTATATGCTTTGATTAAGAATTATATTCCTTAGGCCCTTCACTCGATTTGTACTTCTTTTTACTTTTTCTGCCTTTGCATGTCTTTGTTGATTTACTTTCCTATCCTGTTGCCTTTCTTCCTATGGTTGACATTACCCCCTCCTAGATGAGTGCCAGTCCCACGGCACTCTTTATTAGAGCTAGCATGCTTTAACTTGCACCAAAGATGAAGAACATGGGGACAATTGGGGGATCATGACAAGAAGAGTAGTGGTTGTTGTTGGACCTTGGTTTGAATGTTGAAGTTGTTGGAAGGTCTTTGTGGAAATGGGAGTTGTTTCGTGCTTTGGATGCCAAGCAGAGAGTAGTAATGTGGATTGAATGCAGTTCATGGAATTAGGATTTTCTTGGTGGAAGGCCATTTGGAATCAATTGAACTAGTTGAAGTTGGCCACCACAAAGGATGTTGGCTTGATTGAGGTAGAAGTTGCAAGCCACTACATTCGCTTGTACTTGTAAGGGCAAATCTCTCATGCTCTTTCCCAGGGGGAGTGCTAGTTGGATTGCATGCACAAGAATATATGGAGATTGTGAGATGGATCAAGATCAATGCAAAAGCTAGGGTATTATCCCACACTTGAGGACCCAATCCATCTATAAGTCATGGTGTGATTATTATGTGAGTGCATGTGCTTACATAGACTATTACATAGTAAGAAGATAACATGATGGATTCAATTTCTTGATTGTCAATAAAGTAGGATACCTACTATTAATGGGTAGTTATAGGAAGTATTATCGTTTTGATGTTGAGGGTTAAAGGAGTTAATGGGGCATCATGAGTAAAACCTCGAAGTACCCTTCGACTAATGGCGCTTACATTCATGGACATGACAACAGACTTGCCATGCTTCCTATATTGTTGTTGTAGATGTGAGATATTGGAAAAGATAGGAAGAATTTGTGTGAGTGACTCAGGGAGATAGGTTTGACCAACCAAGGTTCCCTAGGCGTGTCATACCAATGTGCCCTAAGTTAACATGGGGGACTAGGAAGCGAGGCTAGGGGGTTAGGGACAGAGCCAATTGACCAAGGCCATTGGGCATATCTAAGTTTACATGGGGGACTAGGAAGCGAGGCTAGGGGGTTAGGGACAGAGCCAATTGACCAAGGCCATTGGGTATATCTAACTTAAGCACCCCTAGATGCAGTGCCATGTTTGTGTATGCATATTTTTCTCTCATTGTTTTCTTTTTTTATTGAAATACAATATAGTACACGAGGACTTTCTAGCCTCATTAATAAGAATACAATAGGATTACAAGACTTAAGTCCGAGGCCCTTAAGGAGAGATAATACGATTGATGTCAAAGAAGTGAGGATGGAGTGGTTCATGGGAATTAATGTGGGATGTTATTGAAATTATGGCTCGGTTGATGAAGGAGCTTGTCTTCTCATTAGTATTGTGCCTTGTTTTTGGAAAGAGAGAATAGCTAAGATAATGCAAATGGAGGCAAACTTGTATATGGAGCATGATCTTTTATATGTGATCTTTAAGGTCTCTCCCATTGTTATGGTCTAGTTATGCCTTCATTACTCGATAGTGCTTTTGGTAATTCTTCCAAGGGACAATAGTCTTTGGTGACTCCAAATATTTGATCCACCCATGTAATTATCTAACTATCCTACTATCACTTAATAAAATATGCGAGTACATGTAGTTTATGTGTTTCAAAATCCATTGATAGGACTCTATTAGAAAAAGTACCACTTACTTGAGTTTAGTTGTGTTGACCTTAATTGTGGTTACCTCTACTTTGACAATCATTATTTGTAGGGCATGCATTTTTTAAAATAAAAATAATATAAACAAATAAAACCTTGTTTGATTTGTACACCATCATTGAGAACATAGTCAATTTATGTACATGTTTACAACTATGAATCCATGCGCAAGCATGGACGAGTTGTGGAAACTTTACTAGTAAGGATAAATATTGTGCAACATTGAGTAGTACTCCTCCTTGTCATAGTCTCTTAGCAACATGCGATTCCACTTCCGTTAGAATTTTGTCAAGCAGGGGATAGTCTAGGATGCTAAGGCCATACCACAAACAATAAATAGTACATGAAAGAAAGTGGGGTATACATAGGTTAGGTCTCTTTGAGACCACCATATAGCTCATCACTCCTTCGAGATAGCTCACCTCCAAGTTCAACCATCAAAGCTCAATTATTAAACCACCATTTCTCAAATTGGCTTTATCCCTTAGCTTGTTGTTTGAACTTCTCAATCTTAAACACATCATGTTGATAAAGTGCTTCATTGAACATAACTATTAAGCAGTGCTCTTTAGCTTCCCCATCTTTGGTGCACAGATCGAATGCTGTATGTATACGTAGTGAGTGCCGAAAGGTCCCCAAGAACAAAAGAACTCTACTTTTTCACAAAAAATAAGAGAGAAGACTTGCATGACATGAAGCAAAAGACTAATTGGGTACAATCTCCCCCTATGCCTTGTGTGAGTGCTCCACAAAACATGTATTTGATATATTATTCATCTCCAAGCTCAAAAAATAGCCCAATTTACAATTAGCATGCTTTAGCTTTTATGTTTGCTTTTGTCCAACTAAAGAATTAAAGCGATTGGGCGCCCAAAGAGTCAAGATGTGTCCAAATACAATATCCAATAACAAATATTTAAATCATGTGTCCATGTCCATACAAAATAATAAATAAATGTCAGGCGCTTCAATAAATAAGCGCGTCAAAATAAATATTGGCACCACGCCTAAGATGCGCGCCCATCAAAATGATAATTTCTTCTAAATAACTTGAATACATGCTATCGCCCAGTGCTTTCCAACGCCACCGCTGCTTGCTCTACACATCAACTAAAGCATTCACAATTGTTAAAAAATAATAAAATTAAACTGACAAAAGTGAATACCTAGCAGTCTTCAGCTACAAAATAAATGAATTGGTTAGAACTCAATCCTAACCTTAATTTATTATGAGTGCACACTCTAAACTCATAAACGTCCATTAATTTAAATATGTATTTTGCGGAATCACCCGCTATGGAATCACCCACTTGCACATTTAATTAACAAGACACCCGAAAAGGATAGGCGTCCCCATTGACTTTTCACACAAGGAATCCACCTTGTGTATGAGCCCCGGCAACAAATATAATTTTACGAAATCCACCGCAAAACCTCATGGAATCCACCGAGGAATATGCCTCCTAGCATCATACCCCCAGGGTGGGATAGCAATTGTCCTCAATTGCTATTAGCTCAATGTGGAGCCAGCATAGTGAGGGGTAAGCACTTAGATCTCGAGCGTACATCCATTGGGACTCTTCAACAGTATGATTTTTAAACTTAACCAAATATCTAGAATATCTACGACCAGTTCTAGTGGTCATAAAGTTAGTATCTAGAATAGTTTCAGGTTCAAGGATTTCAGTTTCTTCTTCTAGCAAATGAGGGTTTGCATAGACAGGATGTATAGGTAATTAGCCTCTAAAAGGTCGTAATAAACTGATATGAAAAGTGTTATGGATTTTCCAGTGTTGTGGTAATTCTAGTTTAAATGCATTGTCATTGATTTTGTGAATGATCTTGAAAGGTCCATAAAATCTAGGAGCTAACTTTACAATAGGCTGTTTGTCAACACTTTTTGTAATATTCTCTTTTCAATGTGTAACCAAACACAATCATCAACTTTGAAACTCATAGCTTTTCTTTTCTTATTGGCTTGTTTTGTGTATGATTTCTAGGCTTTCGCAAATATATCTTTAACTTCATCAAAAATAGTAGCATGCATGTTAGCAATATCATTAGCAGTTTGAACTTTGTTTGACAATGATGTAACAGGTGTAGGCAATCTATATCCATAAATAATTTCAAGTGGTGCTTTCTGTGTAGCTGTATGTGGTGTGTTATTGTATGCAAACTGAAATAAATGTAAATGTATATCCCATGTTTGTGGTTTTGAAATTGTGTATGCACGTAAAAGATCTAAAAGGGTACTGTTAGTAGCTTCTGTTTGCTCATTTGTTTCAGGATGAAATGCAGATGAAAAATCAATATTTGTTCCTAAATTAGCAAACAAAGTAATCGAAAAATTATTGCAGAATCTAGAATCACGGTAAAAAATAATAAGTTTTGGTAAATCATGATTAGTGAAAACAGTTTTCAAAAACAATTGAGCAGCTTGAGATACAGTTAACGTTTTTTTGCATGGAATGAAATATGCTTGTTTGCTAAAATTATCGACAATAGTCCAAATTATGTCATGATTAGCTTTAGTGTTAGGCAAACTAGTGATAAAATCCATTGAAATCTGTTCCCATGGTCGTTCTGGAATTGGTAAAGGCATTAATAAACCATATTGTTTACCATGGTGTCGTTTAACTCTTTGGAAATTTAAACATTCAGATACAAATTTAGATACATCAGATTCCATTTGTGGCCAATAAAAATCTTCAATCAATGTACGCAAAGTAGAAATAATTCCTCTATGGCCTTGGTATGGGGGACAATGAATTTCATGCAAGACAAATGATCGAAATGGAACAGTTACACATAATCTTTATTCATAGAACATAAATCCATCAGCGTATGACAATGAATCAATTAGAATCTAGTTATTTGAAACTAATTTATTCCAATCAGTTTGAAAACTAGGGTCTTGGTCATAGGTATCTTTCATAGGTAGAAGAGAGTCAAAAGATATGACAGAGATATTATGAATAGTCGATCTTCTACTTAAAGCATCGGCAACAACATTCTCTTTTTTGGGTTGATATTGTATGAGTGGATGAAAACTTTGAATAAAAGCAGCCCATTTAATGTGTCAGTCAGATATTTGTGGTTGACTAAGGAGATGCTGAATGCTTTGTTGGTCAGTTTTGATCATGAATTCAGATCCCATTAAATAGTGTTTTCGTTGACGTAAAGCTTGTACTACAACTAGCAATTCCTTATCATAGGTAGAATACTTAAGTTCAGAGGGTTTAAGTTTGCAGCTAGAGTAGGCTATGGGATGGGAATCTTGCATAAGGACTGCTCCTATTCCAAATCCACTAGCGTTAGTGACTACTAGGAAAAATGGTCTATTGAAGTCAGGTAATTACAATAAAGGAGCATGAGTAAAAGCATGTTTGAGTAAATCAAAGGACTTTTGTTGATTGTCGGACCAATGATACACAATTCCTTTCTTTAATAATTTTGTCAAAGGTAATGTAAGCAATGAAAAATTTCTCACAAATTTCTTGTAAAAGCTAGCAAGACCTAAGAAAGAATGTAATTCGTGTACATTTTTAGGTATCGACCAATTCAAAATTGCTTCTATCTTTTTAGGGTCAATTTTAATGTTAGATGAAATAATATGTCCTAGATATTCAATTTGTGTTTGGAAAAATTCACTCTTTTCAGGATTAGCATATAATTGATTCTCTTTCAATAATTTGAAAACCAAAGATAAATGTTCATAATGCTCATTTTCATTCTTACTGAAAACCAATATGTCATCAAAGAAAACAATGACACAATGCTGATGCTTCAAAAATATGCGATTTATCATACGACTGAATGTGGCTGGTGCATTAGTTAAACCAAAAGGTATAAGAAGGAATTCATAGTGTCCAAATTGTGTTCTAAATGCAGTTTTGAAAATATCAGATGTGTCCAGTCATACTTGATGGTATCTAGATTTAAGGTCTATCTTGCTAAATATTGCAGAACCTTGTAGTTTGTCCATAAGGTCATCTATACTAAGAATCGTATATCTATTCTTAACAGTGATCTTATTTAGGCATGATAATCAATGCACATCCTATAGGTATTGTTTTTCTTATTCACTAATAGGAAAAGTGCACCAAATGGAGAACTACTGGGTCTAATGAGTCCTCGGGTTAACAATTCTTCAACTTGGGCTTGAATTTCTTTCTGTTCAATTTGGTTATGTCTATATGGTGCTTTACATGGTGGTTGTGATCCAGGAATTAGATCTATTTTGTGATCTTCGGGACGTATGGGTGGTAAGCTAGGTGGTAAGTCAGTAGCAAAACAATCTTGAAATTGTGAAAGAAATTGTGCGTGCTTAGAATTCATCCGATTTTCTTTAACTTCAATTTCATTCACCCATATTAAGTAGGATTTGCTACCTTTTCATAATGCACGTTTAGCCTGTGTATGATTAAGCAATGGAAAATTATCAAAAGTGTGCATACCATGCAATGTGATGTGTTTCCCATTAGAATGAATCTTCATTGAATGCGTACAATAATCTATATCTGGATTATACTGATGACGCCAAGGCATTCTTAAAATAATGTCACTAGATTGCAAAGGCACAACTAAGAAATTTCTACGTTCAACATAATCACCAATTTTAATTTCTAAGTCGTGCACTTCTTGTGTTCCATTGTATCTAGTGCCTAAGAATGCAGTCTTGATGCGATAATGAGTAGAAACATTATGTAAATTCAATTCTTTGACCAATTTTGCAGAAATAAAGTCGTGTGTGCTCCCATCATCATGTAAAACAGTCTTTTCTTTACCATGCATAAGACATTTCATCGTTAATAAAGAATGGGGATTTAGCATACTTGGTAAAGTATCTGAAGCAGTACCGATATCGTCATTGTCTTCCGTGAGATCTGGCATTTCTTCATGTTCTTCATATTCTGTTGCTCCCAAATAGTTGATATGAATAGTTGGCTTTTTGGATTGACAATTCGCCGCTAGATGTTCACGTTGATGACATTTGTAACAGACTATAGGTTTGGCCTTAGACACATTATTGGTAATAGCGAGAAGTTTAAGAATGTTGGGATTTGGCTGGAAAGATGGCTTAGGATTTGGATTTGTGTTTGATGGTAAAGCAGAGGGTCGTGTCCAAGATTTACGGAATGAAGATGGAAGGAAACGGTTTTGATTAAATCTTTGAAAATTTGAATTGAATTGTTTTGAACCAAAGTTACCATTAGTTTGAAATTGTTGTGGTCGCTTCTCTCATCCTCAAATTTTGTCTTGAGCATCATGGGCCAAGGAAATTGCATCTTGGGGAGTCTTGGGCTTGAACATGTTCACCTCCACATAAAAATGTCCAAGTAAGACAAACATAAAGTTGCGTTTATGGGTTGCCTCAGGTACATCTTCGAGCATTCGAAGTTGCAATAAAGCATTCCAAAAACACTTGGTATATTGTGAAATAGGCTCACAATCCCTCTATTGCAGAAGATCCCATTGTTTGATTGCTTTTTTGTGGAATTGGGGTGGAAGGAAATTCTGCAAAAATTTCTTTTGGAAAGTCTCCTAAGTAGTAGGACAATCAATGCTTTTGCAAACAACAGTCCATCATAGGGATGCTCTATTCACTAGATGATTAGTGACACACTTAATTTTGTCTTTCTCAGCATACTGTTCTTCATGGAAATAATAATTAAATTGACTGATAAAAGCAAGTACAGTCTTTCCATCGCGTGACCCATTGAAAGTACGAAATTTGAAATTTCTTTTACTTATCTTTGTTTCTTTCCGAATAGATTGCGCTTCAAGTGTCGCATCAATCGTACGTCATATAAGATCTTCAGATTGCGGTCCATCTTGGTCGGCGATAGATCGTTGCAGATTGGCCAATTGAGCTTGTAAAGTTTGACGCACCCTTCATTCCTCTTGAAGCTGCATCATAATCAGATCTAATTTTTGCTCCATTGTTGGTTCCGGTAAATTACTTTCGGCCATAAAATCTTCCATGGTTTGATCGAACATCCTGTAAACTTCCAAAAGACCTCACAAACTCGAAATCTTGTTAGCGGGATGAGCGTAGCTCAAAGGCGGGTTTACAAGGCTTATTTCTCTCTTTTTTTAATGGCTTTTTGCAGTATTTCTTCTTTGCAGATCCTGAAATTAATGTCACGGTCTTCTTCCAAGAGGATACTTCGTGCGTGTAGTCTGTGTATAGCAATCAGTTTGCTGGAATTGAACTCTGTCAGTCTCCAGGTGTGAACAGGGGCTTGCAGGGAAGTTGAAAATCCGTTTAGGACTAGCTGTGTATGAATAGCCACTATGGGAGAGGTTGAAACTTAAAGAATTTGTAACCTTAGTAGCTTTAAACTTTAAAGCTCTTGTTAAAAATTAAAAAAACCCAACGTTTGCTGTTGCCGTGAAAAGAGGGGCCGTTTTTTGACGCCGTCGTCCGTGGCGACATACTCCCGTCGTAAAAGATCAAAATTACAAGAGTTTTAAGCTCTTATAAGCTTTTAAAGCTTATCTCTTACTTAAGCAATGATAATAAACTTCTTCTCTTATCTGTGAATAGGCGACTTGATGTAGGAGTTTGTTTGCTAGTCCTCCGCTTGTAGAGGGTCTTTTGCGATCCAACAATGTAGTAGGGGGTTCTTCACCGCCAGGAACGCGCTGGTATTGACAGATTGCTGCGAGATTAACTGTAGAGCTCGATCGTTCCAGGAGCTCCACCTTCGCGCGAGATGGTAAGCGATTGGAAGCCCTCTATCTTAGCTTCGCTCTGATACCATTGGTGCACAGATCGGATGCTGTATGCGTACATAGCGAGTGCTAGAAGGTCCCTAAGAACTAAAGACCTCTACTTTTGCACAAAAAACAAGAGAGAAGGCTTGCACGACATGAAGCAAAGGACTAATTGGGTACAATCTCCCCCCATGCCTTGTGTGAGCGCTCCACAAAGCATGTATTTGACATTCCTAGTGAGTAGTTGGTCTTGATCATTTCTAATTCCTTCTTATCATACTAACAACAAACATTCCTAGAGAGAGAGAGAGAGAGAGAGAGAGAGAGAGAGAGAGAGAGAGAGAGAGAGAGAGAGAGAGAGAGAGAGAGAGAGAGAGAGGAGGTGGTCTGCAATTTCGATAAAGAACTTGAGATATCTCAATGTCAGAGAAAATAGAATCCACCCCCCTCTCACATGCCACTTACCATCTAGTAGTTGATCTCCATCATTTCTAATTCCTTCGTATCATACTAACAACAAACATTCCTAATGAGTAGTTGGTCTGTTAGAGTATTAGACAACTTCATAGCTATCACAAACCCTGTATGAGGATTGTAAGCCATAAATCCTGCTCATCTATCTACCTATTAAAAACACAATGAAAGGCTTTATGTCTCTCAATGAAAAGGCCTGCAAGTTGATGTTGACTGATTGTCACAAATATCTAATGTCATGGGAAGGCAAAGTGTTATCAATGGCTACTAAACACATGTAATATAAACTTGATGGATTGACCTCCATAAAAAGAGATCACTAGCAGACAGAATATAACTGCACCTTAAACATGCAAAATCCCTTCTTTTCAACTCTATCAAGAAAAACCATAGGTCAACAATGGTGGTGTGAAGAGCTAACTTGATTTGACTGTGCTTCAAGGCCTTGGGGGCATACTAGGCTTGTGCTAGTGATGCCTTCCATAATTTTTGTAGCGTTCAGAAAATGTGGAGACAAAAAACCATGATATGCATTGCCACCCATTTGACGTCCACATTGGGTAAGCTTTTGTGCTTTAAAACCCACGATTGGATGGCTCTTGATGCTTCAACATGGAGGTCGTCTTCTTATTCTCCGACCCTTGGTCATGGTATTTGAAACGACACTTGTCAACATGGTTTAACATGCATTAGATGCAATTCAAAAGTTGATCTACCATGGTCATCTTCGGGGAGAGGTTCATTCGGAAATGCTTAGTATTGTTGTGCCACTACCATCTAAAGGGGCTGCATAAGCACAACAAGAGAAATATCTATATAATATGTTTTAGCATAGGTAACATGCTGAGGCTCTACACACACACACACACACACACACACACACACACACACACACACACAAATGACAACTAAAACAATTCATAAAATTATAATTTGAATATTTGAAAAATTTCTAGGTGTGAAGAAATTTGGGTAGGTCTACTTTTGAGAGAGAGAGACATCCTAGGCATATAAGGAGGATAAGATAGATAGGTTGCTCTTTTTTGCTGAGATGGCAACACGCCCCTTCACCTATGTAAATGAAATGCAAGCAAAAGTTTAAAACCCTACTGAATGAATCACATCACCTTGTACCAAGCTCAATATCCACTCATTTGATGCCTTGATCCGGACTCATATTCAGCACGTGCTTGTAACTCTAATTAGTAGGAGGCCGGGTTCAACAAGCTATATATACCCGTGCTACACTTTATCTTCATCAAGGAGCTCTCCAAAGAGAAATTGAACGAAACCTACATGTGTGCCTAGGGGGAGATAGAGCGACACCAATGACAACTCGAAACAATTTATGAAGTTATAAACACATTTAAAATTTGGGCAGGTTGGGGGTCACATTTAATCGTGCCATGTAGGTTTGGTGCGAGGTTCCGGAGAAGATGTGGTTAGATTTTACTAAAGTAATATAGTTTTTCCTACCGAATATAGTTATTCCTACCGAAGCGGTAAAGGAAAATGAAAAATAATCGTCAAAGAAAGTTCAGATGCAAGGTGCATACAATGACAACCAGCAGACACTTCAGCTTCACAATCGAGAGAGAGAGAGAGAGAGAGAGCATGCATGCATGTCTCAGACAGCGTCACTCTGACATGCCATACACGCAGTGGGTGGGCCAATCACCGGAGTAGCATAATCTTGCTAGGGTTAAGGATCCGCTCTGTGATGCTAGACATGTCCTTGTGCATTACTGCCCAGCCCAAAGCCTCTGGCTTTCCATCACAAAACTACCCGGAAGCTCTTGTTGGATTGATGGCTGACACAGTCCACCATTTGTTCTCAGAGAGCTGCTTCAAACGGAGGCGTAAAATCCACAGAATGGCATGGTGATGTATGGGGAAGGACAAGGTGATACATGAGAAGGCGATTGTGGCCTTACTTAAGGTTTGTGCCAAGCAGAAGGATCTGTGCAAAGGCACTAGGTTACATGCTGAGATTTTGAAAAGCGGGCTGCTGGGAACAAACCTTTATGTGGCAAACACCCTAGTCAGTATGTATGCAAAGTGCGGCGACCTTTCTAAAGCACAGCAAGTGCTTGATGAGCTCCAGGTTCGAGACGTTGTGTCTTGGTCTGCTCTGATAACTGGATATGTCCAACACGGGCATGCTGAGGAAGCACTCTGTTGCTTTGAACGCATGCAATGTGAGGGCCTTTGTCCAGACGCAGTCACCTTCCTTTGCATCTTGAAGGCTTGTGCACTTGTGGGAGCAGCTATCAAAGGCAAACAGATTCATGACTATATCGTCAAACAGGGATTGCTGGAAACAAATGTTGCGCTTGGCAATGCTGTGGTGGATATGTATGCGAAACTTGGTGAATTTCTGAAAGCACAACAAGTGCTTAATGAGCTTCCATGTCGCAATGTAGTGACTTGGTCTGCACTAATCGCTGGATATGTGCAACACGGACATGGTGAGGAAGCACTCCATTGTTTTGAACAGATGCAATGCGAGGGCCTGTGTCCAAATGCAGTCACCTTTATTTGCACCTTGAAAGCCTGTGCAGTTGTAGGAGCAGTCACAAAAGGCAAACAGATTCATGATCAGATTGTTAGACAGGGATTGCTGGGGACAAATCTTCTGATTGCCACTGCCTTAGTGGATATGTATGCAAAATGTGGGGTACTTTCAAAAGCGCAAGAAGTGCTTGATGAGCTTCCATTTCGAGATGTAGTAACTTGGAATGCATTAATTGCTGGGTATGCCCATCATGGACATGGTGGGGAAGCACTCAACTGTTTTGAGCGGATGCAACATGAGGGCCTTTGTCCAGATGCAATCACCTATGCTGGCATCTTGAAAGCTTGTGCGCTAGTGGGAGCAACCACAAAAGGTAAACAGATTCACGATCAGATTGTTCGACAGGGTTTGCTGGGGACAAATCTTTCACTTGCCACTGCTTTGGTGGATATGTATGCAAAATTCGGTGAACTTCAAAAAGCACAACGTGTTCTTGATGAGCTTCCCTGTCGGAATGTAGTGACTTGGTCCGCACTAATTGCTGGGTATGCTCAATATGGGTATGGTAAGGAAGCACTCAAATGCTTTGATCGGATGCAACATGAGGGCTTTTGTCCAGATGCAGTGACCATTGTTTGTGTGCTAAATGCTTGCAGTCACTCTGGTCTACTGGATGAGGCTCAGAAATACTTTGACAATTTGAGCACAACTTATGGCATCACTCCAGTTTCAGAGCATTATACTTGCATGGTTGACCTTTTTGGACGTGCAGGGCACTTTGACAAGGCGATGGGCATGATTAAGGAGATGCCATCTCCTGATTATCTCCCAGCCTGGACTGCTTTATTGTGGGCATGTCGAAAGTGGGGAAATGTGAGTCTTGGAAGATTTGCATTTGAACATGCAGTAAAACTAGATAAAATGGATGAGTCAATGTATGCTTGTATGAGTAGCGTTTATGCA
The DNA here is from genome assembly GCF_053477565.2 of Lygodium microphyllum. Lineage (NCBI taxonomy): Eukaryota > Viridiplantae > Streptophyta > Polypodiopsida > Schizaeales > Lygodiaceae > Lygodium > Lygodium microphyllum. The sequence goes on from NC_141155.1 coordinate 127,102,173, forward strand.
GCAGCTGGTATGCAAGTAGATGCAGACAATATTGAAGCCCGGAGAGTGCAAGATGGAGCACGGAAGAAGCCAGAACATAGTTGGTGAAGTGAAACAGAAAGAAGTCTTTATTCATTTCATGTTGGGGATGTAAAGCATCCACAAAGCAAGTGTATATAGTTATGCAATGCATCAAGGTTTTGGTCATGAAATGTCTCAGGAAAGATATTTCCCAAGTTCTCTGTGGTCTCACAATGTCTCCAACTATGATGCGCTTTATTGCCTTAGCAGCAAGGTGCCCATTGCATGTGCTCTTGTGGATTTCACAATATACGTTTGATGATGCAAAGAAGGATGTGCTTTTTGGACAAATGGGAGTGGCCGTGGCTTGTGTTTTCATCAGAACAGCCAGATAGGAAACTAGACATGTTGTGAAGAACATGTGTATGTGGTGATTGCCATGTTGCTACCTCTGAGATTCGGAAAAATAGAGAAATGCAATGTTGTCAGACATGCAAACCTCTTAGTGGTTTTCAAGGGGGGAAATCTTGTGGATACTATTGGTGATAATTGTCATCAGTTTGTGGATTATTTACATTCTGGGAGCTCTTATTTGGCAGCACTCTTAGAGAGGCTTTGTATTATAAGACTCAATAGTGAACATTAAGAATCATATACATTTGTTAATATGTCAAACAAATTTGTATGAAGATGGACAAATGAAATAAAGCTGATGATGATGTGTGGTTGCAAAGAATGAAAATCCTGCAACCAATCCACATGAAATCTGTCTTGTTGATTCAATACACCAACACTTATTCTTTTAGTATCAATGAAATCAGGCAATCCACGTACTGAACATTTAAATGATGTGTAGTTTCAATCAGGGTGACTTCTGTTCTAGTTGGTTTGGGTTCTTGGCACTAGCTATGGGTCCTATATAGCTCTATTGCTTGTGGCAATGCTAAGTATAACTGGCTCTGTCTTGATTTAGGCAGCTCCTAAATCAGACTCTCGAGTTGAAAGTTATGGCTGATTTTGTGAGATGAGACAGATCTAGTTGAGGTGATCCTTGATCCAGTCAAGGTGATCAAATGAGGACTCTCGGCATTGGTTGTGGATCCCGGTTCTAGAGGTTCAATGCAACTAGCCTTCCTTCTCAGTGAGGGTGGTGATGACTTGATTAATCAACAATTACCATAAACGTAAAATTCAGATAAATTTAAAATGCAAATGTTACCACTTAATCTTGGACAATGGATAACTTGTTGGCTCTAAATGTGGTGCTACTTGTGGTATTTCTTCATCTTGAATTGCAATTTGGATGAAATACAATGAGATTCCTTGAATCTCTTTAACTTTATGATTGCCTCTTGCTGTTATAAAAGGCTAGCAGGCCTTCAAACCAATTTGCCCTTTGCTTTGCTTGGGGAGTGGCTTCCAATCGTGCTCCTTGGGTGACAAATTCAGCCCCAAATGTTTATTGGTTGAATGTCCATTTGAATTTCTTGAAATTTTCTTAATTTTAGTGATTGAAATTGAAGTCTATGGGCCTGCAAATTTTAAGCACGCTTTTTTGTAAAACCTAATTTTTACTAAAATGGTCGATTTTGCTAAAGATTATTGAGAAAGGATGAGAATAGATTGAAGGAGATGAGAGAATGTCGAGGAGAGAGAAAATTCAGATTCATTATGCAAAAATGATAGAAATTGTCTTTTGTCTTGTTTAGATAGCCATGAAAGTTGTCTTCATTGATAAAATACCTTGAATATGATGTTACTAGGTTGAAACAACCCTCAAATTGTCACCTATTGTTCTAGTCTCTTTTAGGCATCCCACGAGTATAGTTGTTTATAGACTCCTAAGAAAAACATTTTAGACATGAAAATGTTTGAAAAACAAAGGTCTAAAATAAGCATTTTAGGCTTGACTTTTTAAGGGCCTTAAAAATATAAGGATTGTTGGTTGTTTTTCTCCGTTTTTTGGTGTATGAGTGCTTGTAGTGTGCAAATCCTTGCAGCTGAGTGAAAATGATTGATTTCACAATCTGCATGAAGTTCGGTAAACATAGCTTGCTTGCTTGGAAACATTGCTGTCTCAACAAGAATGTAATGTATTTAGCATGCATCGTTGATGTTCACAAGACTTTTAGCTCTCTCTCTCTCTCTCTCTCTCTCTCTCTCTCTCTCTTTGTGCATGCTCAAAGACTTTCAACTTTCTTGCGCTGCTCAAAGACTGTAGTGCAATCAACTTGCATTGTAAAAGTTGAATTCTCTCTCTCTCTCTCTCTCTCTCTCTCTCTGTGATTTATCTTTTTATTTGGAAATTGGCACATGGTATCTGTTATGATTTATCTAAAAGTTATTTTAAAGATGCAAGATTAATACTTTTTTCATAATTCATTAAGATATGTTAACAAATTAGGGTCACGTATGATTTAGGTCTAAGGTTCAAATCATACTTAGATCATACATACCTACATGTTTGCATTGACGTTTAATTCACATATGGAAAAACTATGGTCACTAGTTCCTGTAGGGTCTCCTACGGTTAGAAAGGGCCTATCAACTATTGCAACAATGGCAGCTCTCTCTCTCTCTCTCTACTTGCACGAGATTGAAAATGACCCTCTCTCTTTCTCGTAACCTTTTAAAAATACTAATTTAATAGTTATTTATGGCTTAAAAATATCTGATTGGCCAATAATTATATTGACTAGGCTATTTTATCACCCAAATGATCTTGAGAACTTATTAGCCCGAAATTGATATTAATAAATTGATTAATGCCAATTCTCTAATGTCACCATTGACAATAATGGTTAATTAAATGTTCTAGGCCAAGTTTTCACATCAGGTACTACCTAGTACTTGCAAGACATAACTGATATAACTTTTCTCAATGTCACTCGCCGTTGATCACCCAGGCTACTAAGGTCTCATTGTCACTTAACTAGCTTGCATTCCATGTGTATCTCACATGCACATAACTTAATAATGCCAAAGCTAAGCATTAAAAAAATCATTGTGATATACCTCTTCCTTGAATCCTTGCAATAATCCTTGATTGCACTACCCGGTAACAAAAGTAACTAATGTTGAATTGAAAAAAGCATAGGCATCATAGTCAAAGAACATTGGTTGTTGTTGTTTTACTATGTTACTATCCAATTCTGTTAGCAATCATCATGCGCAGTCATCTCCTACATGTGAGCCTAAGTGTGAGTCAGATGCGGACATTAGGAGCTCTGACACGTTTGTCATGTGCTTTGAAAGGGAGACAGCTCATTCTAGAGTTTGCATTTCTTCTTTTAGTCGGTTTAGGAGTGTTTGTTAATCAGTTTACAATTTGTGTTGCCTTTTCACTTTTCAGCCTTCCTAGGAGTCTTACAGTTTGTGTTGCCTTGTCGACTGCATTAAATGTAGTTGGCCAGGCTGGCACAGGTTGGTTGGTCATCTAGTTTTGGCTAACTTCAACTATTTATAGTTGGCCTCTATTTGGGATAGATCATCTTCTTCTCTTCCTTGGTAGATGCTCCATTGGTTGATGTAGTCACCTCTGTCTCTGGTGTGGATAGCATGCTAGATATTCTGTATCTCCATCGCTACTAGTGTTGTCATTATTTCAACCTGATTTGTGCCCTCACTAGCACCATGGGTTGCATGTAGGTACTGAACAATCCGCTTGTTTGTATTCAATATTCTTCTTTAGTCAGTGCATATTTTTTTCTCTCATCTCTTCCTGTCTCTCTCTCTTTCCCTCAATGTTCATGGTTCTCTTCCGATACACACTCTCACATGGTATTATTGACAAAGTAAGTACATGGAGTTACCCCTTCGAGAGGAGACCCCTCGAGTGAATACATAAATTTTCGGCCATTTGCCCCCTATTGGAAACATAGATTTTCTATGTTCTACTTCTCCATACAACACAAGTGGAGCATCTATAGTCCTATCGTGGATGTATAGCTGCTTTCCATTGTTCAAGACCATTTATAGCAAAATGTAAAATTTTGTGGGTGTTTATAGGTGTTGAAGATGTCTTATCACCAGTTCAATGGCTTTGATGACTCTGACAAGGAGATCTCTCATCATTCCTCTAAAAGGCAGGGTAATTGTTGTGATGATCAGAGGTCCCAATCCCATTCTGAATGAAAACCCTCTCTTGCACAGCGACATAGATTGGAGTAGCCATATCCTCTCCCCTTCTCCATGTCTCCCACATGGCCCGCCATCCTTCTGGATCTCGGATGTCTATGATGGCACCGTTAGTATAGGTGCTTGTACTTCCTTCTCTTTTCAAAGAAGACTGTTTAGACAAGATCAAATTATTTCCTTTGGTCATGTAAGGTGGAATGTATCCTGGACACCTTTCATCTTTGGAAGTTTGTTACCCACCCTATTCCCCGTCTTGTGGAGGATCCTAGGGTGGGATTGACTATGGATCATGCGATCCTATGGGATTGGCTGAATTCTAGAGCTCGATCTTTCCTCTTTATAAGCATACATGATTCTATCCTAGTGTATGTGTGCAGGTTGTGGTAGGTAGCAAAAGTGTGGACAAAGATTGCTTCTTTGTACCATTAGCAAATATTTTTCTACCAAATTACTCTTGAGAAGAAATTATGGATGCTTACTATTGATGACTCTCCTTCCATGAAGAATCACATCAACAGGTTAGAGGGTATGAGGGATGAGCTTTCTTCCCTTGGCAGGATCATCTCTTTGGAGGATATGCCTATGATTCTTTTGACTCAGTTGCTATCTCCGAAATACGATGTCTTCTATACAAGTCATATTACATCAAGGATCCGAGAGACTCTTATGGGGAGGAGCTTGCCTGGTATGTCTTGGAGCATGAAGAGCTTTTGAAAGAGATAGCTAATGGATCCAGCTCCACAAAAGCTTTTACTACAAGTATGGGAGGGTGGAAGAAGAAGAAGGAGAAAAAAAGGCCAAGCCCAAGGGAAGACACAAGAGCATTCTTTAGGCTCTGCCTCAGATTCAAAGAAGCCTTGATGCCCACATTGTGGGAAGGGGACATATCCTGAGGAGAAATGTTAGAAAAAGTACCCTCACCTTCATCCAGGAGGAAAAGATGGCCCTACATCATTTGGGCCTTCCTCTACCTTTACACTAGTTGTTATCCATGAGTCCATGTTCCTTCATATCCATATGATGGAGGAGTCTTCTTAAGTGGTTGACTAGTCTTCAGAGAGTCCTTCGCTCATTGACAGTGGTGGTTCAAGTCATATGACTCCATGAGGAGATATGCTACAAGATATTCATCCATATGAGGGTCTTGTTACTATTGATGACATTTGTTCGGTGCCTATTAATGGTGTTGGCACTTTGCCATTATTGCCATACCATTCCTTTAGCTCCATTTGGGAAGTCCTACATGTTCTAGACTTGGGGTATCCACTCCTCTCCATTTATGGCTTGACTAGACCTGGTATCTGAGTTGTCTTCACTGAGTATACTATGTTTATTAAGAAATTTTCTTTTTGAGCTGTTTTAGCAAGATGTTGTAAGAGTGCAAGCTCTATATGTTCCATTCCCCTTCTCTTATGCAGGGTCCTATTTGAGGCATTTGTCTATTGTTGCACTCATTCCCGCTTATGCACCATCTATTCCACAATGCTTCCCATCTCCCACCCTCTCCTCTGGTGGTTCCCTCGTATCCCCTATCCCTTTTAGAAGGGGGATAATCTCAATGATGTGGTTGTGGATTTCTTGGGCCTTAGTGTTTTAGAGTTTCCCAAGATCGTGAGGAGCTTCTTCATCGGCGGTCTACATCAATAGAATTTGTCGATATTGGCACTCTTCCTGTCTCCCTTAGATCCGCCTCTTCTTTAGCTTTCCACCACATCCAGGATTTGAGAGGGGGTGTTAGCAGTCATATTTTTCATGAATTGTCATTTCTTGCTTGCGAGCCTCAGTCTAAGGTAAACAGGGAGGTTAAGAGTTGTGACATATCTGTCATGGGTATTGATGAAGGAGGCATCTCATTCTAGAGTTTGCATTTCTTCTTTTAGTCAGTTTAGTTAGTTAATTTTCAACATGTGCTACCATGTTAGATAGTTTCTAGCCTTCCCTATAGTCTTTGCCTACATCAATTACCACATCAATATTTTTTAAATTTGTTAATGTGCTTTAATGCAGTTAGCTAGAGGTTGACATAGGTCGGTTTGCATGCTGAATATACCCAATATCCACTATATACTAGAGCTATCCATCACTAGAGGAGTGGAAGTACTACCTCTCCCTTAAGCATCAAGCAATGTCCTAGGTCTTGTAAGCTCTATTGATCATGACTAAGCCCAATCTAAAGTCGCTCCAATTGAAAGGTTTCTAGCTAAAGTTGCAATAACTAAGAGTGGCTTGCCAAGTCACACTCTTGCATCCATTTGGGATCCTTTGGTAAATAAATCTAAAATTCCACCAAGTACCTTTTGGAAACTTAATCTCTAATCTTTCTTTTTCTTTAGCTTGTTGCCTAATGGGACACTCCCTTGCCATGTGCCCCTCATGTTCACATTCAATGTATTTATATACAACCATTAACTCCTTGTTTTGTGTAAGTGTTTTCCAAGTTTCTTCTTGTTGTTTTTGCCTCTTCTCAACCCTATTTTCACATCTACCCCTTTGTTTAGCCTTTGGAAACTTCTTGGATGGCTCCTCATGATCATCTTGGAAGCTTGACTTCTTTCCATGTAGCAAAGCATTAGATGTACTTGCAGTCTCTATGAATTGTGACATCGTGGTTAGGGTGCTCTTTACGCAAAAATCTCTAATTCCAATACTTCTCCACTTGCTTATGAAGATGGATAGCTTGATAATAAGTAATAGGCATCAATGCATCCCAAAACTTCTTATGGTATTGCTCCAATTTTTTGCATTGTGATGCATCCAACTTATTCCAAGTAGTCATAATATCCACTTCAAAGGTGCTCATCAATCAATTAGAAACAAATATTTACTTAAATTGTACAATGTTGACTGTGCTCTACCTTGTATTAGAAGTGCAGACCATCAGTACAATGCATTTCTCTTCAAGAAAGTGGTTTCCTTTTGAACCTTTGGAGGATTTGATAAAATTGTCTCCTAAATAGGCTGCATCAAACTATTAAATGAAAGTTGAAGCTTTCAACCTATCTTGTGCACCATTGAAGGCCTCAAACAAAAGGAAAGTTGAGAAGAGTTTATACCTGCAGCATGCTCCAATGGCATTGAGTTGGATCCTAAGTGTTCTTCACACCTTACTCTCCAAGAACCAAGCAATTCTCTCAAAGTATCTACATCTTTTCTAGACCAACCATGATTAAAAAGCTTGAGCAATGTCTATGATTATTAATCCCAAGTCATAAAAGACATTTGGAATACCTTCAACCTCACACAATACATATGGCAAACACCATTGTATCCACTTTTGATTTTATTTGGCCTTGTAGCTTTCTCATGGTATTTACTAGGATACCCTGTCCATTGACCATATCATATAGAGTACGGAGTTACTTTTGTAACATGATGTGTTGCCTCATCAATTTGTGTTTTCACTCTATTGTCCACAATCCTTATTAGAGCACACATATACCTTTTCCTCATGGAATACAACATCATGGTTATTGGCTACAGATAACCTTCTGAGCCGGTGGATCCCAAAAGTGATAGCACATATCACTTGCATTACCATGTCCAAGAAATTCTCACATCCAAATATATGCAAGTGTACATATGGGGGAAGTTTACTAGATCATACCTCATTTACAACTCTACCACCAAGAGTAGTATATGGGGATCTATTAATCAAATGAATGACATTAGTAACTACCTTAGCTTAACATTAATGTGGTAAATTTTCCTAACTAAGCATATTGTGGAATCTTTCTTGAATAGTCCTATTCACATGCTTTGCAACACCAACTTGGGGTGGGATGTACAAGGTGGTCAACTAACCCTTAATACTCCTCTCATCACAAAACTACTCAAATACCTTAGAGATATAATTACCCCATTGTTAGATCATAGGCATTTCAACCTATGCCAATACTTGTTCTCAATCATAGTAAGAAAGCAATGAAATATAGCTAACACCTGTGATTTCTACTTAATAGGATAGGCCCAAACTTCATGTGAATAATCATCAATAAATGTCACAAAGTATTGGAACCACCTAATGACTCTGACAGGGCATGGAACCACAAATAAGTGAATGAACAAGAGCCAACGGCTCACCCATGCACATAGATCTAGATGTTTCATGAGAGTTTTGTGTCTATCTGCCATGTAAACAATGATCACAAGTGTCAAAATATGAGTAGTAAAGAGGTGGAAAATATTGTAAATGAGTGAGTACTTTCATTCCTTTAGTGACATATACCCAAGACAATGTAAGAGACTTGGAAAAACCATCAAGGGACTCGCCACAATAAATGGGTCAACAATAGGTAATAAGAATGCCAAGAAGATGTGAATGCACTTTGAACTCAAGTTGAAAAGTGAAGGCTTAACAATTCAACCAGGCACAGATCCTATATTGAGTGGAAAAAGCACAAGAACTGCAACTCAATAGACAAGGCTATTACAACAAAGGTGGGTGAATATCTTGACCCTAAGCAACAATTGGCCACAATTGATATGGTCAAGGAATGGGTGAAAGCAATACAAAAAGAACAACCATCCAAGGAGGCAACTTTGGAAACCATCAATTTCCCTAGCCCCTCTAACTCATTGGATAAGTCTGTGCTTGGTTAATTCCCAAGCCTTGGGAACTCCACCATTGAATTACTCTAGTTTTGCTAATAAACTCACAAATAGGAGACTACAATTTCAAATGATAGAGAACATTGTCTATATCCTTATTAGGAGATAGGTCCAATGTAATCTTAATCCTCACATCCACCAATGTTTCAATTCCACTCAGAATCTTGATGAAAGGAAGCCCTACCACATGGCAAGCATTCAAAAGTTAGATGGATGGCATAGACTCTGCTCCATTAAAGCATGATCCACAACCTAGCTGTCCAACCACGCCTACCCTAGGAGCCTTAAGAGTTAACACCTTCTCAAAAGGGATAGAGCATCATGCACTGCTTCTAGCGGAAGCCCTTGGAGACACTACTAGGAAAACAATCATTGGCACTTGGGTCAGAGTTAACATAGTTAATGAGAACATGCTCCTTACTTGGGGAACCTTCCAACAGAACATGTTTACTTCAAGCTGATTGTCACTAATGGATTTAAGGTTTGTCCACAAGGCATATTAAAGGATTGGCCACTCAAGATATCTAGTTAATTACATTATTATGAAAGGAGTCAACTATGATTTATTTCTTGGACACCCTTTGATGCGAAATGCACAACTCGTAGAGGACTTCTAATCTTCATCAAGAATAGGAAGGATGTAGTATGAATAGAAATGAAAACTTGGAAAACATCTCTAGTTGACACAGATGCAATCTTCAACATGTTGCAAGGAGATACTAGTTTTCCTCTTACCCAACATCCTCTTATGAACGACATTCCATCCCTTGAAGACGAGTAAGACTAGATGCACATATATGCTACATTTCATGGAGGAACCCAAATATCAAGAAGCTCATAAACACTTTGAGTCACCAAGGAGCACAAGGTCCTATGGTGCAAACACTCGATCCTAAATTAGATTGTATCTCAGTACCTCTCTTTATTATGGCCTCTGACTCAATGCCACAAGTTCTTACCAAAGGTTGTCCTATTCCAAGGAATAGACTTGAACTATGCAAGTTGTTGCACTAGTGAAGGCCATGTTTCCATGACAATCCAAAATCAAATCTCATAATCTTCAAAAAGTTACTCAATAACCCCACCTAGCAATGGAAAAACCTCCACCATGTCCTATTTGACTATCATGATAGCCTTTTTGTCTCCCTAATGCATGAGTAGGGGATTGACAATGAGGACAAAAGTGATGAATCCATGGATGATGAAGAAAGTGATGACACTAACACTCACTCAGTTGACTACAATATTTATGGGGCCAAATGATAGATTAGATCTTAACTAACCCAAACCCTCACAAACAAAAGGTTTGCTCATTAATAGGGGTGTAGCCAAAGGCCAGACTTGAGCAAATGGAGCACTTAGATGTATTAGACTATGAGCAAATTGGATGTTAGCCCACTGAACTTGTTTTCACTTTTGAAATATTATTGGAAATGAGGAAAGAAACCTAATCTTTGATGCTATGCCAATAAATAATACCAATAGATGGGAGCTTTGAGGGGTCACCTTATAGAACATGTAATGTACCACGTGAGTTCAAAAGAAAGGGTATTTCTATCATGTTGACTTACAATTTTCCAAAAAAAGAAGGGGTTTATAAATTTACCTCATGTAAAATTTACATTAGGAATTTTTTAAATCAGTTTTTTTAGAAGTACACTTTTGGGGAGGGAAGGGTGGGGGAGGGGCTTCAGAGGGGGTGTGGGGTGGGGGAAGGGAGTTAATACTTGGACTTGGTTCTCTCTCTCAGCTGTAACATGCCATTGCTAGGTAGTTTCCATGCCTTGTGTCTCTCCAAATGATTAGGTAGTTTAATAGGAGAGGCCCATGCAAGGGGGTTGATGAGTTAATATACCGAAATCCATGCATGCAGTGTAAGATACAACAACTAGAGATAGAACTAGAAACTTCTTCATTTAGTTGTTTTTAAGAGGCACAAGTTGCAATATCATTGATAGTTGTGAATGGGACTGAATAAGAAAACAAAGAGAGGAATCATTTTTGAGTTAAAAGGGATGTTTATAGTAAGTTGTTGTGTATGAATCTTAAAGGAGAGAATGAAATCGTGGTAATAATTATTTTGAGTGTGAATTATACAAATATAAGGTTTGATTTGTTTCAGCAATTGGTCTAAATATTTTATTATGCCATTTCTATTCTTGGGACTCTAATCATGTCAAGGTTTATATTTAGAATGAGCAATTTATGTCAAGCTATTTTAGAGGAGAGAAGATGAAGTAAACAATAGGTATTGACAAAGAATATTGTAAGAATCATCCCAAGAAGTACTATTGAGGAGTTTACACATTGTAGGTGATAGTTGCAAAAAGAATAGAGGGAAGATAGAAGAAAGATCAAATGGGGTGCAACCAATAGATAATCAAATGCAAAACAACCCATAAGGTAGCTACACAATTTGAAAACACTATTGCCCAGCCCTAAGGAGTGCTAATGAAAGGTGAGAAGGATCGAAGCTTGCACGCGAGCTATGGCGGGAGAGCAAGAGCAAGAAAGAGAGAGACAAGAAATGGGAACTCCAACAGTCACAATGTGTGACCGGGCCTTCCTTTATTTACTAGTCACTAAAATGAATGTAAAGAATAAAGTGACGTGACGGGCGCCCGCCACCGGCAGTGTGCAGTGGTGGGTACTGTCAGTGTAGTAATACATGGGGCGGCACGACAGAGGCACCTTTACCCCAACAACCTCCCACTTAAAGGCAAATCTGCCCCAGTGAGAGAGAAAAGAAAAGAAAAAGACATTACAACTGTACATAGGTACAAGGGATGAGGAAAGGCAACATCTCATCCAATGCCCATCAATCTCCTGAGGAAGGCAAAGCGCTCAGTAGTGAGGCTTTTCGTGAGCAGATCTGTAGGATTCTCGCTAGTGGAGATCTTGACAAGGTCAACAGACTTGTTCTCCACGACACCACATATGAAATGATACCTCACCTCAATGTGTTTCGTCTTCGCATGGAAGACCGGATTCTTAGCCAACTGAATGGCACTCATAGAATCCGAATGCAGTGTAGGTATAGCATCAATCCCAAGGTCAGCAACTAGACGGCCTAGCCATATGGCCTCCTTGCAAGCCTCAGTGGCTGCAACATACTCGGCCTCAGTGGTAGACAAATCCGTACACTTCTGAACCCTGGACATCCAAGAGACAGCACCTCCAGCATAGGTGAATACATAGCCAGAAGTGGACTTCCTACTATCTGCATGTCCTGCATAATCGGAGTCAGTGTACCCCACGACCCCTGTATCCTGGCTGCCATAGAAAATACACATATCTGTTGTGCCCTTCAGGTACCTCATGATACCCTTCACAGCATCCCAATGTTTCCTGCCAGGTGTAGCCATATAGCGTGCCACAACACCAACTGCAAAGGCAATATCTGGACGAGTGGCTATCATGGCATACATCAAACTACCCATGGCTGAAGCATAAGGGATCTGGGCCATCTCGGCCCTCTGCTCATCTGTCTGCGGACAATCGGCTTGTGATACCTTCACATAAGAAGGCAATGGACAGCTAATAGGCTTTACGTCCTGCATGCGGAAGCGCTCAAGGACTTTATGAATATACTCTCTCTGTGACAAGTAAAGGAGTCCCTGATGCCTGTTGCGTCTAATGCGCATACCAAGTATGTGAGAGGCCTATCCCAAATCCTTCATCTCAAAGCTCTTCTTTAGCTGAGATTTAAGAGCATCTAGCTCATCATGAGCTTTCCCTGCTATCAACATATCATCCACATAGAGTACCAAAATAAGCAATGAACCATCATGGGCTTTCTTCATGTAAAGACACGGATCCATAGCACTCTTGCTGTAGCCCTGTGACTGCATAAAGGCATCAAACTTATGATACAATTCCCTAGGTGCCTGCTTCAATCCATAAAGACTTTTCTTCAACTTGCACACTAGGTGCTCCCTGCCAGGTTCTGCAAAGCCCTTATGCTGCTCCATATAGATCTCATCATGCAAGTCCCCATGTAAGAAAGCCGTCTTGACATCCATCTGATATAGATCTAAGTCAAGCTGAGCAACCAAAGCCAAGACCAAGCGCAGGGTGGTCATCTTAACCACAAGAGAAAAGACCTCATCAAAGTCTACACCATGCTCCTGCTTAAAACCGTTTGCTACCAATCTAGCCTTGTATGCCGGCTTGGGGTGTCCAGGGGTACTTTTCAGCTTGTATACCCACTTGCATGGCAAAGCCTTCTTGCCCTTAGGCAAGGCAACCAAATCCCAAGTCTCATTTTTATGCAAGGATTCAATCTCAGACTGCATAGCCCTCTCCTAGGAGTGACTGTCACCCCTGCGCATAGCCTCATCATAAGTGAAAGGCTCTCCTACATCTGTAACCAAAACATAATGCATAGAGGGCTGAAATCTATCAGGTGGATGTCTGTCTCTAGCAGACCGTCTCACTGCAGGCTCTACTGCCTGCCCAGCTGCCTGTCCAATACCCTGACCATGAGCATCTACTGCAGCTGTAGGCTGTCCAACTGGCTATGCAGGAGCTCTAGGCTCCTCCTGAAAGATCACTCTACGGATCTCAACCACCTTCTCAGGCTGCTTGTGCATCTTGTCTTCATGGAAGACTACATCATGGCTGCGTACTATTTTTCGTGCCTGCAGATCCCATAGGCAATAGCCCATCTCTCCCGAATCACCATAACTAAGAAAGATACATTTAATGCTCTTTGGATCCAACTTACTCCTCTTGTCCTTGGGCACATGGCAGAATGCCTCACATCCAAAGACACGGAGATGCGCATAAGAGGGTGGCTTACCAGCCCAAACTTCCTCTGCAACTTGGAAATCCAATCAACTAGAAGGCGATCGGTTTATGACATGCACTACCGTACTAACTGCCTCAGCCCAAAAGCTCTGTGGTAGGCCTGCATGGCTAAGCATAGAGCGGACACGCTCCTGAATAGTCATGTTCATGCGCTCAGCCAAACCATTCTGGGCGGGGGTGTAAGGGGCGGTCAACTGACGCTTAATACCCCTGTCATCACAAAACTGCTCAAAAGCACGTGAGACATATTCTCCCCCATTGTCAGTCCTAAGGCATTTCAGCCTATACCTAGTCTCGTTCTCAACAAGAGCAAGCCAACGCTGAAAGACTGCCAAGATATCAGACTTTTGCTTTATGGGATAAGCCCACACTTTCCTAGAAAAATCATCAATGAAGGTAACAAAATACTTCGCGCCACCCATAGACATACATGGCATGGACCCACAAACATCTGAATGCACCAAAGCCAAGGGCTCACTCATGCATGGCCTACCCGATTTCTTATGCGTAGACCTATTCTGCTTACCATAAAGACAATGATCACACGAGTCAAAACGTGCATAGTCCAAAGGCGGAAGATACTGCAAACCAGATAACATTTTCATTCCCTTCAAAGACATATGCCCCAAATGGGCATGCCAAAGTGATACATGTGGGATAGAGCCCACTACCAAAACATGGTCTACAGAAGACCCAGATACAACAAGAGGATAGATGTTGCCAGCCTTGGTGCCTCTAGCAAGCACAAGTCTGCCTCTGGTAATCTTCTAGGCAGAATCCCCAAAACAGACATGAAACCCTGCATCATCCAACTGTCCTGCAGACATAAGACTGCGCGTAAGCGCAGGTACATGACGTACATCCTTGAGCAAAAAGGAACTGCTAGTGGAAAACTGCAACTGAATATCTCCACAGCCCACAATATCAAGAGACCTATCATCTCCAAGTCTGATTGATCCAGATACAGTAAGATAAGAGTGAAAATACTCACAATAAGGCATCACATGGAAGGACGCACCTGAATCCAATAACCAGCACTGTGCATACATACTAGGTATCTCAGTCAAGTGTGAGGCATCAGAAGAACTAGCTGCAAGTATGAACTCATCACTACCATCGGAATCCTCGGTCTGCGTGATATTAATTTCTTCAATCTTGACGCTGGACTTCGCATGTACTATGCTGCGATCAGAGGACTTCTCCTGCACTTTCTCTTTCCCCTTATCCTTGCGCTTCTCATTGCGCAACTCATGGCAATGTGGTATGATATGGCCCTTTTTCCCACAATGATGGCAAGTGACATTAGCATTGCGCCCACGCGACTTACTACGCGACTTTCCACAAGATTTAGACCGACCCTTCTGAGAGTCACGGCCACAGCCATTCCCACGTTCATTCCTGTCATTCCTGCCTCTAACTGTCAAAGCATGTGAAACACGAGAGGCATCCAAGTTTTTACGATTAACCTCTTCCTGCAGAAGAGCACTCTCAACATCATTCAGAGTCAGCTCATAAGCATCCTGTGAACCAAGACATATACTCAATGCAACATCCAATTGTCGGAGTATAATCCCAAAGTCTCAATACATCTGTAACTGCTCAATGACATAGACTGCTCCAATACATGTAACTGCTCCAATAGCATGTAATCCCTGCTCAAGGTCAAGTAAGCATGCAAGATACTCCCACTGGCACAAAAGTGTACAAACGAGCTCAAGGGCTCAAGCAACCCAAGACAAAGTACCAGTGACAAGTGACCAAGTCAATGCATCATACGCATCCCAAGAGCATGACATACATGAAGCAACTGATGGAAGCAACCAAGTAAATGATCAAACTGAGTCGAAAATGCTCAAATACATCCAAGGCAAAGCTCCCAATGTCGGTAAAGCATAGACGAACCAAGCGGCATATATCATGAACCAAAGCATGTAATGTATGAAGCCTAACTGTCAAGCATAGACATGAGGCATAAGCGGTCCAAGAGCATGCCAGGTGTGGCTGCCCTGTTTCCAACACTGTATAATAGTAAATGATTGTCCCAAATCAGCCAATATTTCAGGCCAAAATCATGGCATAATCATGTGCATACATTCCCAAGGCATTCAGGCATCAAATAGACCGCATACGGGCATCAAATAGCACAACCGAAATGGAGTGTAAGCAACAAATGCTAATGCCAATGGTGCTGCCCTATTTTCAGCCTGTTATGACAGTTTATGACAGTCCCAAATCTGAAGAAATCAGCCCCGAATGATCAAGACCAATGCCCAAAGCTTGAATGACATCAAACATGAAGTCTAATAGCCCTCTTGATCAAGGTAGAGAGCAAGAAGCAATGGCCAAGTGTGGAGCTAAAGTAGATGAGTGCTAACAGCCTGGAAAAAATGGCGCAATCTGCCCTATTGGCGCTGAACTTGCTGCTGCTCCACATGGGCTGAAAGGGGGTAATGGGGGGCTCAAGAAGGGCCTATCAAAGGCCTATGACAAGCCTCTTTGAGCCTTGATAAGTGTAAGGCACAATATGAGGGGAATAAGCTTCAAGGGTTTGAAGCCATGGCTGCCCTTGCTGTTTGCAACTTGTAGATTGAAATAAAACCCTGAAAGAATGATCAAATACCTCAGTACCAATGCCTTGAAGGTGCCTCAATAGGCCGGGAAGGTGCTTGGGAGGCTGCCGGGATGGAGATCCAATGCGTGAAGGGAGTCGATGCGAAGGTAGAGAAGCACCGAGTCGAGCTCGAGCAAGAGGAAGCCAAGCTCTGATACCAGTTGAAAGGTGAGAAGGATCGAAGCTTGCACGCGAGCTATGGCTAGAGAGCAAGAGCAAGAAAGAGAGAGACAAGAGATGGGAACTCCAACAGTCACAATGTGTGACTGGGCCTTCCTTTATTTACTAGTCACTAAAATGAATGTAAAGAATAAAGTGACGTGATGGGCGCCCGCCACCTGCAGTGTGCAGTGGCGGGTACTGTCAGTGTAGTAATACACGGGGCGGCACGGCAGAGGCGCCTTTACCCCAACAGCTAAAACATGAAAACATAGACTATTACTGAATAAATGCAGAGATACCAGGTTGGAAAATTAGGTTGTGTAGCAATTAGAATGGTTTTCTAGCTTGATAATAGATTCAAAAAGAATAAACATAGGTTTTGTTGTACAAAATGCAGATTGGTAGGGTAGGAATTAGGTTGAATTGGTAGAATTAAGGCCGCATAAGATTTAATGTAGTGCACAATAGTTTAGAGTAGGTCAACTCAACACAAGGGATAAACACAAACCTACAGTAGTAGCATACAACACCATAAGACTTGACACGGATGTCATGTTACCATGACAAAAGTGGAAATAGAGATAAAAGTGCAAGAATCTATTATAAGGGACTGCACAAACACAATAAGAGAAACATTGCAAAGAACAAAGAACTCAAGAAGAGAATGCTTGGGAAATGGAATCCATATACCAAGATACAAGACAATACAAGACTCCAAACATGAGTCACCACATTAGTGGGCACTAGCTCCTTCTCTTCAACACTTGCAAGTATAGTGATGATTGAAGTGAATGAGGACTAAGCTTGCCTACCTATAAATAGCCTCTAGACATGAACAAGTTAGCCAATCCAAGAATACAAGTTGGCTAGTAAAATGTTGGCATTATAAAATGGGTGGCTAGTCTACACACTCTAGCAATAAAATACATAAATGCTCACTATAATGCATAAACTCACACATGAGATGTCTATTCCACTAACACTTTGTTGTATGCACTGGGTAGCCCTCTTTGGCTCTAAAAAGATAGTCAGCTTAGACTTCCTTTGTTTGTTCACTAAATACCAAACATTGAATGTTCTTTAGTGTGGAGGAAGCTTCTTTGATGTTTGTTTATGTGAGAATAACTATCAAAGTGTGAAAAATACTACATTTATGGAGAGAAAAATTGAGAGAAGAATGTTGAGAATCTTAAATATTGAATGCTCAATAAACAAGGTAGAATGAGTACAAGAGGTCATATGCATATGACACCCAAAGAACCTCACACATTGTGTATTGGATATGCTTTGGACATGTGGATCTTGGAGCTTTTTGCATACAACTCTATGTTATAGTGTTATCATAAAACATTCATAATATTGACATCATGTTTAGATATCCATCTTGGATCATAGTGAAAATTCCATGGCTAAAGTATTGTAGCATCATGTTTTAATTTGAATTGTACAGAAGGGACCATGAAAATGAACCTTCTCTTTTAATTTTAGATTTACAAAAGGGGTATACCCATTGCCTCCACAATTCATAGAAGGGGTATATAAAATGGTGTAAAATTTTTTAAATTGGATTTCTAACGTATCCTTTGAATGAATGTTATACAGAGGGCTTCTACAAGGTGTCCCCCCCCCCCCCCCCCCCCCCCCCACCCCCACCCGCTGCCCTCTGAGGATGGGAGTGAAGATTCAAATCCTAAAACACCACTATCATCCAAGTCTCACAAGGACAAAACAAAACTCCTAATTCATCTTAGGCATACAAACGCCTTAAAAATGGTGCACCTAAGTATGAGTCAAAAACCTAAAAGTTAGAAGAAGCTATGGATCTCTCTAAATGATACAAAAGAAACTAAGAGCCAAAACAAGCCACATGATCTCTCTAAATAATTTATACAATAGAAACAAGAAGATCAAATTGTTGTACTACTTGGTGTAAAAAGGGAAGGCCAAAGTAGCAAAACCATTGAGGGTCCAGTAAAGGTCAAGGAGGTCAACCTTGCTAAACTAGAGAAAACCCCTAAACTAATCTATATAGCCAAGGACCTTAGTTTAGAAGACGAGTAGCAATTAGTTGATCTACTCAAGGAGTTTTGCAATTTATTACTGTACAATTACTCCACCATATGTGAGAAGAGCTAGAGAAACTACTGCAAGCAAGATTCATTTATGGGATTGAGCACACAAATTTTGTATCATCCATCGTCATGGTACTCAAGAAGAATGGCAAATTTAGAGCATGCATCAACTATAGGAAACTAAATGCTCCAACCAAGAGAGATCATTATCAACTACCATACACATACCACATGATGAAATATGTAGCAAAAAAGGAAGCTTATAGCTTCTCGAATGGGCTTTCAGGCTATAATAAGGTGCAAGTGCACTGAGAAGTGCACCCAAATGATTACCCAAGACCATCTAGTTTTCTTTTTTATTATTTTTTATTTTTTCATACAAAAATAAACTAAGTACAATTGATTGAATGATAAGAAACAAATCACTTAGAGTAGCAGGAGCATACACTAAATATATCCCTTGTGTTGAGAGGATATTCTTTGATGAATTCTTGCAGCTGCAATGATGATTCCAAGTAGGAGGGATCCATACATATGATGAAGTTGCTATCCACCATATCCTCTAGTAACTAGGTATAGAATATTGGTAGCGATAGGGCTCGAAAGGTAAAGTAAACTATCATCACTCAATCAATTCATGTGTTAACATTAAGAAATAATGATGGAAGCTTGTCCTCATAAGGTGTCACTGGTTGTTATAGAAGCCCAATGAGGAGATTGAGGTAATTATAGGTGGTGATAAAGGAAGAACCAAGGTAGTTTAGATTTATAAAATACCCAAGAGAAGGGACTAAGTTAGTGAGATGGAATAGGTAGGCTTTGTTGGAGTGAGTCACTTTGATATTGGAATTCTTTGAAAAGTTTTATTGACCATGTTCATTCTCCTAATACTCTTGGCCATACTTCTATAGATAGAAGTAGAAGAGTGGATTTTTTGGCTCTTCTTTTCATGAGTAGAGAATGACTTTTCAAGCCCTCTTATTGTTTTTTAGAATGGGATATTGCCATTCTAGTAAGCCTGGCCATACTTCTTTAGGCTTCATTTTTAGATATTAGCCATTGCTTTCTTGAACTCTGCAAGATTTTTAATAAGTTGCGACATCTATGGGATCTAACCACTTCATTATAATATTTTTAGCTGTGTATATCAACAACCATAATGTGCACAAGGGAATCAGCTTTCTCTCTTCATTAACTTTGAAATCAAACACTACAAAAATGTTGGTTTCTTGCTTCTCTTGGTATCTTTAGAAAGTCTCTTTTGGGTTCTCTTTCTCTTCTAAGAATGGATTTTAAAGCCCGAATTCAAGTGCAAAAGTGACCGAAGACCCGTAAAATAGGCATTTTTGGTAAAAAAATGAAACAAATAAGAATCAAGGAGTTGGAGTTCACCTAGATGCATTTTGACTAAAGGAATTCAATGCAAGTGTCCGTTCATCAATTAGAGTCCATTTGAACCCCCATTTAATGGCCGCAAGGTTTGGCATTATGAAGTAGCTAATGGATCTAGAAGTTGAAAAGCATGTGACTGAGGCCACTATGATAAATTTCAATGCCAGAAAGTCGCCCGTCCAATTAGATTGCAATTTTGAGGTTGTTTGCCCCTCCATCGAGGCCAAGACCACTTACGGTCAAGTGCAAACAACAAAATTTGAGCAGGTTAATTTGGGGGTTATATTTTAACCTTTCTTAAGAGAGGAAAAACTAATCAAAAAACTCACGAGAGGGGGGGCGTTTTTTTCGGCGCCCCTTTCTCCCATTAAAAATTTTCATTTTTGCACCTACATCAATCATCTCCATCCTCTAGGGCTTGAAATCCATCAATTTTTCGCCATGCATCGCTCCAGTTCTCGTGTAAAATGATGTAGTAAACAAAAAGATCCATTTTCAGTCATTCTCTCCTCTTTGCTCCTTGTTCAAATGACTATATATGAGAGAGAGGGAGGGCTGATTCAATGAATTGGGGATGGATGATGGTTTGGAAGTGTAATGGCACGTAGATTGGGTGATTTGGATGCATCAATGATTGGAAAATAGCATCAATAGCTCCATTTTCCTGAAATACAAGACATACATATGCGAATTTTTGAGTAAGCGACTCTTATTTACTTTTTATGATAAATCGTTAGTGCATATGATGGAAACATGATTGGAAATTATTGAAATATGTTTGTTGATATCTATAATTTTAAAAATTCATTCGTATTTCTTTACACATATTAAAAATAATAAAACTGCAAAACCCAAAACATGGGATTTAATGGAAAATGGTGTTGTCTTTGGGTTGTGTAGACCAAATGATGTTTTCATGGCATGAAAATGAGTATCTTGATGGATCACATTTCACATAAGTTATGCAAATTAGAAAACTTAAAAAATCAATAATTTATGTTAAAATAAATGGAAAAATTCATGAAACATAGTCAAATGAAGGAAAATAATTAAGAAAAAATGAGTTTTGCATGTTAAAGAAATTAGGAGAATATTTGTGATTGTGTAATGAAGGTAAAGCACGATCTAGGACTGAGTTTGCCTTTATTTATATGTTAAAGTGCACGTTTAGGACTCATTTTTATGAAAAATTGTAGTGAAATCTCCCTACATTTGTGCAAGCAAGTAAAATATAAATGGTAGGGGATGTGAGGCTGAAATGGAAAGATATTTGATTAAGTTGCCGATTCCTTTGCATATCTTAGCATATAGGCCGTGGTTCATATAAGTTTTAAAGGCTTCAGTAGTATGGTTTAGCCCAGTGTTGTTCCCTAGCAATGCAACACAACACTAGTAGAAAGAAATCATGAAAAGATTGTTTGTACACTTCACGTTGGCTAGCTTTTAGTTAAGTTGTTTGATCACACAGAGTGACATACACTTTGCATATACAATCTAAATATGGTATTAGAAGATAAATTCATGGATTCATTGCAATTGTATGTCTAGGTGACGACCAATATCGAGAGTGTAAGATTCCCCTTTGATGTAGGACAATGCGATATCTTAGGGAACATATAAAGTGAGGAATATATACAGTCTCCTGGGTCGTTACATTTATATTATGAGAGGACTTTTTTATGTTCATGTTCTATGTGTAAGACGGTGCTCGGGCCAATCCTCAAGGTGTAGGAGAGCCGTAGGAGCCACAACACTTTGCTAAGGGGGAGATCTTTGTGTATGTAAATCGAGGTATTGATCACCTGTATGTTTGGATACTCCCTCTATCGGAGTTGGGAAGGGAAAAAAATTGGACTACAAATCGATACAAACATGTGATATATTTAGAGTAGTGTACAACCTCCAGATACTCTTGATTGTGAGGCCGTGAGAGTGGTTGGGTGAGCATAGGAGGCCCATAGCTAGAGCCCTAGAGCCAGTGTCAAGCCCATTATAGGTCCCTATAGGTGGTGCATTTACTAGGAGTCACTGACAAGTGACGGTTTTTGAATCTTGGCTGATTAGGAACCAGTCAATTAGTTTATATCAAAGAGCATTGAAATAGATTCGTTATTTCTTGATAGACACCATCAAGTCAAAATTCAACGGTAAAAAAGAGCTGAAAGGGCTAGATAGCGAGTTGAAATCCTTAGGAGATATTCTCCTAAGCGTAGTAGTTCGATATCTTTGAGAACGAGAGGTATTCTTGACCCAATTAATATCCCAGTCCCTTTCCCTTTCCCTGAAATGCCAATCTACTTCGAGTGGGAGTGTAACCCCTCAGTTATAGACCCCTAGAGCAAAATCAATTGTCATGATGGTGCAACCCATTGCAATACTTGTAGGAATACTAGATTTGCGAACCCTAGGTTTTCATCTACCCATTTTTAATGGGTTAATAGAGGAAGATACGAAGCTCCACATTACTAAGTTCCAAAAACAAATGTTCTATTGCCAAATTCGGGATGAAGGACATCTCATAATGCTTTTCAACACGACTCTAAAAGGAAGAGCTGCAATGTGGTATCATGGCTTGGAAGTTGGGACTATAACCATGTTCAACTTATTCTTGGTAACCTTTCAAAGAGAGTTTGCCCCTGAGAGAGATGGTCAATATTGGCTATGTATTTCAAATGTGACACATTAAGAGCCCCATGAGAATGCTCGAGCTTATGCCAAGAAACTAAAAGAGATGTTTTGCAAATTACAAACCTCTACTCCTATTCTACCTGTTGCTTCCCAACTGCAATACTTTTTACATGGATTAGATTTCAATATCCAAGTGCAAGTGAGTAGTGTTATTCTTGTTGATATAAACACTACTATGACATGAGTAGAGGAGGTAGAGTCTTGATTACAAGTGACCTACGCATCTAGGGTAAACCTAAATTCAAGTCTGGGTCCTAGAAATAATTTGGCATTGATCAATGGAAGTCAAGGTATGACTAGTACACCTATGATCAATTTGAATGGAAGAGGAAGCATAATGCAGAATGTGCCCATGCTTCCGGCTCCTCTTAATGTTACTATGTCAATGGCTAGCCAAATGGTTCCACTAGATGATGGAAGCCAAATGAACCCTAATGTCATGCCAATTAATCAACAGCCGCCGTAGGTGGTTAGGCCAACTGAATGGCAAGTGGATGATCACGGTTATGATTCTAGTGTGTCATGTTCTTAGCAAAGTTAAGGATATGATGAAACATTATACTGATATGATAATGGAACAATATAGACAAATAGCCATAGATGTGAATTTCTTAAAGAAGCAACAAAACTTGATAGAAAGTCGGCGTCTTGAAGAGGGTGGTCCATCAAGATTTAGTTGTAAGTGGTGTGGTGGCCAACACTTTTTGAGAAATTGCCCTAATGTCAAATGCAACATATGTGGGAAGTGTGGCCATCTAGCGAGTACTACTGGAGTAAGATCAATTTCTTCAGCAAGGGAGTAAGCAACTGGATTCGATAAATCATTGAACACAAGGGAATAACCTTCAGCAGGATGAGGGACCAAAGCAAATATTGCATAGAGGAAAAGCTATGGTAAAAGAGCTGCCGAGTGGCAGTGGTGTTAGCCTTATCAAAGTTGTGTGTCTCAACACCACTAAGGCTTTCAATTTACTAGACATTACAAGAGGACAAAAAGTTAAATAAGGCATTAGAGATAATGTAAAACCTGTTGAGCCAAACCCTAAATAGGGTGATAAGGGGATGTAAGTCCTTAACCCTAATGTGAAGCCAGTCCTCTAAAAGCTGCTTGTGGCAAAACAGATTCCAATAAGGAGGTGCCGAGAAAAAGGTAAAAAGCCAAGAAAGAGGCACCTAAGCAACTTGTTCAGCGAGAGAAAGAATGGTATTGTAGGAGAAGAGAACCATTGCTAATTATCATGAATTTGACTTAGCCACTTCTCTTTGTGAGGTAAAGCAGCTTGATGGGAATCTCCTACAACTGATCAAGTTATCTCTAGGAGTGCGTAAAGAGTTTAAGAAGATTCTTCACACTCGGTACATCGTGGAGCTCTTAGGAATAGCATGTATGGGAGATAACTGGTTTGAACATGTTGAAAAGTATTGCCCAAGGGTGGCATCATATGTTGATGGCATATTAATGGATCATGCCATTTTGGATATGAGATTCTCTGTTAACATATGAGTTCAGAATTGATGGAAGGATGGGAATGGAATCCAAAAGGATGCATTACCAAATTCCATGTGACTATTGCTAATATAGAATGCATTTTGGACTTTAGGGTTATTAGGTTTGCAGGGTAGCCAAACTATAATGTATTATTAGGAAGGCCATGGATCTTGCAATTCGACTATCAAGTTCATATACCTATTGATTGGCTGATTTTTGTCAAAGGTGCCAGATGTGTAATGTGTAATAGTGGATGCATATCCTAAATCTCCTCAAAGTGATCTTTGATATAATTAGATGTATTAGAGGATTCTTTTGGCAGTGGAACTTTGTCAAACAACCGATGAATCAAGAGAGGGGTCGACCCCACTATAGAAGATGTCTACCAGGTGACTCTAAATGAGCCGATAGAAGCTCAAGATAGAATCAGAGATGTGGATGTGATCGAGCTAGATCTCAGTACGTTGGATGAGCCACGAGAGATTAAATTAGTATTTATGCTTAGTTTGGAAGAGAGGAAGGACTAGCTATCCTTGATTCAAGAATTTCGTGTTATTTTTGCTTGGAGCTATTATGAGCTAAGAGATATTTCTCCTAGTCTGTCTGTGCATACTATTCCCCTAAAGGAAGGTAGCTATCCTGTTTGATTAAAAGTGAGGCATATGCCTTTTGAACTAAGGGACGTACTATTTGGGGAGTTACCAAAATTGCATAAGGCTGGCCTAATATTTCTTGTATAACACATGCAGTGGTGTTTGCTAGTAGATATTGCAATTGATCCTGAAAAGATAAAGGTTATCATTGCTATGAGTCTGCCACATGTCATGTAGGAAATTCTGGTATGTAATTTGGGCATAACCACAGCCATAAAATGGGTTGACATATGTAAATGTAACCTAAATATTAGGTTTAGTTTGGCTAGGGTTAGCTATAGTTATAAATAGGAGGACAGCCACTAAATGGAGAAACACATTCTATTTTGGAACAAGAAGTTTGGTTTGTTTGTTTCCTTGTAACCATCTTCATTTCCTAGTTAATGACAGTTCTAGCTATGGTTTCTTGTCAATTTCTTGTCATTTCTATTTGATTCTAGGCTTGAATAGGCTAATTTAGTCTTAGAATAAGATCTCTTCATTACATTGGTATCAGAGCCTTAGTTTAGATGTTGTCAGAAGTCATTTTCATGCAATAAATTTAGTTACAATGCTTTGATCCAAGGCAGGCTTTAATTCCGTCATTTTCATGATTATGATCTAGCTGGGGAGGTCATTTTCATAGAAGATTTGGTTACAAACATCATCTCTGTGTAATTGGAGTTGAAGACATAGTTACATGGTTTGGTTTTTTCTTGATAGTGACTAGATAGGTTATACTACTTCAAAATGTGGTTATTTTAATGCTTCTTGACAGAGACATGTGGGCAAGATGGAGATTCATAGCTACTTTGGTAAGTCGTGGCCTCATTTTGGTCCAAAAATTGAGGAGAGTGGAGAAACCACATGTAATCGGGGTTAGAATGGGGTTGAGTATGGGTTACTTTTGAGAGGGAAAGGGTTACTCTTGCAAAACGTTCTTTCTCTCTCCTATCCCAAGAGTCCTTCAACCTCCATAGCCAAAACCTCCATCCTCTGTCTCTCCCACGATCTCTACTATCAAAATGGACATGATATCTTAAGTCTCCATGCTCTAAGCTTCCCATTGAGTACTCAATATTGAAGTTCAAAAGAGGAAGTTGCTTTGCTACAGCCTTGGCCGACGAGTTAATGCTATCTCTTCTGCCTTTGGCTATACTGTAATAAGGTCCTCCAACCTGAACGACGATTTCTCCTTGGCTACAATAACCACTAAATCTGCATAGGAAACTATGTTCGAACAAACAATCTCAAGGGTGGCTTTCAAGTCATCCAGCACTTTGAAGTCCTTCAAAGAATCCCTGTTTGGAGACGTTTCTAGCTAGGTAGGGCGTCCATTTTGGTCAAACAGCAAGCATCGACGGCATCTTAAATGGCATTCCCCTAAAAGGGATGACAACAAGCACATCGAGCTGCAGAGAAGTATAGTAGATTAAGCAAAAGGACTTTCCCCTAAAAGGGATGACAACAAGCATCGACAGCATCTTGAATGGCATTCCCCTAAAAGGGACAACATCAAGCACATCCAGCTGCGGAGAAGTACAACAGGTTAAGCAAAAGGACTTAATTAGGCACTACAATGAATGGAAGCGATGGTGTGAGTTCTCAGAAGAGGGGATTTCTCGCTCAAATGCCATAAACTTTCTGGCCTGGTCCGATTGCGCTGGTCTTTCTGATGCAACTTCACGAGGGGAGAATCAGGAATCAAAGGCATGTCTTGATACATCAACATTTATTTTTTTTGGAGAAACTCTCTACACAACTCCACTCAGAGAACACATGCATGGATCTTCGTTTCAGTAAAATCTGAATAATGTATCTGAATAATGTTTTGTGGGGAAGATTGTTTGCGTTGAGGTATGCAATGGCTCCATTATGCAGGTCATTGATAAACGAGGAGCTTGAAGTTCATGAAAAAAATTCTGAATGTAGCGAGAATTCTAGGCTCAAAGAACCAAGTCACTTTTATGCTGTGTCAAAGCATGCTGAGCGTTTGTTTTGAGGAAATCATTCAAATTTTCAACGACAGTCTCCTTATGGAAAGGATCCTCTGCATACTTCAATGGAAACCTATCTACACTTTGTGATGCTGGCAACACAGTATGGTGAACTTTTGCACTGCCATTACCCTTGCCAGAGAATGAT
Organism: Lygodium microphyllum; assembly: GCF_053477565.2. Lineage (NCBI taxonomy): Eukaryota > Viridiplantae > Streptophyta > Polypodiopsida > Schizaeales > Lygodiaceae > Lygodium > Lygodium microphyllum. The sequence continues at coordinate 127,128,918 of NC_141155.1, forward strand.
GGTCCTATGGAATTGACAGAATTCCATATCTTTGGTATTAGAGGAATGTTCTTTTCAGAGGAGGTATAGGTCCTGAAAGTGATGATACTAGAGAGAGCTATGTATTCAACCTCAATGTTTTCCCTCACTAGTAATAGTTGGTTTATCTGGGGACACAAAATTCTTTGAAGCCCTGCTACAGGAACTGATTTTCTTTCCAAGTTGATGAAGGCCTAAACTCCACATTCATTTTTGCATTGCAAGTGGTATTCTTTGAAGCAAAGATGGCTTACTTTGGTGCTCAGGTTTCAAGAGCCTTTCCTGCATATATTCAGGCCTCCTAAGGCTCTAAGCTCTTTGAGGGTTGATCTTTGCATACGTTGGGTAGTAATTCAGGTCCTTCATCCTCAGTCCATGAGGCTTACAAGCGAGGGGAAAATACCAGTTCATTTCAAGAATTCTTACAATCTGCAAGGTCCTCAAACTCTTATCAAAGAATCACAAGATTTCAACAAGACTTGGCTTACACGTATAGTGGTGAAATGGAATGTTACCATGCTGGACATTAATTCTCAATCCAAATCAAGGGGGTTTTGAGGAAAAACCACTATCGGAGTATATTCATACACATGACCTTAATTTTTGGACAAGATTGAACTGGCATTGAAGAGATTTGGACCTATCTTGACCTATGGAGGTTATGGATAGCATAGGTTTCAATTTCCATTGAAGTCATTGAGTTTCTTTTCAATCTTGAACCCTTCAACCATCATTGGATTGCCTACTTCCAATATCCAAGGTCTCTTATCAAATGGAAGAGGATTTTGCCTTCCATCAACCATACATGAAGCAATAGAGCATCAATGGAGTTTCTGGAAGAAGAGTATGTTGCAGGGAATTCGATTTCAACAAAGAGCATGGAGAGTCTTGACTATTTAGAGCTGAATTGCTATTTTAATCGATGGTTCTTCATCAACAATATGCTTCAACCCCAAGTACAAGAGCTTCCACAAATAGGGCCACTTCGGATTGACAAAGGTTTGAGCAAGCAAGGTTTCGAGACTATGGTTTGGGCCCTATTTGGTGCAGCATGTCCATGACAATGCTACATATTCCTTAACAGAGCTTCATGGTACAGCCTTGTGGATTTCGATTGCAGGGAAGAGAATCAAAATATTCAAGAGAAGAGATGATGCAACCTATGCAGTTGAGGAGTTGGATGATGAGATTTATGATGGACTTGAGCCAGGAGATGATGAAGATGAAGATGTGGACATTGCAGATGCTTTTATAGAAGATGAAGAGATTGCATTGACCGTCGAGCTTGGCAGTGATGAGGATGGGCAGTTGTGGCCCACATCTGGAGGATGTGCAAGTTTGGAGGGGGCGGATGTCGTGACATTGCACGTCCACCACTGCGAACCTGAGGGTGAAGTTTTTTTGCCAAGGATTTGAACACATTAGTCAGCATCATTAGGATTTTGTTTCCCGTTGTCTGTATCTTTTGTGCTTGCATTTGCATGACGACACACGAGCACCTTTAGTTTTTCCAGGCACAATTTCTTCGATGCATTTATAATTTTTTGTAAACATCTCTCGATTGATTGCATAGCATGGACTCTAATTTGCAAATTGCATGAGTGATTGGGCATGAAGTTTTTTTTTTTCAAAACATATTCTTGAAAGGGTACATTGCATGGAAAGTAGGTAACTGTTTTGAAGGCTCAAGGATCCAAGGAAAAGACCAGCTTGGTTTTGGACTTTCCTCATGCGATAGAGCTTTGGAGCGGCAGAATTCATTAACCAATAACTTTTGTGCTCAAGGGCTTGCTTACAAACTTGGAATAACCTTCAAAGGGTATGGAAACACAAATACATGTGGTTTAATGGAGGTGCTAAGGGCCCTGTGTGGACACTACAATTTCCGATGCATGCTCAAGTTTTATCACAAGCATTGTCTATAATGATGAATTCTCATCAAGGTTGCCAGTTCTTCCATTAAGTGTCTTTGTGTTGCTGCCATTAAAGCATTAGCATCAAAGACTGTTGGATCAAGTTCTGTAATTGTTATACGATTAGCGAGACAGTTATTTGGCTCTAAATGAATGGATGACCATGCTGAAATAACAAGAACAAAAGTGACTGCATTCAATGGTCAAACAAGCATAACTGCTTAATTATTGGACCCAATGGGGAATGTGAAGGCTATGCATTGCGATTTGTTGACCATTCTTTGGGTAGATCAATCACTACTCTAACTACAAATTCGACTTAATGCACGATATCTGCAACTACATGTGTGTGGGAGGAGCTTTTGACAAAGGGAAGATTGACAATATAAAAGATTACAGTGTAATTATCAGTTTCTCTAATCATAATGATGTCGTGGGATTCATCGCAACCCATCAGTTGGGCATGGAAGTCGTGGTGGGCCAACATGTGACTACTCGAGTACTGAATGTGGTAAAGAGCGATGGGATAGTGGACCTAACACTTCAACCAAAACTTGTGTGTTCTAAGAAAGCCTCAAGTACAATGCCAAAGAAGGATAGTCACAAGAGAAGTATTACGGGTCCGAAGGTTCAACGAACAGCATCTATTGTCATTGAATTGAACAAGGATGAATATCTGATTTTATCACTGCCAGAGCATGATAATGCAATTGCATTTACTGCAGCATATTTTGAGAAGCATGAGGATCATCAACACAGCGACATAAGCGCCAATGTCAATCAGAGACAATATAAAGAGTGTTTTTTCCAAAGCTTGGTGCCTCAAACAGAAGGAAAAAGAACGACGACACTTTCATTGCTTTTCTAAAGCTTTTTTGAGGTGGCGGACAATTATAAAATGCAACTAGGAGGCTGCGTGCTGGGGGGCATCAACGAACACGACTGCAGGAACAAGACAAGGCGCCGGAAGGTGATGAAGAGGAAGATCGAGGAACACGGCGACGAGGAAGACATTGCTGTGATGACGAAGGACCATGTTGTTGCGACGAGGAAGCCTAGAAGGTGGCGACGGAGACGTATCAAGAGGTGACGACGAAGCTGTAGCAGACACAGCCATAGGAGAAGAGAGGGAAGCGACGACGAGAGAGAAGACGACGGTGATAGGCGCAAAAGAAGAAGAGGAGCTATGGCCATGAAGTACACACTCCAACAAATTCAAGGATCGTTGAAGGCCACCTTTCCCTTGCTCTTATACCTCGCATCAGCTACGGGACAATTCAATTTAACATGAGCAATGGAAAATGTACCTTCCCCTAAGCTCTTTACCATCTCTATACAACAAATCGCAACTACTGTGGTGAACGATTCGCAGGACGTCGACGAGTTGCCCTGCATGTTTGAATGTTATCTTCTCCAAATTGATGCTGATCAATAATCTTGCATACTACCAAGAAGATAACGTAACGGCTCTTCTTCTGTATTTCTCTCTCAACGTGCCTTATCATGGCTTCTATGTTAAACCTTTCACCTGGAAGTAACTATTCGAATGGCCGTGACCTACCTGCCTCCAAGAATGTGTGAATAGGAGCAACAATAGCAATATCTTTTGAAAGCTTATACCATATTTTCTTTACACACACACATAGAGTGGATCTCCTTTGTCACTTTTTTTATCTTTGCTTTGCTTTCGAAATATGAGAAGCAACTACCTGAAGAATCAATAAAGAATATGACTCTTCATCACCTTATGGATGTCATTACTATATCGGCTGCATTTCGAACTTTGTTGTGTTGAGACAACTAAGAAGTACAAAGCTCTTTTGTAGTAATATTGCATGGAAGAAGAAGCTACTAAAGCAAAGCGAGAGAAGAAGGGAATTCTTGATGCTGCAAACTTGATCAAATATGTGAAACTTTCATGACCAAGCTTATGATTGGAGGAATGAATCTTTTCGACAACTTGTGCCTCAAAGGAAATATAAATCTACTTGAGAATTCTTGTTGCATCTATTTTTTTTTCTCGGTGAATATTCCTTGAGTTATGTACTCTTCATCGTCTTTTCTCTCATCTCAAAGCGTCCCTGCGATGAGCGACTTTCACGAACCTCCCCTACATGTTTTCCATGGGACACCATGCTATGGGCGCCTTATCACTGTCACTTCATTCTTTATTCTTTCAGTGACATTTGAATAAAGAGAAGGCTAGTCACACATTATGACTGTTGGAATTCTTACATCTTGAGTCTCTCTCTCTTGCTCTCTCGTGCTCTATTTGCCATAGCTCACGCCTATCTTGCTTCCTCTTGCTCGTGCTTTCACTTGGGCTTCTCCCTTCATATTGGGTGGGTGTTGACTTGTATGCCAGATGAGGTCAAAGTGACTAGATAGAAAAAAAGGTGACCTTCGTGGATCTAGCCTTTGGGTTAGATAGAGCAGTTGTGTTGATAGCAACTCGAGGCACAATACATTGAGTTGGGGGATGTGGGACTTTTCAGGGGGCCCTATTTTGGGGTCCAAGGGCCACGGAAGAGATCCCTCATTGGGGGGGTCTCAGGGGAGCTAGTGGCCCCTTGAGCCCCCCTACCCCCGAGGATAGCATCCCCACCCGAATAGTAAAGAAAATATTTCATGGTTGACTAGCGAAGGTTCATAATATGGTTGGACATGCCGACTAGACTACCTTCCCAGGCTATAAAAGAAAGACCCCTCTAAAGCCATCATTAATCTATATTTCACCTAGTCTGAGTTTTTCTAGCTATCCTTAAGGTTTTTGCCTATCATTTATCTAGATTGCCATCTAAGCTTCACACTAGAAGTGCACAAGTGGACAAAGCCATCTTTGTATCAGTTCATTTGAAAATAAAGCAATCTCTATTTGTCTCATATCTGTTGTGTGTTCTCTACTCCTTGCTCAGATTGTGTCTATTGTGTGGTGTAATTTCTACATGTTTTTAGATCCCAAGGGGCTTTGAGGAGTAAAGCATATACAAGAGGCAAGCTCTTCAATTGTAGTGAAGAGGAGAAATGTCATCTGATGCATCAAGTAGCAGTGTTGGTGCATCAGGTAGTGGTATTGTTGTACGGCAATTCAAACACTGAGGATTTATCCACCAACCTTTAGCAAAGGCAAGTTATATTGTACAAACTAAGTTTGTGGAATTTTAAAATCACAATTATCCTTGGTTCTTATGATCTTTTAGAGATAATGCTAGGGGGTGACCCATAACCACAACCCACCCCTGACCTATTAAATTCAAGTGTCATGATTCCTTCAAACGACGCAGATCTTTTATGAGCTTGGAAATGAAGGAATGCATATGTACTATGTGCCTTAGTTATAAGTTGTTATGATAGTGTTTTGACCTTGATTCAACATACAACCAAGGTATTAAAGGCTTGGAATGTACTGAGGAATCAGTATGAAAACAAGAAATTAAACAAGGATTCAAAACTAGAGAATCAACTAGTAGCAAAGTTTGCTGAAGGAGAGATAACTGAAGCATTCATCACTCGGATCAAGAATTTGTGCGATCAGATGGTTGGCGCTAGGATATAAAAAACTAGTAAGGAGATGTCTTGGAGGTGTCTTCAAATTTGCCTAGGGAAGTTTGTTGGATTGGTAACTGCCTAAACACTCAAGTGAGACCCCAAGCTTTGATGTTTGAGGAATTTTTTTGTACTACTAATGGAGGAGAAGTTGAGGCTTAAAGCCCAAGAAGGTAGTAGTAATGGAGATGTTGCATTCTCCACCAATACAAAAGGCAAAGATGGTTCATCTAGCAATGGTGACAAAAAGAATAAGAGTGGCAAGAAAAAGTTTCGAGAAGAGTGCTTCTACTAGAAAGAAAGGACATGCAATTGCAAATTGTCATGTCAAGAATGCAAATGAAAAGAATGGCATCATGAAGACTAAAAGAAAGAAGATAGCCAATACGACTGAAGCAGTTATTCATGGTGACCATCAAGGAAGTGTGCTCCTCGACATGAGAAATATCTAACATTGACTTATGGGGATTGGCTAATGGTGCCTCCTGTCACATGACCAACAAGAAACGTCTATATAGCTCTATGAAGCCTCTGCAAGAATCCATCACTGTGATGGTTGGGAATGATGCAAAATGCCCTATTGAGGGCACATGTACTATTTATTTTGTTACTACAAATGGTGAACTAAAAAATCTTTCAAATGTGTTGTATGTTTTAGAGATTAAGAGAAATCTGCTATCAGTTGCTTCTATAAAATTGATCTTGGCTATGAGATGAGATTCATTGAGACAAGTGCAAAAATTATCGATAATCCTAGAAAAGTTGTCGATAAAGGAGAAAGAAGGGACAACCTATATGAGCTAAGTGCTCTTAAATCCACCATTGGTGTGGGCACAAGTAAACTTTGGCATGAAAGCTTCGATCACATTGATTTTATAGTGTTGAAGGAGATGATATATAAGCAAGGATTGGATTCTCACCTACCTATAGTAAACTGAAATGAAGGAACCATATGAAGCTTGTATGATGGGCAAGCAATAGAGAAACACATTTTCACAAGAAAGCAATAACAAAGCAAAGGCTCCTCTAGAGTTGGTGCATGCTAACTTGTGTGGTAAAATTCCTACAAAAGCCTTGGGAGGATCCTCTTATTTTATGTTGAATCATCAACAACTACAGTAGGAAGGTGTGGGTATACTTCCTTCATGATAAGGCTCAAGCTTTTGGCAAGTTTAAAGAATGGCTAAAACTTGTTGAGAATGAAACACGACAAAGTGTGAAGAAGTTTAGAACAGGTGGTGGTGGTGAGTTCAACTCAAAGGAGTTTGAAGACTTTTGCAAGGGCAAAGGGATTAAGCATCAATTGATGACGCCTCATATACCTTAACAAAATGGCATTATTGAATGTTGAAATCACACCATTGTAGAAATGGCAAGGTGCATGCTTAAGGGCAAGGGATTGCCAAACCAGTTTTGGGTAGAAATTGTTAATATTGCAATCTACATTCTCAACCATAGTTACACAAAGGCTCTTAAGGGAAAAACTCCTCATGAGGCCTATTTTGGTAAGAAACCATCTGTCTCACATTTTAGAACTTTTTGATGTAAGTGTTATGCACATGTTCAAAAGGACAATAGAAACAAGTTAAATCCAAAAAGCACAAAATGTATCTTCGGGATGTGGTATTCAAGGAGCAGCCGCATATAGTAGAGGAGGAGAATATAAGTTCTTCCACTTTATTGTCCAACGAAGAAGTAGTCCACTATGAACTTATCCCAAGAGCTATCCCTACTCTCAAGGAGGAAGCATCATCTTCAAATGATGAGGACAAAGTTTACCAACCTGCAATCATGCCATGGGATAAGCCATTTCTCTAATGGGTGAAGCAACTCTATGATCATAGTAATCCTATGCCTACTATAGTTGAGGAAAAGGTAGATGGACCAAGGAGGTCTCTGAGAATAGAGGAGGAAAGAAAGACTTCTGCTCACATAGTCAATATGGCCTTGATGGTGGCTAAGATTATGAGAGAAGTAAAGGAACCAACAGACTTGAAAGAAGCACTTGCCAATCCAGTATGGAGAGAAGTTATGTAAGCTAAGTATCATAACATAATGAAAAATGACACTTGGGAGCTAGTGGATTGGCTAGAAAAGAGGAAGGTTATTGGCACCAAGTAGATCTGGAAGATAAAGTACAAGGCTGATGGTAGCTTAGAAAAGTACAAAGCCAAATTAGTTGCACATGGACTTTCACAAGTCAAGAATTATTTGCTCCAATCGCTAGAATGACCACTATTCACACATTACTTGCAGTACTTGCTCATAAGAAGTGGCCAGTTTACCAAATGGAAGTCAAATTAGTATTTGCATAGGTGTAGGGTATTATTTTGTATGTATTTTTTGCATAAAATGGAAAAAACATGAACTAGAACACATAAAAAAAGCCGAACTAAAGCCAAACCTCATGCCTCAGCTTTGTTATATAGCCACAACCACGAATCATAATTTTTTAGATCTTTATAATGCGAAAATCCTAAATTTTTCCATTTTTAGGTATTTTTCTCTATTTATTTATCAATTTTTAATTTATGACTATGGATTGATTATGATAGTTGAAAGATGTTTTGTCTCAGAATTTTATCCCATGCGCATCTATTTTCCCCACCCGAAACCAATAAAACCTTCATTTTTACACTAAAAAGGCGCTTTTCGAGCTATAATTTAATTATTACGACTATTTATTATTATGGATCTACATTTCTTTTATACACATCCCTCAATCATAATGAAAACAAGATTCAAACCAATTTTTGCTCCATATGAATTCCATTCCAACCATCAAACATCAACAATAAGCAAAATTCCTTTGTAAAAATGAGGCATACCACTTATTTGTGTGTTGCGGGTTTTGTAATTAATTTTTTTGGGTTGCCAATGGACCGACCAATAGAAAATCTTCAATGATGAACATCTCCCCTCAGGCTCCTCTTGATCTTGGAGGGCAAGAACCGATCTTAATTCTTTTTCTCGTGCATGAACTGCCCCTTAAGGGGAGAGAGAGGGAGGAGTGAGAAAGACTGATTTTCATTCTCTTTGCTCAATGCATCAATTCTTGATCAGATTTTGGTAATGGAGAGCTAAGGTTGGGAGCATCTCAGGCCCAATATGATTCTTCTCATCTCTCTCGATCAGAAAATGATGATTAATTGGAGATTTTGGAGGCGTCGAAGAACTAACGCCCCCCCCCCCCCCCCCCATGTCATAATTGGAGATTTTGGAGGCGTCGAAGAACTAACGCCCCCCCCCCCCCCCCCCCCCATGTCATTTCAATTTTAGTTATTAAGCTCTTTGTTAAGAGCTTTAAGCTTTAAACCAAATATCTAGTTCATGCTTCTTGGTTTCACACTACTGCAAGTGTTTTTTTTGGTTTTGAGGGGTCAAACGACATTGGAATTGAGATCCGTCTAGACGGTTGGCTTCGTGACATCAAAATCTACCAACATAAGACCTGTCCCACTCTTCCTGGCTTTTTGATCTCGTAGTTGCTTTATAACACCAACCCTTGCAGGGATTAAATAGGGGGTCAAACGACCTTCGATTGACAAACCGAGACTTGCGTTGGATTCCTAACGTCGAAATGCATCTAGGAAAACTCCAGCTTAGCCATCTGCCACCATTTGTTTTTTCATGAAAATTGGCTCTTTGACACCTCTCGGGCACTACCATTCAACTGTCCGGCGTCCGATTTGAGGTCTAGAAATTTCTAGCAGTACGCCTTGGAGTCCCCCACTGCCAAGCATCTCCTAGAGTCTCATATGACATGTCAAGAAATTATGAAAACTCCCCAACCATCACTCGGTGGGTCTTTAAAGCACTTTTGGGGCTTTGCCGCTTAAAATCATACTGATTGCAACTCCGCCTTCAATGAAGTCTATTTTTTCCCTAAAATTTGGATCTTTTGGCTATTTTTAAGCACTTCTTGGTGTCAAAAATCATCTGTCATTGACGACCACCAGATAGGGTGACTTAGCCCGTCGAATCCCACAAACAAATCTGCACATAAATACAACCACAAAGAGCATCAAGCTAATACAAAATATAGGCAACAAAACACATCACAGCTTTCACCCTACCCCCTAACAAAACGAAGGCATGAATCACTAACCAACTGCTCCAACACGGCCAAGCAAAAAAGAACTATCAGAGAAGTAATCCTAAGTGGTGGTCTAAACTATCTACCTAACGAAGAACAACTCAACTAGGAGCTCCTACTAGACGAGGACTCCTATAGCCTGATCAATAGATGGTGTCTTTTAGCACATTTCCCTTGTAGCCCCGGATTTTCCATACTCGAGCGTGTAAAAAGAAGGAAGCTGAACGTAGTGACTCAAGGAGAACAAGGCATCGGCCCAAATCCTATCTCGATACCTAAGAACCTACCAAGCCCGTGCAAGGCGACATTTAATCCTTTTCTAATGCTCACTTTTATTTTTGCTCCAACCTTCTTTTATTTACTTTGCTTTTCAGCTAGTTTCCATCCCTAGGAAGACAAGGCATTGGCCTTGGGTCTTGTCTCGTCCCTAGGAACCTACCATGCCTTTGCAAGGTGATAAACGACTGCTTAAAGATTTTTCTTTCTTCTCTATTTTTATAGGGGTTAGAATCCCTTTTTACACGCCTCTATATATCCATAGATTTTCGTTTGAATATTTAGGTTTTTTCTTTTTCCTTTTAGTTAGTTTTAGTAGGCTTCTCTGACTATCCCACACTAACAGGACCTCCTAGAACAACCGCTTAGCAGGTCAGCAGAACAAGGTCACTAGAACTCCCGTCTAAAATAGGTCTTTTAGTGCTTGACAATGTCAGTACATGAGACAATGACTACTCAGATCTTCTCCCAAACATACATAACCTAAACCTGAGACTTCATGCCTTGATTGACAGTCCCCAACAAACAGAAAGAAAGCACCCTTACATACACATGTATCATTATTTGCTTAAGGGAAAAAGACTCGAAAAGGGTACGCAACCAGCTGGAATGGCCACAAGAAGCTTCTTCGCAGCAAAGGCTCCCTCTAGTGACTTCATCAACCTGTATGATGCAATCACTAAAACAACAAACCATTAAACATACCTACACCAAACAGACATACGGCCCTCTTGGCCTAAAGAAATAGCACATTTCATTGCAAACTAACTGGCCCTCTTGGCCTAAAGAAATAAATCATGTCACTACAAAGTTGACATGCCCTTTTGGCCTAAAGAAGGCAAACATTAAAATGCTTAAAGCAACTAGCCCTCTTGGCCTAAAGAAATCAAGCAAACCAGGTCATATAGATCCCTCCTTGGAGGAAGGCAGATATACGAAAATACGCTCTATTCCAAGGGAAAAAATAGAGCTTTCAGCCCTAGACTAAATGCATCAAGTTGTGATCCATCCCTCCTGCATATATGGCAAGAGGCGTACGCATAACATGTCGTCTGACCAACCTATGGGTCCAAGATAGTAGTGGTAGATGGGTATTGGCTACTCTTTGCATTACCCATATCAACCATCACCTACCATATAGCGCATGGTCTAATAAAACTCCCCATAAGTGACCAGGTCCTATCTCATTATCAATGAAAACATCTAGACTAGGACCACAGTTGAAGAAGAGGTCCTCCTCATAAGCAAAATTGGCTAATGAATCTACAAACTGATTCCAATAATGTGGAATCAGTTGAAGGGAGACGCTCTCAAATTCATCAAGTAGGGTTATAGCAGTGTGATGATACATACGAAGGATGGGATTCCTGACTGTATATGTCTCGTTTAGTTGATTTAAGATCAACTGGGAATCCCCTTTTACTAACACCCCGCCGAATACCACCTTGCTTGGCAATATTTAGTCCCATAATCAAAGCCTTATACTCTACCATGTTGTTAATGAATCCTACCCCGAGGTAAGCAACTAATTTCATTGTAACTCTATGTCGGGGATCTCAAATAACTACTCCAACACTCCCTTTTTTATGAGGGCCCCAGGACGCTCCATCAAAGTATAATGTGTACCTCCACAATGGGTTTACACAGCCAACCATCAAGAACTCTCCTATTCATAATCATGATAATCAAAATTCATCATATTTAGAGAGTGAACTGATGGCTCCATCCCACCTTCTTCATTAAACTCAACAGGGATGCTTGTCAGGATTTGTAAACAGCGATGGCAAAAAACTTTAATCTCCCACACAAAGGTACCCTCTTCTTGCTCAATCACTTTGTACCCTTTGCTCCACCAGATAAGCTTCCCCTGATGATATCTTTGCTCTAGATATGGATGCTCCAAATAAGGGATTAACTGTCCCATCAACCATTTTAAGATCTCCTACAAGTCTCAAATCAGCCCTAGCAATGGACCTGCAATGCATTTAGTGCGTTAGCATACTCAAAAATAATAAGGTTTAATCTTATTAAAATTAACCTTATTTTTAAATTCTACTCTCTATAGATCAGCAAGTAAAGACATGGACTTCTTTTTACCTACCCTAACTACCTTGAAAGGGCCATCCCATCTAGGTTTCAGCTTTCCTAGAAATAGCTCCCTAAGCGTATCGTAGTATAGAACTAATTGTCCTTTCTTAAAAGGTATATTTCTTCGCCTTTAGATCATGCAACCACTTGATCATATGCTTAGCCACTTCTTGGTGCAACAAACTCTGCAATTTAAGCTCATCCAAGTGGGCTATAGTCATAAACCACTCAAATAGGGCATCTTTATCACCCAAAGAATGATTGATTGCGAATCTTCTGGTTGACAACTCAATTTCCAAGGGCAAGTCACACTCCTCCCCATAAACTAATTTAAATGGGATGTGGCTAGTGGCTTGTTTAAATGTTGTGTTATACGCCCAAACTGCCACATATAATTTTATATCCCAATACCGTTTTTTTTTTTTGGAGACTATCTTGGATAGGATACACACAAGCTACTTATTGGTACTTTCAACTTGTCCATTGGCTTGCAGATTATAGGGAGTTGTCTTTTTATGCTTAATTTTCCAAATTTCAGTCAAACTTTTAATCACCTTATTCAAAAAGTGAGTTCCACAGTCCGATACTATTTCCTTTGGCAGACCAAAATGGCAGATAATCTGCTCAAGTAGGAAACTAGCAATCTCTTTTGCATTGTCCTGCCTCGTCGCCCGTGCTTCTTACCACTTTGTAAAGTAATCAGTGGATACTATAATGTATCTCTTCTGATTAGTAGATGACAGGGTAATGGGACCCACAAAGTTGATGCCCCACTTCTCAAATAGAAGGATAGTCATAATAGGCGTAAGTGGTAGCTTCCTATTCTCTCAATTGTCATGTCTTTGACATGTATCGCATCTCTTAACATACTCAAATGAATCTTGGAATATGGAAAGCCACCAATATCCAACTCTTAAAGCCTTCTGTGCCGTCAACCGTCCAGCAAAGTGCCCTCCACAAGCACAGTCATGGCACTCCTCCAAGATAAATGGACCCTCGTCAGTCATCACACATCGGTGATAGATATCATCAACACCCTGTCGATATAATGTTCTTGCAATCAATGAAAATTTCAATGCCTACTATTTAATTTTCCTCTTCTCTGATTTGGATAAAGTAGCTTCAGTCTCTTCGTAGATAAATAGTGTGTTATAGCAGCATACCGTGAGGGAATAGATGCCTATCAATCATAAACAATATTTCCATGCCACTTCCTTCAGCCATGATCTCTTTGGGCTCTCCGAAATCCACAAGACATTCTACAATGCCCTGTAGCCTCGGTGGCTTGCTCTTGATCTCGTAATCAAACTCCTGCAAAGTGATTAACCACTTTGCTATATGATTCGGCAGCTGTAACTTATTCAACAACAATCAAAGCCCTTCCGCCTTCATATAGAAAACCACCTTCTCATAGAGAATGTATTGCTTGAACTTTTTGGTTGCAAATGCCATCACAAGGCACAACTTCTCCATATAGGTATAGTTAATTTTTTATATGCCCAACTTCCGACTAGCAAAAGCTATCGAATGGTACCACTTTTCCTCCCAAATTTGGGATAAGCAGCAGCTGATACTATGCATAGTGGCTGCTGAAAATATATAGAACACTTTGCCCCTTTTAGGTGTTTTTAAAATAGGTGCTTTGGCAAGCTCCTGTCTCACATCGTCAAAAGATACTTTGCAAACATCACTCCATGCAAACTGACAGTTGAAGGACAATAGGTTCATCAGTGGCAACGCTCTTTCTGCCAAGGCATTGATAAACCTCTGATAATACCCTATCGATGACAGAAAGCTATGCACCTCCTTTGGAGTATGCGACAGACTCATGGCAACTATGACCTTGATCTTTTCAAGGTCAGTCACAATCCCTACAGAACTGACCACATGACCTAACAATAGTCCATAAGGCACTCCAAAGACACACTTTCGCGAGTTGAGAGCTATTCAAATTTGTTTGCAACGCTCAAAACACTTCTGCAAAATAGTTAACTATCTTTCGCTTGTGGTGGCTTCCCCCAAGTCATCAATAAATACTTTCAACTCCTCTGGGGAGATGTCACCAAAGGTCTTGTCGACTATTCTTTGCCACAAACCAGGTGCACTACATAAACCAAATGCCATCAATGGTATGCAAATGTACCAAAGACAGTAATAAATGTCGTTTTAAGCTTGTCTTGCTTAGCAATTGCCATTTGATTGTACCCCGCAAAGCAATCCATGAACGAATATACTTCCCTACCCGCTTATTGATCCAAAATTTGGTCAATAAAGGGCAATGGCTAGTAGTCCTTAACTGTCTTCTTATTTAGCTCTCTAAAATCTACACAAAATCGGATTTGATTTTTCTTCTTCTTTCTAATCACAATTGGTAAACACCATTCAGTATGTTGAACAGGGAAGATCAAATCTGCTCTCCACAACTTCTGCAGCTCCTCAAACAACCTGTCCCTTAATTCAAAAGGCATGTGCCTTACTTTCTGACGTACAGGGCGGGTACCTTCCTGTACAGGAATAGTACGCACAGCTAGACTGGGAGGAATGCCCTTAAGTTCATCATAGCTAAGCAAAGATATCACGGAACTCTTGAATCAGGGACACGTAGTCCTTTCTCTCTTCCGAACTGAGCATGGCACCTAATTTGATTGGCCGTGAATCATTAGGCATACCAAGGTCCAACTCAATTACGTGTGCATCTCTTATTCAATGTTGAGGCTCTATCAGCTCTTTCAATGTTATCTTATAAATGTCATCTGTAGTGGACCCTTCTTTAGATCCATCGCTCGATGACGTCTCACTACCAGATGGATCTTCTACTGTTTTTAGTTCGGTAGAGGATAAAGGAGCCCTCTCACTCCGAGGCGACTCAGGGTAAGCATCCACTATTACACGATTGGCACCTCTACCTAGAATCACTCAACCAGTGGGTATATCGACTTGGCAATCTATTTGTAAGATCCATGGCCAACCTAGCGAAACTCGATAGCTAGGACGTCCTACAAACCTTATCACCCTAAAGTCCAGATAGCATTCCATGCTCATAACTGTAACGTGGACTTTAGTCATGCAACCTTCTGGATGTCTTAGACTGTCATCCGCCATCCTAAGAAGTGTGGAGCTGTCTTTTTGAATTTCGAGACCTAGCCTCTCCATCAAGTCTGAACTCATGATATTAACGGAGGATCCAGTGTCTACGATAGCGTGCTCTACTAATATTCCATCCACGTATGCTGGAAACCTAGGGAAATGTTTTTCAACATGATCGAACCAATCTTCTCCCACTCGTGCTATACCCAAAGGCTCTATGGTATACCCAATATGCAGGATTTTCTTGAATTCCTTGCATACTCTTGGAGAAATTTTAATGAATTACAAGAGGTTCACATCTGGTTTAACTTCGCAAAGAGAACTTGCTAGATCAAAGTCGTGGTAATTAGCCAAAGTTCTCTTCTTGTGCCAAACTATTCTCTCCTTTGGTCTTTGGACCGGCTTTAGTGCCTCTTTTTTAACTTTTTCCTTCTTTCTTGGCAATCCCTTATCCTTCTTGGGATCAATTTTACTATCAATAGGCCTTAAAGGTCCACCTTCCATATCAGGATTCAAAACTTGCTTTCCCCTAGCCTCTTGCGCTTAGGGTTTCCCTCGACAGGTTTTACATTTCCTTTGTCACCCTCTTTAATCTTTTGACCTCTTGTTACGACTCATAGATTAGAAGTTTCAGCATCATTGACACATACAACCTCAATAATGCTAACTCCATTGCCATGAGGCAACTCCTTTACAATAGCCTCTTCTTGTTGTAGTGTTTTTCTTGGCCCCTCATCTTGCTGGAGATTATTCCCTTGTATGCAATGGTTAATTGGACCTGGCAATTTACTCCCTTGTTGGAGAGAACTAATCTTACTCCAACATGTAGCAGCTAAGAATGGCTAGACTTTCTGCAAATATTGCATTTGACATTCGAACAATTCCTAGGAAAATGTTGGCCACCACACCACTTACAGCTGAATATTGAGGGGGCACCCTCTTCAGGGCATCGACTCCCTATCAAATTCTCCTACTTCTTAAGAAAATTGATGTCCATAGCTATTTGTCTATATTGTTCAGAAATCATATTGGTGTAGTGTTTCATCATGTCCTTAACTTTGCCAAGGACATTAGAGACACTCGACTCATAGCCATGATTCTATGTCTATCGTCCCATCGGCCTAACCACTTGATTAGAAATTGGCCGTGGACCTACTGGGACAACATTAGGATTCATTATTTGGCCTCCACCATGTAGTGGGCCCATCTGACTAGCCATAGGCATAGTCATGCTATTGGGAGGAGCTGGTAACATAGACAGATTCGGTATGATACTCCCTCTACCATTCACATTTGACATGGGGTCCCCTTGACTCCCATTGGTCAATGCCAAATTATTACCATTCCAATTTATCATTGCTGTGTAAGCCGCTTGCAAGTGTGACTCTACTCCTTCTGCTTGGGTGATAGCAATGTCAATGTCGGCCAAGGTGACACTACTAAGCTGCACCTAGATATTGAAATCCAATCCATGTACAAAATATTGCAATTGTGCAGCCAGTGGAATGGGGATATAAGTATTCAATTTGCGAAGAACTTGCTTTAGCTTCTTGGCATAGGCCTGGACATTCTTATTTGGCTCTTGGCGTGTTACATTCAAGACACACAACCAATACTATCCACCTCTCTCAGAAGCAAACTCTCTACGGAATGCCGTGAAGAATTGATCAATACTAGTTATGGTTCTGGCCTCTAGACCGTAATACCATATTGTTGCCCTTCCTTTTAACGTCATATTGAAGAACATCATTAGGTGTCCTTCGTCTTGGATTCGATAGTTGAACGTGAGCATTTGAAACTCCTTAATATGGAGTTCTCCATCTTCTTCTGCTAACCCATGGAAGATGGGCAAAGGTACTCCTAATGCCGTAAATCCAATGTCCCTATTGGAATTGTGATGGGTTGTGCCATAGCTACAACCGGATTGACAACAGGAGTTTGTGTAGGTAAAACTACACCCCCATTTGAAGTGGGTTGATTGACTGGAATTAGGGAAGTACTAAGACTTCCACCTGTGCTCAAAGGGCTACTTATGACACTCAAGTTATTAGAACCACTGTCGCTTATGCATAGTGGGATACTTCTTTGAGGGGGGGAATAATGCCTTACAATCTCCAATCTCCATCTAGCCCTCTCAGTATGTTCTGCTTTTTGTATTTTGGCTTGATGGTTCTTGTCAAAGGACATAAACCAACTATTTGGTCCCTAGAAACCCTAGATTCGAAACCACCACTTGATGGCGGCTCCCAGAAAATGCACCACTGATGGGACCTAAAATGGGTCAGCACTGGCTATGGCACTAGCCGGACCTCATGCACATAATAGACAACCCCACCACATGACCTCGTGGGCCAGGAGTGTGTGTAATACACCGATGAACATTAGATAGACTTAATTATGCATTTGTAGCTGATATGTAGTCCAATGTTTACCTTCCCTTCTCCTCAAAGGGAGATCCCATAACATATAGGCATAGTGCCTCGTCACACAAACATCAGGAAGCTCTCCTCGACTGATTGCCACGGCTCCACTGCAACTCTCCTACACCTTGGAGATTGGCCCCAAGATGCGTCGCTCCAACATATAAGACATAATGCACAAATTCCACTCTTTTCTTGTTTTCTACGATCCAAGAATATATAAATCCTCACCAAACAGTCCCAAGGAAAGTGTACAATTGACGTTCAGCAAAGGCTCCTTTCCGCTCAACGTATAAGTCATATCCTAGGAAGACAATTGCTATGCAATTCAGGACTGATGCAATGCCATGTGTCATGCATAGTGCATATGATCCTAGTGCACAAACAATATTTATCAAATCAGCCTTTTGTGATGTGGAAAAAACAGCCCTTTCATGATTTTCACTAAACGTATACTTCGACATATGGAGACTAGCACCAATTTCTCGTGCTACTAGCCCCTCAAACTCAATTATTGCAATTCTAAATGAAATGCACAATCAAATATTTCAAAGATTCAAACCCTCTCGACCCTCTTAATCTCTTAACATCACCCTTTCTCTCTAACGTTTAGGTTATGATATGTTGCATAGGTGTAAGGTATTATTTTGTTTGTATTTTTTGCATAAAACAGAAAAAACATGAACTATAACGCATCAACAAAGCTAAACTGAAAACAAACTTCATGCCTCAACTTTGTTATACAGCCACAACCACGAATCATAATTTTCTAGATTTTATAATGCGAAAATCCTATTTTTTTCCATTTTTAGCTATTTTTCTCAATTTATTTGTGCATAAAAATAGATTTTTTTAAAATTTATGACTATGGATTAATTATGACAACTGAAAGATGTTTTGTCTCAGAATTTTATCCCATGCACATCTATTTTCCCCACCCAAAACCAATAAAACCTTCATTTTTACACTAAAAATGCGCTTTTCGGACTATAATTTAATTACTGCGACTATTTATTATTATGGATCTAAATTTTTTGTATGCACAACCCTCAATCATAATGAAATCAAGATTCAAGTAAATTTTTGTTCCATATGAATTCCATTCCAACCATCAAACATGAACAAGAAGCAAATTTCCTTTGTAAAAATGAGGCATACCGCTTATTTACGTGTTGCGGGTTTTGTAATTAAGTTTTTCGGGTTGCCAATGGATGACCAGTAGCAAATCTTTAATGTTGAATGTCTCCCCTCAGCCTCCTCTTGATCTTGGAGCAATCCGATTCATGCCACGCAAGCATCATTCAACTGATCTTAATTCTTCTTCTTGTGCATGAACTGCCCCTTAAGGGGAGAGAGAGGGAGGAGAGAGAAAGACTGATTTTCATTCTCTTTGCTCAGTGCATCAATTCTTGATCAGATTCTGGCAATGGAGAGCGAAGCTTGGGAGCATCTCAGGCCCAAGAGGATTCTTCATCTCTCCCGATCAGAAAATGATGATTAATTGGAGATTTTGAAGGCGCCGAAAAACTGATGCCCCCCCCCCCCCCCCCCACCTCCATTGTTTCAATTTTAGTTATTAAGCTCTTTGCTAAGAGCTTTAAACTTTAAACCAAATATCTAGTTCATGCTTGTTAGTTTCACACTGCAACAAGTGGTTTTTTCAGTTTTGAGGGGCCAAACGACGTTGGAATTGAGATCCGTCTAAACGGGTGCCTTTGTGACATCGAAATCTACTAATGTGGGCCCCGCTCCACTCTTCTTGGCTTCTCGATCCGGTAGTCGCTTTATAACACCAACCCTTGCGGGGATTAAATGGGGGGTCAAACGACCTCCGATCGATGAACTGAGACTTGTGTTGGATTCTTAACATTGAAATGCATCTAGGAAAACTCTAGCTTGGCCATCTGCCACCGTTTGATTTTTCATGGAAATTGGCTCTTTATCGCCTCTCGGGCACTACCATTCGATTGTCCGTGTTTGATTTGAGGTCTGGAAAGTTTTGGCAGTCCGTCTTGGAGTGTCCCACTATCGGGAATCTTTGGAGTTTTATTTGACATGCCAAGAAATTATGAAAACTCCCCAACCATTGCTTTGCCGCTTAAAATCATACTGATTGCAGCTGTCGCCTTCAACGAAGTCTATTTTTTCCCTGAAATTCAAAATTTTTGCTATTTTTATGCACTTCTTGGTGTCAAAAATCATATGTCATTGCACTATTGTTTAGGCATTGAAGTCTGGCAAGTGCCTACTAGCAAAATCTTCATCTCTCAGAAGAAGTATGCATAGGAGATTTAAAAGCATTTGGCATGACCGAGTGTAAAGAGATAGCTACATCTATGAAGGTCAATGTGAAGTTATCGATTAAGGATGCATTAGCACTAGCAAACATTAGGAGCTATATGAGGTTGGTTGTTTTGGTAGCCTCATCTACTTGTGTAACACCATGCCAAATATCAATTTTATTGTTAGGGTTTGAGCAGGTTTTCAAACAAACCTCAAGAAATTCATTGGAAAGATGGGATGTGGGTGCTCAGATACTTGAAGGGAACTCTTGACCATGGGATCACATACAATTTCGGAAGTGCTCTTATGGGGAATTGTGACTCAAATTGGGTAGGTGATAGTGATTCTAGAAAATAAACTTTTGGATATTGCTTCTCTTTAGGTTCAAGAATTTTCTCTTGGATTAGTAAGAAGTAACCAATTGTGGCATTGTCTTCTACTGAAGCATAGTACAAGGTAGCTTACTTTACTGCATGTAAAGCAATATGCCTAAGGAGGATCCTATGGCATATGGGAGTATAGGATGAAGATCCAATAATGCTAAGATGTGACAATAAAAGTTGCATTGCTTGCCAAAAATCTAATTTTTCATGCACATACCAAATACATCAAGATCGAGTATCACTATGTGTGTGACTTGATCAAGGATGAGATAGTAGAGTTGGTCTCCAAAGGAGGAGAATGGAGCAAATATCTTCACCAAAGCTCTTACAAAGGATCTCCTTTGAATTCATCTTTAGAGACTCAGCATTGGGCTAAGAATGTAGTTCACTTACAAGTGGACATTGAGGGGGGATGTTAGATATGCTCAATGTCTCACCCTCCTAAGGTGCCACCAATGATCCATGGTGCTCTAAGTTGTAAGGCCCCCACTATGAGGAGAATCCATATGTGAGCACAGACATTGGGTGGGTCCTATGACTTGCATGTTAGATGAGGCCAAAGTGACCAGATAGCAAAAAAGGGGACCTTTGTGGATTTAGCCTTTGGGTTAGATAGAGCAGTTATGTTGGTAGCAACTCGAGGCACAATGCATCAAGTTGCAAGATGTGGGGGTTATTAGGGACCCCTATTTTGGGGTCCAGGTAGGGGGTCTTAGGGGGCCAATGGTCCCCCTGATCAAGGTCTGGAGTAGTGTCCTTAGCTCGATGGTAAAGAGAATATTTCCTAGAATATTCCTTGGTCGACTAGGGAAGGTTCATAATATGGTCGGACATGTCGACTAGACTACCTTCCCGGACTATAAAAGGAATACCCCTCTAGAGCCATTGTCAATCTATCTTTCACCCAATCAAAGTTCTTCCAACTATCCTTAAGCTCTTCACCCATCATCTATTTGGATTGCCATCTAGACTTCACATTGGATGTGCAAGTTGGATTGAGCCATCCTTGTATCAACTTGTTTGAAATTAAAGAAATCTTTGTTCTTCTCATATCTGATGTGTATTATCTACTCCTTGCTTAGATTCTGTCCTTTGTGCCATGTAATTTCTACAAAAAAGAAAAAGATGACACATAATAAGTACCATCCACAATCCACCTAGTGTGCACGTGTGTACACCTATGAGTACAAGTTATATTCGATTACACTAGTGCACTTGTATGCATGAGGTTCATATCCAAGAAGGCATGATCACCCCTAGGTCATAACCCTTCATACTACCTCAAGCATGTGGTGACCAATTGTGCTATGTAGCAAGCATATTGGCTCTCACTACATACATTTTCTTGTGATCACGTTAGGCATTTACATAGCTTTCTTGTCATGTACTAGAGCCCCACACTTGCATAATAGCGTGCACTAACTTCTATGTTGCACCATTCATTATTTCCTACATGCTCAATCTTTGTGTAACATGTGTATCTACAGTGGGTTAAATTAAGTACACTCCTAAATGTGTTAGTATGGTGCTAGGAGTGCACAACCCTTTGTCTTTCATGCACCCTATACACCCATGCCATTGGTAGGGGAATGTGGAAGAGAAAAAGAAAAGGATTGAAGATGCCTAAAGGATTGAGTTGGAAGTGATTCAAAAGGAGAATCCTAGAAGACCCGAATAGGAGAGATTCCACCCCAAAAATTAAGGGAGGGAAAAGTCTAAGACTTCCATCAAGGAGAGAAAAAAGAAAGATGCAACTAAGAAAGGAACTAGAGTAGACAATACTAATTTAGCAAAAGACAAGACAATATAATGAGCTATAGAAGAGTCCAAAGAAAGAAGAAGTGATCAAAAAGCTAGGTTTAGAAGAGGAGGAGAAGAAGTAGTAGTAGTAGTAAGAAGGGCAATTAAAGCTTCAATAGAGTAGCCTAGTTGGTTTGAAGAGCTAGCTATAATGGATCCTAACCATCACACGAGATTGGATTTAGCAAGAGTGCAAAGAAGGGCAAAAGTGTAATGAGCAGGGACTCATATAAGCATGTAGAGGGCAAAGATGAGGAAACTTTTTTGGCTCTACCACCCCCCTCCAACTCATGCAATGGAGCTAACCCTAATCATAACCCCACCACCAACTCAAGCAATATCAACACAAGGCCATAGCAGAAAACAATTGGAATTCGGATTAAAATAGCTTGAAGGCAAATTTGAAGCAATCTTCCATGAAATGGTAGAGGAGATAATTATAGTAGGATCTAAGAGAATGGTAGCTATGGAAGTTGAATCTGAATGTAGATTGGTCAAGGCTACAAGAATTGAGGATTCCTCTACCACACCAATCTTAGATCTAGGGCTAACCTAACAATTCATTGGCATACTCAGAGCTAGAAGAGAAAAATGATCAAAAGGACAAAGAGAGGAAATATGTAGTTGTAGCTTTGGGGAAGGAAAAGGAAGCCTTCAAGGCTTATAGAAAGAAATCCATGATGGAAACATATACTCTTTAGGGAGAATAAGTTTTCTAGAAGAAAACCAAGATGAATGACAAGAATTTTGAGGAAATTTAGCAGCAATATAGCATTAAGAAGGAAATTAGGATTCAATTAGAGGAGCCGTATGCTACTGCCCTAAAGTCAAAAGCTCATGTGGAAGCTTAGTTGAGGAAGTAGTTCCATGTAACAGAGAAAGTAAGGAAGGAAAGAAGCATGTTGAGTAGGAAAACCAAATTATAAGGCACCCAAAAAAGAAACTCGAAGAAGTCACACAAGCCCAAGACCAACTCAAAGAGGAAGTGATTTGGCTAACAAAGGAAAATCAAGAGGCCAATGAGCAATATGTAGAGACCCTAAATACCTTGAATAAGGTGTAGAACAGAGGCTTAGAGCATGCCAAATGGAAATTTGAGTAGAAGGATGAGAAGAGCTTAGAAGTTGTCTATATTTTAGGAGCCAAAATGGCAAAAGAAACTCATGAAAAGATTTAACCAAGAAAAAGGCAAGGTTCGTACAAAAATTGATGCAAATACAATAAAGGAGTTTCACTCAAACCTTGATCAATGTCATAAATCTAGCTAAAGGATGATACTAGGGAGCTCAAAAGAAAACTTCAAATTTCAAGAGAAGCTATCAAAATGAAGGGAGTGAGCCCAAAGTGGAAGCACACAAGCAAAAGCAATAGCTATGATGGAAGGAGAGAGAGAGAGAGAGAGAGAGAGAGAGAGGATATGGGAGCTCCAATAGTCACAATGTGTGACCAATCTTCCTTTATTCAAATGTCACTGAAAGAATAAGAAATTAAGTGACAGCGATGAGTGCCCACCACCTATAGTGTACAGGTGTGTGGGTACTATTAGTGTAACTAATACACGAGTGGCTAGGCACAAGCAACTTTAACCCCAACAATCTCCCACTTAAAATAAATATGCCCTTGCTGAGGAGAGAACGAGAAAAAAGTGACAAAGTACAAATTTACATAAGTTCAACAAGATGAGGAAAGATGTCATCTCATCCAACGCCCATCAACTTCCTAAGAAAGGTGTAAAATGCTTCATTGAGAAATTTTCGTGAGTAAATCTACAGGATTTTGATGAGTTGAGATCTTGACAAGATCAATAGACTTGTCCTCAATGACCTCTCTGACAAAGTGGTAACACACCTGGATGTGTTTTGTCTTCACATGGAGGACCAGATTCTTAGCCAACCGAATAACACTCATTGAATCTCAATGCGGTATAGAGACCACATCAGTAATATCAAAGTTTGCCACCACTGACTAGAGAGCCTCCTTGCAAGCCTCAGTGGCTACAACATACTTAGCCTCAGTAGTAGAGAGGGCCATGCATTTTTGTACCTTGGATACCCAAGAAATAGGACCTCCAGCAAAGGTGAAGACATAGCCGGTGGACCTCCTACTATTTGTATATCCTACATAGTCAAAGTCCATGTACCCCATGACTTCTGTGTTCTAGCCACCATAACATGCACATAGTTGTTGCCCCTTCAGGTATCTCATGATACCCTTAATAGCCATATAGCGTGCCACAACTCCCACTGCAAATGCTATGTCGGGACAAGAAGGCTATTATCGCATACATAAAACTACCCACTTCCTATACCATTTGGCATATTCTCCAACTCCATGTCACTTTGATTGCCTTTCCTCAACTCCTTGGGTATCCTTCTAGCATTGGTCATTGACATTGAGCATTGGTTTGAGTCATCAAGATTTAGTGCAAATAGGAAAGCATTTGTAATACAGTTTAGGATAGCACTTACCTCATTGTGTGGAGGTCACTTGTGCTTCCTGGAATATCTATTTGATGTTGGATCACTTAGGGATGCTATGTCAATGTTATGAGATGCTATTGAGTTGATTTGAGCACACTTTTGGCTTAGTTTTCTTAGAGATTTCCTTGTTGTAAAATTAGGAGTGAATGTCATTTATTTGGAAAAATATTATGCATTTTCCTACTTAATATTGTCCAAGATATCTATTGGATACACTAATGTATACCATAATGCCAGATACTTGGTTATGCTCTTGAGCTAAGATTGGAGCTTGGATGCTTCACCATTGGCAGTCCTTCATTCCATTGGATGCTACATTTACAAGCTTGAAGATCTTTATTGGGTTTGATGCTCTTGACTTATGCTACATGTATATTGGATGCCTAGATACTATTCACGATGTATTGAGCTTGTTGCTTAGTTGGCATTGTACTTTAACTTCAGTGGGAGCCATTTTGCTTTATGTATTGAACCGTTTACTTAACATTGGATGTTACATATATTGCACATTGGATTGATAGAAATGTCTAAAATATGAAAAGTCTTGGACATCCCTATCCTCTGAGATATTTTCCCCCATATCTATACTCTCTCATGGCTGTATTGTTACCTCTTCTATGTGTTTATGCTACCTTCATTAACATAGTGAATTACTTACACCCTCCTTTCCCTTGGCACCTTTGTGTGCCTCTTTGTGCATCTCCACTCTATCTCCTGTGACAACCAAGTAGGCCCCTCGTTTCTATTAATAGTAAAATGAATATAGGAAAGAAGGAGCTACATATTGAGGTAGAGATTGAATACACCCCATTATTCAAAAGAACCCTATATACTAGTGTCAACCCTCATGTTTTGTAGAGTTACAGGAAAATGGGATTGAAACATGTGAACTTGTGCGTTGATGGGGGAATCTACCCAATTGACCCCTTAAACAATAGACCTCCAACTTTCTCGAGAATCACAAATTTGTTGAAGTATATGTGCGAGAGTGAAAATGGATTGCTTGGTTACATTAGGCGGCTCAATGATCAAGCATTCAAAGTATTTACAACCTGCCAAGAAACCATAAAAATTTGTCATGATGTGATTGCTATACATCAAAGATTGAGGAGATTAATGTGGTGCAGCTTGATGTAACTGATGATTTTATATTGGCAACCTCTTCCTAACTTATGCTTTGTCAAGATATATTCCATGTTAATTGTTGATAGATTCAATAGCTCCTATCGTAGTATGACTGGATTTGTCCATTTGGATAATGACTTGGCAGTAGAGATAGTTTATATTGGTGATATCTAGCTTGTATTGGTAATGTCTAGCTACATTTTGATTCAGGCAAGCAGCACATTCACTCTTCATGATATACGTCATGTACCAACTCTCACGAAGAGTGTTATCCCTATTGGCACCTTGGATGATATAGGTTATGTTGCCTCTTTTGATGATTTCTCATGGAAGACTACCCGTAAGAATCTTGTTGTTACACGTTATGCTAAGTCTAGTACCCTCTATCCCTTGCTTCTATCTACATCAATTGACCATGTTTTGGCTCTGGCTGCTTTTTTGAATGTATCTCTTTGGCATCGTTGCCTTAGGCACTTCTATTTGAAATTAATGAAATTTGATAGTACATGTGTACCTTGGGCATTATTACTTTGATAGTACACACACACATGTACACTCTGCAAATATTTGATGTCAATTGTATATTGAGTGTGCAGGTGCCTTCACCCCCAATATAAAATTGATATCAAAGTAATAATGCCTAGGTTTTCCAAAGGAGTGTAGTAACAACTCAAATATGAGGGGTACTCAAAAGAGGACATTAAAAAAATGGGCCTCATCAGTCAAGAAGAGCCATCACTATCACCTCTAGTAATGGATATTGATGGTTGGAAGGTGATGGGAGTATTGAATTAGATCTTGAAAAGGATTTAACTACAAGAGGTTCGTAAAATAAGCTTTCTTCATTAGATTTAAGAGCTAGTCTAGACAGAGGAGGAGGAAAAAAATCGAAGAAATCAAGAGCATGTTTGTGGGCCTCTCCCTAATGTGTGCTTGATATAGAGTCTCCATAATGTCAAAGTGCCATAACTACAAACTAAAAAAAATCTATGTTGGCCTTGGGGGTAGGCAAACCTCAAACGGAGCCCATGGTCTTCACTAGATGTTGGCCTTGGTGCTTTGATGGGATGTTGTTCAAAAAATCATAGAAATAAGTACAATGCTTGGGAAAAGGTGGCTCAACTAGAAGATGTAAGAACTAAGGTCATTGTTACATGAACAAGAAGGGTATTGGGATAACAATGTCTCTAAAGGATCTAAAATGGTATATAAAGGAAAACCTAAGAGGTGAAGAACATACTAGGTACCAACCGAGAGGCATGGATTGCTTTCTATAGTGCCACTACATTGGAAAGAGAAGATCCCACTTGGCTTCCTTATCCTCAGGGGCATGGAGTGGATTATGATTTAGAAAAGCATGACAAATTTGATTTCCTACTCATCTTCAAAGTTAATGCCCTAATAGAAAGGCAATCTCAAATTTTAGGAGTGAGACCTAGTTTCCTCCTTTAAGAACTTTGTGACCAAGCGCACTAAGATTGGGTCCTCAAGTGTGGGACATACATGGGAAGCCTCGACTTGCCTAGCATAAGACCCAACTCCCAACACACACACACCTATTCACCCTCACAATTAGGAACTACCCCCATAGGAGCACAAACCCTTCCTTGTAAGTACACACCATGCTGTTGTGGAGCACAACCAAGCTCCACACTCAAAATCATCACCAATACAACACTTTACCCTCTTCCATGATTCTACTTATGTTCCAAGCATTCCACCAAGTGTCATGGGACTAGTGATATTAACCCTTTTTAAGGTTGACTACAACAACAAAGTAACAAGACCCGTGTCAAGGTTGACTACAATCAAACTGAAAAAGCACAGATAGAGCAGAGACCAAAACATAAAGAGCTATGCAACCATACCTTTGAATCTTCAACTGCTCTTCCAAAGAGAAAACTTTAGGTCATGCCAAAAATAGCAAAGATACACATGAAGTTCAAATGTGCAAAGGGATACTCCAAAAGTAAAGAAGTGAAAAATAGACTCTAAGAACCACCAAAATTAGCGATGAGGAAAAGCAAGGTCAAAATGCAACATGGAGGCAGTTAAGAATACACTAACTACATCTACGGGATGAGACCTAAAGCTAGAAGTGAAAAAGCACTTTAAATTACAAAAAGCTAAAAAAGATTGGACATTATACAATTTAGGATAAATTGGGGAATCAAATTTAATGTTGACAACCCTTCAAGGCTCATTCTCATATTATTTTAGAGCACTAAGCTCACTCCCATGCAAGTTGTAAAATTAAAATTGAGCACATGAAAAAGTGCTATATGAAGTCCCTATGGTTGTATGCGATGAAGTTCTAGTCATGGGTGCCCAAAAGTAAATGGCCATGCCCATATGTAAGAAAGTACAACCCATATTTAAGGGGGCAAATTTAATCAAAGAAACCTTGTGGTTACCAACTCAAACATAGCTTGTATTTTCTCTACATTCTACCATCTCTGTGAGCTTCTTTATGAGAATACAATCAATGAAAAGGCCACACCATAATCTCCTAGAGGCATTGCTAGAAGGAGGGAGCCTTCCATTGATTAATTACATGCTTATTTGCCTTGCCTTTTTCATTTACTACTATCTATGTGTGGAGAGAGAGAGAGAGAGCCTTAGCTTGGAGAAGCAACCAGAAAAGTCTATTTTCTTACATATAGAGCTCGTGGGATTGAGGAGTGGGGAGAAATGAAGAGGCACACCATTGGGATCAATGGGAACTTTAGATCTTATTGGCAAATACCTAGACTACAACATAGTGAGTTTTGTTGTAGTTGTCTTTTTATTTCCATTGATTTCAATAGTTGTGCTACTCCATAGAATTGAATCTTTGGTTAGGCTAGGTTAGCTAGACAACCAAGGCACGAACACTAAGTAGTGTGAGAGGTTGCAAAGGATTGATAGATCAAGAGCACATGATCAATATGTATAAATCCATCTAACTCTAGCATAGTGTAGTTTAAAAGCTACAACATCTTTAGGTGACGGCTTCAAGCTTAGATATGCCTGACCCTTTATAAATAGTTTAGTTAATTACATTAATCAAATATAACATTGTTTCCTCATACTAATGTTATGGATCATTTCCATATATTGTTCTTTATGAGTCTATAATACGCAATATCCTAGTTTTGTTCATTTCTATATATGAGCTTACACATCACATACACACACGTGATTGTCGTGATGCTATGCGGACACAGTGTGAAAAAGCATGGAATGCATCATCATCCAACTTCTTTATTGATCAAGAGAGTCAATGTGATCTGAGTCATTAGTATTAGTGTGAGTTGCATGGATTATCCAAAAATACTAGATTTTTGGATAATTTTAGCCTATTTTTATATTATTTATTGTGAAAATTCGAAAAAGTTAGAAAAGCTTCTAGATTAGGATGGCATTCAAAAAGCAAGTTTCTTTTTCAGTCAGTTATGAGATTTTCCACAAAAAAAGATAGATTGGCGAAATCGCATGCATCACGATTGCTGTAAACAAGCTGAAAACTGTAGTTTGAACTGGAAGAGGAAGGAGTGATCTGGGAGATCCATGAGCAAGTGTCCTAAAGTTTTACCCCCCTTTCAAAGCCAATGGAGCCATCAGATTTGGGTTCTGAGAAACAGGGAAGGAGCTGTAATTTTGATGCACGTTTTGTTCTACAAAGAAGCTCCAGGAGATCTAATGCCTGGAGATTGCTTCAAAGCAGTGCAAGGATTCTAGGTTCTTTCAATACATATTGAGTCAATTCATTGTGCTTTGTCTTTGTCATGTTAACCACTTGTGTATTCTCTTTCTTCTCTTCCATCTCCTATCTCTACTTTCTTCTACCTCTGATCCCCGGTGGATTCGACCTTTTGACAAAAACCCCTCCAACATTGGTGAACTTGACGTGAAAGGTCGTCAAAGGAAGGAAAGACAAGATGGGAGAACCCTCGAATACAATCTCTAGTGATGTTTTGCAACAGTTGGTGCAAAATGTGAATATGCTTATGCAGATATAACAACATCAACAGGTGATGCAAGCTTCTACTCAAATAGAAAGTGTTGTGATGAATGCTTTGCAAGCAGTTGAGCATGAGGTGAAGTTATTCAATGGTAGGAATGTATCTGCATATGTACATACCTATGCTCAAAAGATGGAATTCTTTGGAGTGGCTCAACCTACATGGAGCCAGTATTTTGTATGTGTTACTGTACATGAACTGAAAGCACGGATTACTGTATTATACCTGCAGGATGTTGATTGGATAGCTTTCAAGAAGATACTCAGGGAAGAATTTTATATTGAAGATACGAGTTTGATTACGCGCAAGACTTTTCAGGAGTGGGTTTTACAACCCAATAAGGGTCTTCTGGCTACAAAATTGTTAAGAGAATTTAAAAGTTTATTTGAACAGCTGGATCTTGCAGAACATCAAGCTCTTGCAAGTCAGAAAATTGAATTGTTTCTACATGCAGCTGATCCTGAGCTTCAAGAGAAGCTTGATGATTTGTTGGAGGATCTGACTACAGAGACTGGTTTGAAAACGGAGTGGAGACATGTCAAGGAAGCAATTACTGCACTTGTGAAGAAGCTATTACTGCACTTGTGCTGCCTATCAAGAGGCCTTGGCACGACAACTCATCTTTTGGAAAGATGGCAAGATCCATGCATAAGAAACGAGATTGCCTCTTGCTTTGAATTTCAGAAAGGGAGGTATGCAGAAGTTGTTGGAAGACTTGGCAGTTCGAAATGCTTATGCGACGGTACATGCTTCTACTTTTGGTCTATAGTTGGATAGAATGCATGACCAAGTGATGGTTGGTCCAAAGGCTGAAATGTGGACACATGCAGCTGAAAAGAGAAAGGTCACTGATAGTGAAATGTCTCATGCAAGGCAAGACATTCGTGGCATAACTGGTTGGGAATCATCGGTAGATGCATATTCAGTGTATGCATATTTAGCAAAGGTACAAAACACGGATGTACTTGTGGAAGAAAAACGAAAAAGAGATGAAGATAATGCAGGGACATCTAAAAGGATGACAAGAAGAAGTGTAGATCAACCTAAAGCTGCAAATCAGCCACCTCCCGAGCATGTTATGGAAGAGGTCAGTCAGGAGCAAAAATAGGATAATAAACAAGAGGGCAAAAAGAAGGGCAAGCAACCAGGATGTAAGTTGCAATTTGACATTGAGACAGTTACATATCTTAAGAAGGTCCTTGAAGAATGAATCTTAAACAGCCGAGTGGAATTCACCTTGGGAGAGGTGCTTGGCATCACCAAGCAAGAATTTCATGATGAGATCACTAACATAGTTAAGAGGAAGCGTCAGTTTCTTGGTGATACCACTAGTGCATTGCTGCAATTTGAAGAGGAAATCGATTTGTTGGGTATTTGGGTTGAATATAAGCATGAAGTAAATACTGGATTATCTATGCATGATGCTACTAATCAGTGGGATATCATGTGGAAAAGAGAAGAAAGTGACTGAAAATGCATTGTCTTGTAGCAATATACATGGTGGAGTAAGGCACATGCAACAATATGGGGAAAAGACTCTAGGATTTATTCCACGAAGTCATTACACAAGGAATCATTTGACCATAGCTACCACTGAAATGGTAGTGAAAATAGGAGAACGTGAAACTCCTTGTGTTGTTGTACTTGATCATGGGTCTGAGATAAATGTCATTGAGCATGGGTGTAGACATTGATCATGGTTGACGTATGAGGGCTACAAATAATTCTTCAGGAGAGCTCTACGCTGCATGTCCTAATGTAAAAGTGACGATTGGTGATGTACAAGAAGAGCAACACTTCTTTGTGCAAGATAATTCATCATATGCTATGATTTTGGGATAGTCCTATATTACAGGAGTGCGTATGGAAACAAAGGTGCTTAATGATGGTTCTACTTATGCACGAGTCAGAAGCAAGGATGGGAGGAAAGTAGTCCAATTTCTTATTGTTTGTGTTAATCATCCTAAAAATTGAAATATGCTTCAAGAGTCTCCTTTGGCTCCAAATGCAAGGGAATTCAAAGACTTGGATTTTCATTAAGCACTGTTGTAATGCGGGGCTACAGTAGTGATGTTCAAAGGGTGTACTCACCTCTTGATAGAATGAAGCATGTATTGACTATTGGTTATTCTCAGTTTATAGCAAATAGTTCATGTTGGTTTAAGCCTATGGAAGCTATGTGCAAGGCTGAATGCATATCTATGAAACGAGCTACTAAGGAACTAAGAGCATTGGGATTGTTAGCCGAAAATGAAGGCATTTCAAGCATCTTTTATGGGCTAAATATTAATGACACTATGGCTGAAATTTCAGCAACTATACATGCTGAAATTGAGGCTCAAAACAGAGTGTTGTCAGTATGTTCTTTGGACATGTATGATGTTATAGCATTGTTTGCTCAACAGAAAGGATTACAATGGGTTGAAGCACTTATGGAGACAAAGTATAAGATAGTTGACAAAAAGGTGAAACCAATTGCTTTGCCACTTCCACCAGAGAGTGAGGGTTTGTATGAAAAAGTGTCAAGGCAGCCAAGCTTACGGGATCCTAAAGATATAGGTCATCAATTTACATCTAAAACATTACAGGAACTGAAAGTTAGTGCAGAAGCGTTTCTTTTGCCTGCTGAGAGAGATTGTTTTATGCGGATGTTGGCTAGGCATGGAAAGGCATTTACATTTCAGCCAAGTGAAATAGGTTGTGTGGATCCAAATGTTATCTCTTCTATGGTCATATTTACTGTGCCACATGCACCATGAAACTTAAGGCCTATTCTAGTGCCTAAAGCTTACTTGCCAAAGCTGATGGATTTGCTAAATGAAAAGATTCCCATGAAGATCTTGGAGCCCTCTTCAGCCCCGTACTCAAATCGTTGGTTACTGTGCCCAAAAAGATTGGGGCTTTGAGATTTATTCCAGACATGCAATTGGTCAATAAAGTGACCATAAGAAATGTGGGTGCATGTCCTGTGGTTGATGAATTTGCAAAGGCTTTTGCAAGCAGAGCGATCTATTCTTTGGGTGATCTTTACTCGAGGTATGATCAGATTTAGCTTGCAATTGAAAGTAGGGATATCACAACCATGAAGACTCCCTTAGGATTAGTATGAATGTGTACTCTCCCACAAGGTGCAACAAACTCAGTGACACACATGACAAATGATATGAATAGGGTGCTGAGGTATTTTATAGCACAATTTACAATGCTCTTTTTGGATGATGTTCCAATAAAAGGGTGTGCAATGGATGAAAAGAATGAAGAGATGGATGCTCATGGATGCAGACAGTTTGTTGCAGACCATATTGTGGATTGTGAGAGGATTTTGACGCGTCTAGAGGAGGTGCATTTAACTCTTTCTAGACAAAAGTTCTATCTTTGGAGTTGAAGAGGTTTTGATTTTGGGCATATGTGTGGGCCTTATGGGTGAAGACCATCACCAGCAAAAATAGATGGGATTGATAGAATGCAAGATGTATGCACAAATGTATCAGAGGTGCATAGATTCTTGGGTGCATGTGTGCTTTATTTGATATGGATTTCTCACTTTGCACATATAGCCGATGCTCTTTATCAGCTTATGAGGAAAGGTCAGAGATTTCATTGGAAAAGGAAGCATCAGAAAGCAATGAAGAAATTGAAGCAACTCTTAAAATTTGCTCCTACATTGAGAAAGACTGACTATGCACATGGAAAGCCTATCATTATTACTATGGATACAAGCCTAATCAGGATTGGATGGGCAATTGGGCAATATGATGAGGAAGGGCAAAGATATGCAATACACTTTGGTGCTAAAGTATTGATTGAATGACAGAGAAGGTATCCACAGGTTAAAAGAGAATTATGGAGAATTGTGATAGCCCTTAAATGTGATAAGGAGTATTTTATGGGTGCTCATGTAGTCATTGGACCAATTGTTTGCCGGTATTGGATATGATTACTAGTTGTGCTACACCGGACATTGCTATGCTCCGGTGGATTGCATACATCAAGTCTTTGAACCTTGAATTTCAGCATATTGCAGGAAGAGATAACCCAGTGGCAGACATGTTATCTCGAGCACGCTATGAGAATGAAGATGGGATGATGGATGAGGAGGAAGAAGATGACTTTCTTGCAACTGAAAATGATGTTACAAGAGTGAATTTAGCAATGCAAGGTGTTGCTATAGCATTAACAGAAGCTTGGACAACAAAGAGAATACACTTTAGATGTTTTGCATCTTATATAGAAGTGTTTCTGGAAGACAAATATGCAAGAGAGTGGCTGAGAATTGGTCAATACCTCAGTACATTAACAAAGAGAGATGAATGGTCAAATGAGGAGTTTAAGAAGATCAAGAGGAAAGCCTATGGGTTTTTCTTAAAAGATGGATACTTATGGAAACATGCTAAAAAGAAATAGGGTATGCCATTGTGAGTTTTGGGTGATAGAGCTTCACAAGTAAATGCTATGCAAGAATTTCATGAAAGCTTGTGGGCTAGCCATAGAGGTGTTTGGGGTACTTTTGCAAAGATCAAAGAAAGATATTGGTGGCAAATGTATAAGGATATTGCTCACTTTGTGGAAACATGTACGACATGTCAAATGTATTCATCTGTGAAACATCGAGATGGATTTTTGCCTACATATCCATTGTCACTTCATTTTAAGTGGGTGATGGATTTGGTCACAATGCCTACAAGTCTTTGGAAAATGAGGTATCTTGTGCTTGCCCGTGAAGACTTGACTAATCAAGTGGAAG
Organism: Lygodium microphyllum; assembly: GCF_053477565.2. Taxonomy (NCBI): domain Eukaryota; kingdom Viridiplantae; phylum Streptophyta; class Polypodiopsida; order Schizaeales; family Lygodiaceae; genus Lygodium; species Lygodium microphyllum. The sequence goes on from NC_141155.1 coordinate 127,163,181, forward strand.
GGAGAGCTCTACATACTAAGACAACAAATGCCATGTATACATTTCTCTTAAAAGAGATCTTTTGTAGGTATGGTTGTGTGGGAAAAATTACTGCAAATAGGGGTGAGCTGGATGCAGATGAAGCTCATGATTTCTTTGCACGGTTGGGGATAAATCTTGCTTTAACTTTAGCCTATAACCTTGAAGAAAATGGAAAAAGTGAAAGAGGTCATCCACCTGTTGTGAAGGCATTGGCAAAAGCATGTGGAGAGAAGGTAAAAGAGTGGCCACAATTGCTCCCTTATGCTTTGTGGGCTGACAGAATAACTCATAGTGCTATTACAAGATATATGCCTATAGAATTGATGTATGGTCAAAAACCTATCATGCCAATATAAGAGAGGACGGTCACATGGAGTGTGCTACCTTGGAAAGAGGAGTTGAATCGAGAGGAGTTGGTGGCCTTGCGCATTAGACAATTGGAAAGAAAGTTAGAAGACATAGAGGCAGCAATCACTACAAGGATATCAAGCCATAGCGATACCGATTATTAGCGATGATTCATTCACAAAAGTTTTCTAGAGGGAGAGTGAGAGAGAGAGAGAGAGAGAGAGAGAGAGAGAGAGAGCGACCATTTTGCTTAGAGAGAGAGAAAGAGAGAAAGAAGGCTTCTCACCGCCACTGCCGCCGTCGTCGTCGTTTCATTTCGCGCATTCACAAAAGTTTTCGAGAGGGAGAGCGAGAGAGAGAGAGAGAGAGAGAGAGAGAGAGAGTTTCATTTCGCGCATTCACAAAAGTTTTCGAGAGGGGGGGAGAGAGAGAGAGAGAGAGCGACCGTTTTGCTTAGAGGGAGAGAAAGAGAGAAAGAAGGCTTCTCATCGCCACTGCTGCTGTCGTCGTCATTCGCGAAGAAGAGGAGGAGGTGTACGGAGGGCGAAGAGGAGCCGCCAAACCCTTCTTCGAGTCTTTACGGTGAGTGAATTCACTCTCTCTTTTACTTATTTAGGATTTAATTTGTGTATATTGAGAGAGGGAGAGGGAGGGGGAGGGGGAGGGGGAGGGGGAGGGGGAGGAAATGAGAGAGGGAGAGCGCATTCTCTCTCTCTTTTACTTGTTTTTTGTATAATTTGTGTATATTGAGAGAGGAAGAGGAAATGAGAGAGAAAGAGAGGGAGATGGAGAGGGAGGAAATGGAAGAGGGAGGGGGAGGAAATGAGAGAGGGAGAGGAAGGGAGAGGGAGGGAGAGAGAGAGGGGGAGGAAATGGTAAAGGAAGAGGGAGGGAGAGAGAAATAGAGGGAGAGGGAGAGGGAGAGGGAGAGGGAGAGGGGGAGGAAATGGGAAAAGAAGATGGAGGGAGACATTAAACATAATAGGAAAATGAGAGAGAGGGAAAGGGAGAGGGAGGAAATGGGAGAGGGAGAGGGAGAGAGAGAGAGAGAGAGAGAGAGAGAGAGAGAGAGGGAGGGGGAGGAAATGGGAAAGGAAGAGGGAGGGAGAGGGAGAGGAAGGGAGAAGAAATGAGAGAGGGAGAGGAAGAGAGCAAAAGGAAATGAGAGAGGGAGAGGAGAGAGAAAAAATGAGAGAATGAGAGGAGAAAGAAAAAGAGAAAAAATATGTTAAACATAATAGGGAAAGAGAGAAAGAGAGGGTGAGGGTGAAGGTGAGGATGAGGGAGGGAGAGGAAGAGAGAAAAGGAAATGAGAGAGGGAGAGGAGAGAGAAAAAGAAATGAGAGAGAGAAGAGAGAAAAAGAGAGAAAAATCATTAAACCTAATAGGGAAAGAGAGAAAGAGAGGGTCAGGGTGAGGGAGGGAGCGGAAATGAGAGAGGGAGGGAAAGAGAGAAAGAGAGGGTAGGGAGAGGAAATGAGAGAGGGAGAGAAAGAGAGAAAAGGAAATAAGACCTTACAATAAGCTCATCCTAAGCTCATAGAGATTAGGCCGATCCTCAACAAACCTAAGGGATATATGGCTAGAGAACCCTAGCACACTTGTGCCTCCTAGCATAATGTTCTTCTTGCAAAGAAACCTCTCATACATGGGGCTTGTCCTAGCCTCCACCACGCAAGTACACAACGAAGGCAAATAGCTTATCTATTAGAAAAACATTCATTTTTTATAACGTAAATCCAAAAATAACTTTGGATATTCCATAAAAATCAATCTCTTCTTTAAAAGACAAATACAAAAAACTAAAACAGCATCATTCATATGCTTCGCAAAACTAAAACAACATCACCACAAGATCTCTTAGGAAACTCATCCTCAACTATCAATTTTAGTTTAAAAATATAATATAAAATCACTTGCAAGGAAGGACACTCTTTTATCATTAACCCTCTTTCTTCCTTAGAATAGTCTTAGGAACAAATTTCTACTCTAACAAGCATATATTTGAGCATAGTAACTATTTTAAGGTTTATTCCATGAGTAGTAGTAGTATATATGCAACCATCAAGCTAGAGATCATGCTTTGGTATCTGTGGAGATCCCAATCTCATGCCCTCATAGAGATTGTAGTGTGCAATAGTGTGGAGAGAAGGTGGGTGAGTTGTAAATGGTAAAGGAGAATTCTATTGATGATGAAGAGAAGATGAGGTGAATCGCCAATTCTATTCTTAGTGAGTGCAACCTACCCATAGTATGGCATCCATGACCGATTGAAATCAGTAAGACTTTGAAATCTTACCTCGAGTATTATAACTATTGTTTTGGGGTGGATTTTATTGCCATAATTCAATGTCAATTTGTGCTTGTGTTTTCCACATTGTGTTGACTATGGGTGTCAAATGCTCTAGTCGGATCTCTCTCTCTTTCTCCTCTCTCTTCTCTCAATCCTTCTCTCTCTCTCAATCTTCCCTCTTTCTCTCTTCCTATACTCTCCCTAAATCCTTCTATCTCCCCCTATCTCTTTTCTCTCTCTATCTCTCTTTCTATTTCTACCTCTCTCACTTCTCTCCTCTTCTTCTCTAACTTTACTCTCTCCCTAACTCTTATCTCTCTTCATCTCTATATAAGTAGTCGTGGTCATGGTCGTGGTCGTGATCGTGGTCGTGGTCATAGTCGCAGTCGTAGTCATGGTCATAGTCATGGTTGTGGTCATGGTCATCGTCGCGGTCATGGTCGTCGTCGTCGTCGTCGTCGTAGTCATAGTCATAGTCGTAGTTGTAGTCGTGGTCGTGGTCGTGGTCGTGGTCGTAGTCGTAGTCGTGGTCATGGTCATAGTCGTAGTCGTATTCATAGTCGTCGTCGTCATCGTGGTTGTGGTCGTGGGTCTTGGTCGTCGTAGTCGTAGTCGTAGTCGTGGTCGTGGTCATAGTCGTAGTCATAGTCGTGGTGGTCATAGTCATGGTCGTGGTCGTGGTCGTGGTCATGGTCATGGTCGTGGTTGTAGTTGTGGTCGTGGTCGTGGTCATGGTCGTAGTCATGGTCGTGGTCATGGTCATCATGGTCATGGTCGTGGTCGTGGTTGTAGTCGTAGTCGTAGTCGTAGTCGTAGTCGTGGTCGTGGTCGTGGTCGTGGTCGTGGTCGTGATCGTGGTCGTGGTCGTGGTCGTAGTCATAGTCGTAGTCGTAACATAGAAAAAGAGAGAGAGATGGAAGGAGAGGAGAACAATTTAAGAAAGAAAAAAATAATGATAACAAAAACAAATTGTTTGTCATAATGTAGACAAAATGGAAAATGATGAAGGTCCTGTTGTTCAAGATCGCAATGCGTATCTTAATCAACGTGTCCCATGTCCTTGCTCTCAATGTAAGCTGGCAATTAGACGAAAACGCGGATTGTCAATAGAATACGTACGACGATTTGGCGAGTTTCAATCTGAGATCATTGATCAGGCAATTGTGGATTTTCAGCAAACAGCAAGAAAAGTTAATATCAATCATGCACTGTACTTGCAAGCTAATTGAATACCATGTACAATAAGATTGGGTCTGGCTGGCAACTTTTCTATCCAGGGAGGTGACGTCTCGTCCCACGGAGGAGTGCACCCTTTGCAGCCAATTAAAAGAGTTCGTGTAACCAAGTTGTCCAAGTACCTTGTACATATGCTTCGTTGATTTTTTTCGGCACTATTATTAAAAACATTTGTGCTTTTTCAAGGTGTTTTATGATTTTTTTCAAGTTATTGAAATATCATATATTATCACCTGCAAATACCATGCCTAAGTCTTGTGATGATGCACGACATGTTTTACGAAAGCTTGGCATGGACTACAACATCCATGCATGTATCAACGATTACATACTGTTTCAAGGAGAATACGAGACTATGGAGACATGTCCAAAGTGTGGTGCTCACATATATTGACAAGACTTGCAAGGGCAAACCATCCCTCAAAAAGTTCTCAGACATTTTTTGCTTATCCCCCGCATAAACCACATGTTTCATAAACCACATTATCCCCTTCATAAACCACATGTTTCATACGTCTTACATGGCGAGCTTGACAACATGGCATGCACAGAATAGGTCTACGGATGGAGTTCAAAGGGAGGAGGGGGTCACCATGCAAGATATGAGCAAGTGCAATGGTCGATGGTTTGCCAACATTCGAATATTCGAGCCATTCTCATGTGGACAATGCATGACTTTTCAGGATTTGGAGAGTGCTCAGGTAAATAGGCTTCCGTTCTCGTTGGTAATATCTATATTTTATCTTGTTCAAGCTTGTATTCACTGGGTCATGGTGTTGGAACAGATCTGCTTACCTTAGGTTATTATGTATGTCCATTGTGCGGGCCACAGTTAGACTCCCAAAGGTCACGAACCATAAAGAAGATGGTATATCAAGGACACACCACTTTCTTGCCAGAGGGTCATGAACTTAGGGAAGGTTTTCTTGGACGACCTCCAACACGTATGAATGTTGCAAGCTGGTATGAGCTGAAAATGGTCCACGTAGAGTCACATCCAAATGGAATGCGGTGGTTCTTAGTTTTCTACGAGTTGCCATATTGGACCCACTTAGAGGTCAACCACTTGTTGGATCCCATGCATATTTTCAAGAATGTGGGCAGCTTGCTATGGGACCACATCACAGGAAAGAGAGACACTATAGGGGCAGGAATGGATTTGAAGGAGTAGGCAAGATGGAGGCACTTTGGCCACAGTTGAGTGCTGATGGTCGCGTGCAGCTACCTTACGCTCCTTGGGTTTTGTCCACTAAAGATGAGTGCATTGTGAAGCAAATAGTCAAGTCTATCCGCACTCCGACGAGTATGATGCATTCTCTCAGGTCTACATTTTCTAAAGATGACCAATTATCAGGGCTAAAATCCCATGACTGGCATAAGATATGTCAGGTTTGTACTACGAATGGATTGTAATTGGCATGTGCATTTTGCTATTTGGAGTGTAGCCATTCTTCATAATGCTTTCTCATTTGTGGCAGTTTGTACTTCTTGAGTGTTGAAATGACTTGTTTTTTGGCTGATTTTTGTTGTCTTTGAGAGCCGAATGGTTGATTTTATGAGATGATTGATTGATTTGGAAGTGGTTTGAGAGTGTTTTGGATGATATTGATTTTGTTTTGGAAGTTCATGATGATTATCGGTGGTTCTGTGATGTTCTGATAGGTTCTGATTGGTTCTGTATACCTTCTGTTTTGCTCTGTTTTGTTCTGATTATCTTCTATAAGGAGGGATGGAGTATTGATTTATGAAGATTGAGATATTGAGAAAGCTTATTGAATGGTTTGTGAGAGTTTGGAATAGTTTGAGTATGAGTTATGTGGTTTTGATGACCTTCTGTAACCTTCTGTAGGTCTTCTGTAGAGCTTCTGTTTCTGTTCTGTTCTGTTCTGTTCTGTACTGTAGCTGTTATGGTACTGTTCTGTAACTGTTCTGTATGCTTCTGTATATGTTCTGATGGATGAGAGTGTAGTTTGGGAAATTTTTCTAGCCTTGGAAAGATGTGAATACAAGTGCAAAAGAGCTTAAAGAAGTGAAAGAAGTAGCTACTGAAGACTCAAGTGAAGACTAGAGTGAAGTGACAGTAGAGAGCTATGAAAAGACACTGTAGTGGCTCTGGTGACTCTTCATATCAGACATACCTCTTGGGAAGGGTATCCACGACCTAAGAAGGATTATTGAGGGTGATTTTTGAGAGATTGTAGTGAGGATATGATGTATTATTGATGGAGAGAGAGAGAGAGAGTCAGAGATAGCCAATTCTACTGAAACAGAGTGATTATATATGAGAGATTGAGAGAGAAGACTATGAAGATATTGAAGATGAATATTATGTGATGTATTTCCATTCAAAGATGGTGTATTCCTTTGCTTTCTTTGTTATATTGATGGATTTTGTGAAGATGTTGAAGAATATGGTTGATTCTATCAAATCCGTGGGAGATCTACATGATGCTGCATGAAGATTTGTTGTGTCTGGTGTTCTTTTCTTCATTGTGATCATATGAAACATGATAAAAAAGCTTGTTGATGTTACAAGATAGATTTTCTTGCAAGAGAATTTCCTTTTCCTTGGTGTTCCTCTTGGGGCTCCATGTTTTTGGTACGCAGCTGGGGAAAACTTGCCATCAACAAGCACTAGAAGAGGCTGAAAATGAAGGAAATGGTATTGCCAAGAAGAGAAGAATTCAATGGATGTTTGTAAAGTTCCTTCTTCCACTAAAGAGTTGGAATTCCTCATAATCAAAGCCACTTTCCACAAGAAGTTCATCCCACAATGGCGGAAACACATCACCATCATGATGCATGCTCTATGTGGTGGACAGTTTCCTCTTCCTGTTGAAGCAGCAGAAACTTGCATCTTGGTGGCAAACTGTTTGGGAATAAACTGAAGAGTAGAAATAGAGAGAATGACCATCCATGGAAGATTTGGCATTCATTGAGAAGTTTCCAGACAACATCAAGTGGGAGATTGTGAAGAAGCTTCAGGAGTCTTGGTCTGTAGAGGTTCACAAAGACAAGAAGGAAAAGAGTTGGAATTTGTTCGTGGACGCTCAACAGCAAGATACATGGGATGCTTGGTGTACTGATAATCTTTTGTTTGTTCAATTAGCAACCCACTGGAAGTTGGTAGACAGAGTGTTTTTCACAACATACACTGTTGAAACCATTAGAAGCTGGCATTACTATGATGATGGCACCACCACAATGCTCAGACGTATGCATTTTGACACCTTTAGAACCGAATACCTTCCTCTGTGCAGTGGAATGAAAGCAGAATTCAGGGACGTTGAAAAGAAAGAAGTAGAAGAAATGTTGGCAAGAGAGTCCTCCAGAGACTGAAGCCTTCTGTTAACCCTCTGTGGAGCACTAACAACATAGTGGAGCCAACCTTCTGATGAATGACGCAATAAAGAGGCAAGCGTTAGAACGAGTCCAGAGGTACGTGAGAAGAGAGAAAGCAAAAATCAGAGCCGAGAATGAGCTCGCAGCAGAAGCCGCCTTTGACGCCCTTGCGGAGCTCTTTACAGAAGTCCCAATGGCACATCAAGCCCTTCCTCCTCCTATTGGAGGTCCACTTCCAAGCCAAATCCGTCCTGGAAATATTGATGATAGGCCAGCGAATGTAGTCCCATTGCCAGTTTTTAAGGGAGAGTACAATGAAGACCCGGATCTTCATGTAGCAGAGTTTATGGTAGCGTGTGTGGCTAACAATGCCAGAACCCCTGAGCATTGGTTAGCAATATTCCCCGCCACTTTCAAGGGCGCGGTGTTTCAGTGGTATGAGAGACAAGCAGCAAGAACTTTTGGCACATGGGACGACCTGAAGTTGGCCTTCCTCACTAAATTCAGGCGTGAAGGTTTTGAAGAGCGGATGCGAGAGGAATTCATGAACCTAAGTCAGTCCTCTGGAGAAAGAGTAGAAGCCTATGTCTCATGAATGGAATCCATCCTGAAGAGATGGACTAACCATAATCTAGATGATGGCATTCAGAAGGGAGTGTTTCTCAGAGGATTACAACCAGAAGTCCGTAAGTTTGTGGAGCTGCAAAGACCAGCCACACTGCAAGCTGCAACAGAAGGTGCAAGACTATACGATGAAGTGGAAGCTAGATTAGCAATGAATACAGGAAGAGGAGTCCTACCTCCTCTGATGCCAAGAATGATGTATCCACCAAATGCAGTTCCTGGGACTGTTCCCTATCCCTACCAACAGATGCCCCCGGTATCACAGTACAGTGCACCAAATCCACAGTGGCCACCATCCATGCCTCAAATGGTGGTTCAACCACAACAACAATGGTCCCAACCAATTTCCTCCATGCCAAATCAGCAGCAACAGTGGAACCCTACCAACTGGAGCCAACAGCCAACAGTTCAAACAGGAGCTCTGAATCAGAACCAGAACAGAGATCCCTCTATACCAGCCCAACCCATTTATGCAGTGATTACAGAGACTCCTCAAAACCCTCCTGCCAGTGCCTCAGGAGGAGAAAGCTTGAAGGAGTACTTATCCAACTCAGTTGCAAACATAAAAAAGGAGTTGATGGATGTGATTACAGAACAACTACAGACGTTGAAAGTGAATACCGCTAGCATATCCAACGTTGCAGGAGCAGGAAGAGATGTGATGTGGTCAAATACTTGGTGTGGTAAGTGTCATCAAGCAGGCCATTTAGCCACTGAATGTACACGAAAACCAACCATTCCTGGAGCTTTCTGTTCCTACTGTTTGCAGAAGAACCATATAGAGGACATTTGCTCTCTAAAGGCGATTCATGATAGGAGAAGGAAGGAAGAAGACGCAAGATTTAACTTGCTGGAGTCCAAAATGACAACACAAGATATTGGACCCAAGCCTAGAGAGTTTGGTTCTAATTTTGGACCCAGAAGATTTCCCTCCCAAAGTTACAGAGGAAGACAGTCTAGCGGTGGTTAGAGATCAGAAGTGGAGTGTTACAGATGCGGAGAAAAGGGACACATCTCACCAAATTGTCCAAATCCTAGAAGGTCAGTGGATTACAAGCCCTTATGCAGTTGATGCAAAGGAGAAGGCCACACTGCAAAAGACTGTCCAAGCCCAACCCCAGTGAAAAACAGTGCCACTGACAGTCCAGCCAAGGCTCAAGAGCCTACCTCCAATTTAGTGGAATTGGAAGTTGCTGCCATAACACATGCAAATAAGAAGGAACCACCTATCCAGAAAGAAAATAACCCTCCTACCAGAATAGTGAAGTTCAATCTTCCACCAGAAGAACAGAATAGAACAAAGCCTGACAGTGCCGTACAGAACACTACAGTGCCACAGAGAGTTACAGAGACAGTTACAGAGACATGACCAGAGGTCCAGGATACAGAAGAGGAGGAAGTGCCGCAAGTAGCAGAAGAAGTTCCCATGATTCCCCTGTTGGAAAAAAGAGGGAAAATGAAAATGGGTGTTGTCCCATTCCCTAATCGGTTAGAGAAGCCAGTGGATCCTATTAAGGAATACGATCTGGTCAGAGATCTAGACACCTTTAAACCAAACCTCACATTCCGACAATTATTGATGTTGTCTCCTAGTTGCCGAAAAAGGTTCAAAAGTATACTAACAAGAAGATGTGGTTTAAGGATTGCTCCCTCAACAGTGACAAAGTCCAACAAGGCTCCAGAGCCTGTCAAAGAAGTGGATGTGGCTAACGCTTTCCTAAATCCGGGTACCCTAGAGACTGGCGTGTGGATAGAAGGCTGCTTCATTTCAAATGCACTGATTGATGGTGGTTCATCAGTAAACATTATGACGGATGTGACAATGAAGGATCTAGGCCTACAAGGTGTGCAACCAACCCAATGGCTCATCAGACTAGCGGATCAGAGTAGAATCAAGCCTTTGGGCATTCTCCCATATGTGAAGACTACAGTGGCTGGAAAAGATTATTGGCTAACTTATCTGGTGGTGAAGCCAAATTCTTATGGTACATCCTACCCTCTGTTACTGGGCAGACCATGGCTTTTTGAAGCCCGGGACGGATTGGTTCAAAGGAACCTTGACCTTGGATAGAGGACCCAACAAAGTGGTGCTGAAACTGTATGATTCTCAAAAAGGACATGGATCCACCTCCTTGGAATTATCTTCTGACTCCCCTAATGAGGCTACAGATGAAACATTAGCAGACGAAGATGCTGTCAAACAGATCCTTCCCAAGAAAACATGGGCACATTTCTTAACAGTGGATACTGTAAGCCGACTCCCAAAAGATGCAAAGCCATTATCAATGGGTGAATACTTCCTGCCTGAACCGGGAATGACTTCTGAAATCACTTCTGACAGTGAGATAGAAGCATGGATGTACTGCTCTCCCTGTTACATGGTCATAGCAGAAGCAGAAGCAGAGACAGAGGCAGAAGAGGAAACAGAGAATCTGTTCTTCTGTTACAGAGCGCCTATAGAGACAGAAGCAGAGACAGAAACAGAGACAGTCTATTCCACCCGAAGAGGATACATTTGGAGAAGAAGTTTCAGAAGCATCAGAAGCAGACGAGCTCATGCTATGGGACAGAATGGTGATGGTACCATTTGGTCTGGTAAATGGATCTTCTCGTATGCAAAATATTTATAAGAAATGGGTTAAGAAGAACAAGCCGTCTTTCAGCAGTGGCTCATGCCGTCCTCACCCATCCTTGCCAAAGAAAGATGATGATGATGCACCGTGCCAACAAGCACTTGTCCCACAAACCCAATAGGCATCAGAGGGTCTCTGTTATGTGACGTTCCTGGATGTGTCATCTTCAGAAGAGGAGTCTTCAAGCCAAGAGGTAATTAATTTTGAAACCAAACCCGAAACAGCTCTAATCCCATTTCAACATCTTAAGGAGCAACCTAAGTCTTCACCAAAAGAAGAAGTTGGTTCTAGTGGGACATCAGAAGAGGACACCACTCCCTTGAAGGCGTCAGATCTGTATCCAGAAGCAGTCGGTGGGACCTTCATCCATGAAGTAGAAGGTGAAAGGCAGTTAACCTTTGTGGATGCAGAAGGCACTGAACGCCACTTGAAGGTAGGTAGCAGCCTCCCAGAAGAGGAGTTGTCAACCTTGTACAACTTGTTGAAAGAAAATTTGGATGTGTTTGCATGGTCCTATAAAGACTTAAAGGGGATTGATCCCACAATATATCAACATCATATTGACTTGGAGCCTGATGCCAAGCCCGTACGGCAACGATAGAGGCCAATGAACCCGAATTATTCCACATTGGTGAAAGCAGAGCTGCTGAAGCTTCTGGAAGCCGAGTTCATCTACCCAGTGGCAAATAGTGAATGGGTTTCACCCATCGTGGTTGTACCCAAGAAGAATGGAAAGCTTTGAATATGTGTGGACTTCCGCAAGTTGAATTCCAAGACAAAGAATGATCACTTTCCTATCCCTTTCACAGACCAACTGTTGGACACAGTGGCAGGACATGAGCTTTATTCCCTTCTGGATGGATTCAGTGGATACAACCAAGTCCAAATCGCAGAAGAGGACCAATCCAAAACAACCTTTACCACAGAATGGGGGACCTACGCTTATCGAGTGATGCCATTTGGACTCTGCAATGCCCCTGCTACTTTCCAGCGAGTCATGATGGCCGCATTCCAAAATCATCTGCACGATTTTATTGAAGTATATTTGGATGACTTCTGTGTCTATAGTTTGATCTGTGACACTGGGAACACATGGAACAATGCTTTGACCGATGCAGGGAGTATGGGATTTCCCTCAAACCCGACAAATGCATCTTTGGGGTCTCTTCTGGAGTTCTATTGGGCCACATTGTCTCTGCACAAGGGATATCAACAGACCCTGCAAAGATCAAAAAGATTGCAGCTCTGACAGCACCCACCAACCTCAAACAGTTGAGGGGATTCTTAGGCCATGTGGGTTACTACAGAAGGTTCATAGCCCATTTTGCAACAAAGGCAACCTCCTTGCACAAGCTTCTGAGGAAAGATGCAGAGTTTACTTGGATGGAAGAATGTGACAAAGCCTTCCACACTCTGAAGCAGTGTCTGATTGAGGCACCCATTCTGCAACCTCCTGATTGGATGAAAGAGTTCCATGTACACACTGATGCATCTATTGAAGGCTTAGGTGCTGTCCTCTGCCAAAAGGGTTCCTTGAAGCTGGATCAACCGATCTATTATGCAAGCCGAAAAGTAACTAATAGGGAACGGAACTATACAGTGACAGAGCTGGAGTGCTTGGCAATGGTGTTTGCCCTAGAGAAGTTTCGCCACTACCTCCTATCCACCCACTTTAAATTTTATGTGGATCATGAGGCCTTATCCTTCTTGATGAACAAAGCAGATGTGAAAGGACGAATGATGAGATGGCTCCTTTTATTCCAGGAGTTTGACTTTGAGGTGATTACTAAGCCTGGTCGTTCCCATGTTCTAGCTGATCATCTATCGCGTATCCCACAAACTGCAGACGAGGAGCAGGATGATCCAGACCTCCCTAATGCTTCCCTATTATTGGTAGAAACTGTAACTCCCTGGTATGCAGACATTGCCAATCTGCTGGCAACCCAACAGTACCCTCCTGGCATTTCTAGTCGGGAAAGGAAGAAGCTCATGTTAGAATCAACCCCCTACACCCTGTTAGGCGGTGCACTGTACAAGAAAGGCAAAGATGAAGTGCTCCAAAGATGTGTTGTAGGAAATGAGATTGGGATTGTTCTGAAGGCTTGCCATGACGAGCCATGTGGAGGTCACTTTGCAGGAGAAGCTACAGCCAGGAAGGCTCTGCTAGCAGGATATTGGTGGCCTACCATCCACAAGGATGCCTATGATTACTGTAAAAGATGTGATGCTTGTCAAAGAATGGGGAAACCCACCAAGACAAGTGCCATGCCACTGCAACCTATCCTTCCTTTGAAGCCGTTTGAGAAGTGGGACATTGACTTCGTAGGTCCAATCGATCCTCCCACCAGAAGGAAAAAGAACAAATACATCCTCGTATGTACGGATTATGTCACAAAGTGGTGTGAAGCTAAAGCCCTAAAGCGAGATGATGGTAACAGCGTGGCCCTGTTCATATACGAGAATATCATCACCCGTTTTGGCAGTCCTTAGAGCTGGTAAGTGACAGAGGCACTCATTTCCTTAACAAAGTCATGGAAGAGTTAACAGAGTTGTATAAGATCCGCCATCGCAAGTCCACTCCTTATTACCCCAGAGCCAACGGCCAAGTCGAAGTCACCAATCGCATCCTCTGCTCGATTCTGACAAGAACAATTGCCGCCCATCGTCGTGATTGGGATGATCGACTTACAGAGCCCTCTGGGCATCAGAACCTCCCATAAAGCAGCAACAGGACAGACACCCTTCCAGCTGGTGTATGGTACAGAAGCTGTTTTCCCTGTTGAACTGGAACTACCCTCTTTGAGAGTGGCTATCAAAGAGCGTTTGGGGGACGATGATTCACTGCAACGCCGTCTCCTGCACCTGGAATGTTTGGACGAAATTCGTAGGATGGCTCTATAGTGCATGGAAGCCACACAAGCTCGACGCAAGGCTTACCATGACAGCTTCATCAAGCACAAGGAGTTCCAAGAAGGTGATTTGGTCTTAGCCTATGATTCACGCTTTGGCAAGTTTCCTGGCAAGCTCCAATAGCGGTGGATGGCCCCCTATAAGGTACTTGCCGTCAACTCTAATGGCTCTGTCCAAGTGCAGACCGTTGATGCCTCTGATGATCCCTTTCTGATCAATGGATATCGCCTGAAGAAGTACTTCCCTACTTGGGAATCTTGACAATTACGGACACTTGATCTTTTCCCTCATTGGCACGGCACTGTACTTCTTATGATGCTACTTTTGATAGCCGTTCTTCAGTCACTCCTGATAAAGTGGACACAACCCTTTGTCCCCTCAAATCCCCCTTCCAGTCTTGATCTCTTATCCTCTATTTTCTGCCAGCAACAGTGGCGAGGTTGGTTTTGACAAATGGTCTTTCTACCATTCCCTTGCTCAATTCGGAAAAAAAAAATTATACATATCGGTCATGGGAGAAAAGGACTTAGGTCCCTGTCATGCCAACCTATTCTTCGAAAAAAGATGGAAACACCCTCGAGAATAGGGAAAAACAGAAAAAATATATATATATATATATATTTTTTAAAAAGAAGATAAAAATAATCATAAGAAAAACAAATCTGTTATGAGAGAAAAGGAAGCAATTCCCTGTCATAGCAGGCCTCATCCAAGAAAAGGTGGTAAACACCCTTGGGCGAGAAGCTGGCTATGGAAAAGGTGGCAACACCCAGCAGTCCAGAAAGTGGTTCATTAATTGATATCCCCAGGATCCAATTCCGCAGCTACCTCCCTTGGTACGCTGTGTCCTGGGTCTTTCTGCAGAGTGTCTACCTGTCCTCTAGCAGACGACATGTATCTGTCCAACACAACGATTCGATTTGATGGCTACCTCCCTGGGTACGCCTCTTCAGCAACTGATGACGCGAACTTCATCGACAAACAATCGAGTGATGTGAGCTTTCATCCTAACCGGATGGGGGACGTGAGTATGGTTGCCCTCCTATAACTATCAATAGAGAGTGAGACAGAGGGTGGGGCGAGAAACCAGTCTTTTCCCTTCAAATCAAATGAGAGGTGAGAAGTGTGAATGAAGTGTTGCACGCACGGGATGGGCCTCTCAATGCACAAAGCACAATTTGTTTCTGTTCACTGCACCATAAGGCTCCCTGGCCTTCTTTCTCGCACCGTATGCCGGCACAGGGCGGGATGCACCGTTGCACCATCCAATGCGCACAAGGCATACAACCTTTACACAAGTGATTGTGAGGGTAATATCAAGGGGTTTCGGGAAAAGGTTGCCCTCCTGTAACTATCAACAGAGCGTGAGACAGAGGGTGGGATGAGTGTGACTAGAGTTTCTTCAATCAATTACCGAGAGGTGAGATTAAGGGACGTTACGACACTTGGAGTCAGGTATGTTCCCGTTTCCCTATGCACCCACAGGATGGGTCTTTGCCATCATCACAAGACACACCACCCTGTTCTGTACATTGCACTGTAAGGCTCCCTTGCCTTCCTTCTTGCACTTATGCCAGACGGGTTGGACGCACTAATGCACCATCAACTGTGCACTCTGGCATACTCCTTCTGCACCATTCCCCCTTATCGATTCCTCAACTGGGTATACGAGATATGGGTTTTAATCATTTTTTCTCGAGTGATATTAGTCATGGGGTGAGTGACTGTTCTTTCATTCCCTATGAGTGATTGTGAGCTGAGTGCAATATCCCTCATCATCGATAAATTTCATGTGATTCTTTCCATTAGCTACCTCCCTAGGTGCTGCCGCGTGGTCCCTGCCATGACGGACGTGTGCCGAGAAGATGCCTTAGTACCTCCAAAAGCCGACTACAACACTGGACGTGCCATCGACACTCAACCTTGCTTCTTGACGAAATGGGCCAAGTTTTTCTAACCCTACACCTTTTGTTTCCCCGTGACGTTCATGTTTTAAGTGTGGGGAAGTTAGTGGATGGTCTGTGGTGTGGTCCTAGGTCCCTGTTGCTCGATTAACCCTATCCATTGCGGTCTTAAGTGTGGGGACGCGTCCCTGCGCGTCTACATTGCATACCCCTCTGCATATGCCTTACCCTGCTCATGCATGTATGCCATGACTTGCTTTTACCCTAATGGGATCCCTTCCCACCCAGCCGGTTATGTTCCACCCACCTTTGGGGCTGTTCCCTTGCAGTTTTTTGTAATTCCTTGATTTTGAGGTCCTGTCATGTGAACGCACCCTACGTTCACCAAAGTCCAAATCCCACCTTATAGCCCTGTTCCTCAATTTGAATTGACCATTTTTCTTTTTTACCTACCCCTGTTCCGGTGCACGGTTTTCGAGTTATTAATTTTTGAAGCATTTTGAGCAAATTAGCCGGTTTTCCATGTGAACGCGCTTTTCTTGCTTCGAAACCATGATCTGACATCATAGCCCTGCCAACCACTTTTCCCCTGACATTTTTTATTTTTACTCCGTGTCATTCCGATACACGGTTTGTCCATTATTAATTTTCCGATTTTTTAACGACTTTTTCGTGCGTCTTTTTGACCTTTTTTCATGTGAACCTACCCTATTTGCATCAGAATTCCAATTTGATTTGACAGCCGTGTCCCCTGTGTCTTCCCCTACCTTTTTCCTTTTTCCTCCATCCTTTTTCGACTTCCAGATTTTTATTTATTAATTTTTCAATGAGATTTTGGGTGTATTTTTGGATTTTTTGCATGTAAACCCCTCCTCCTTCCACCGGAACTGCAGTTTACTGTGATAACCCTGTGCCATTCCTTCCTACGGACATTTTTCCTTCTTACTACATGTCATTCCGGTGAACGGTTCGTCCAATATTAATTTTTTATCCCATTTTCGAGTTTATTTTTTGGGTTTTTCCCACGTGAACGCGTCTTATCTCAGTCGGAATTATGTTTTGATGTGATAGGATTATTGGGCACGTCTTTCTGCACAGTTTTCCTTTTTTTTGCACCTCATTCCGATTACACGGATTTTCTGATATTAATTTTTAATTGCGTTTTTTGGTTCATTTTTTGTGTTTTTTGCACGTGACCGCCCTTCCCTCCCCCCCCCCCCCCCGGAACCTCCGTCATATATTTTCCTTGTTTTCCCCCTGTCGTCCTGCCCACTTTTTATTTTTACGCTATTTCATTTTGACGTCCGGATTGGGAGTTATTAATTTTTCGTTATTTTTATGTGTTTTCGCGCGCCCGTCTTGCACGTGAACGTGCCCTTTTTCGATTTTACGCGTCTTAATGCGCCCCGATCGCATCCGCGTGTCTCGTCCTCGTATCCGGGCGTCCATTCAATCTCGTCACGGCAAATTTTTTTACCCTCGCCCTGCGCACGCACGCGAGACGAGGGGGTACGCCCCTTGCATGGGCCCCTGCCCATTAACCCTTCCCTCTTCCCCTTGGGCACCCCCCTACCCACTCCCACCCTACCCTGACCCCTCCCTACCCTAACCACCTCCCCCCCCTTCCTCTCCCTCTTCCTGCGTAACCCCCTCCCTATCTCCTCCTTCCTCCCTGCCATCTCCACCCCCCTATCCTCCTCCTTCTCTGCCCCTCTCCTCTCCTTCCCCTCCTTCCCCTTCCTCTTCCCCTTATCACCAACCGCCAGGAAACGCAGGACGCCGCCCCGAAACGCAGGACGCCGTCCGCCCCGGCTGCCACGTGCCCCCTCGCCGCCAGTCGCCCGCTGCCGTCAGCAGGAGCCGTCCGTCGCCCGTCCGACGCTGCCACCTCCGGCCCGACCCGTCAGTCGCCCGCCCGACGCTGCCGCCTCCGGCCCGACCCGTCAGCCACCCGCCCCGCTCGCGCCACCTCGCCCTCCACGCCGTCGGCCACCCCTCGTCTGCCGCCGCTGATGCCTCCGCCGCGCTCCTCCTCTTCCACCTCCTCCTCCTCCCTAACTAACCTAAGGTTAGTTTCACTAACCTAACATTCGTCTAACTAACCTAACATTAGTTTCACTAACTTCACATTAGTTAGGTTAACTAACTTAACCTAAACCCCCTCATTAACCCTTGTTAGGTTCACCCCTCATTAACCCTAGTTAGGTTAACTAACTAACCCTAACCCTAACCCTAACCCTACTTAGGTTAACTAACCCCCTTTAGGTTAGTCTCCACTAACTTGCCTTAACTGACTTCTCTGACTTCACCTAGACTAACCTAGTTCCATTTGACTAACCTGACTTGACTTAGTCAGCCTTACATGACTTACACAGACTAACAGGACTTAACTGACTTACTTTCAACTTACTTACCAGACTAAGCTGATTTTCCTGATTTAACTGATTTACTTAATTTATAAATTAATTTCCACATCATAAAAATTCAGCAAAATTTCTCAAAAAATCCCTTCGCTTTTTGCCAATTTTTGGAAATTTGTCAGCTGGAAATTTCCACCCCCAAAATTTCTGAAAATTACATATTTCCTAATTTATCCCCCAAATTACCACCAAATGTAGAAAATTCATTTAAAATTTCTAAAAAATTCCCCTCACCCTCCTTGACCATTTTTCATTTATTTTTCACTTTAAAATATTATCATACATGGTACCCCTATTGTTTTTTTTAAAAAAAACAACAAACGAAAATTAACCATAAAACTCTCTATTTTATTTTCATACACTCAATTGTGGATATTTCCTCCATGGCTGCATTTTCATTTTTTCCCTTCATCACATCTTCATGTGCTATATATCTTGATTTCATTATTATTCTTATTATTATTATTATTATTTTAAAACAAACAAACAACACACCAAACAAACAAAAACAAAAAATAACAAAACACATTCACAAAACATAACAACCTCACAAACAAAAACCAACCATAAATAATCACAAATTACAAAAATTAAACAACCAACAAAAACAAAATCAACGCACCCACTAAGGTGTTGTCTTTGTTGTTTCGTCAGTGGTCTTTACTTTTCCTTTACTGGATTCACTTCTTTTGGGAGACTCTTCCGTGCGCATTTCTACATTACATACACACCCCTTCCAGGTATTTATTTTATGTGCTTTCTTTATTTTTATTTCCCCCTTGATCACAAATTAATTGTTAAAATGAACTCTTTATTCATCCGCAATTTCCACGCGCATTCGCGCTACACACACACATACTTTTTAATTAAAATAAACCCGCCGTTCACTTAGCACGCGCTACGTGTGCTACAGAGGCACTTTAATTTTTAATTAAAATGAATCAGCTGTCACATGAGCACGCGCTGGCAAAAAAGCACTCCACATCACCTTAATTTGTAATCAATGAACTTGCATTTAGAGACCCAGTCTGGGTATCAAAGTCCGGGATTCGAATTAACGCACCATTTTAACCTAATAATTGGTAATTTAATTTTTAAGAATGAACCGCCGTTTTCTTGCTAAGGTTTATCACTTAATAAAAATTCACCCATTCTTAATAATTTCTTAAAATCAACCCTTCATTAAATTAATCCCCCCTCACTGCACTTACTTCCCCTTTTTAATGAACCGTTTCGTGGGATGGGTATGCGCAGTCATTGGAGTTATTTCCATAGTCAAACACTGGTTTATCAACGATGTAGTCTTGATATGTGTCGGATGTGGTATTGTTTTGGTTTACTGTCTTTGTTACGGTTACGGGTACGGTATGCAGTTTTTTCTTTTCTTGCCTGCTACGAGGTTCTGGGTGTTTGTCTGATGCATAGCATGAAGCTTTCGGTCGCATTTGTCTTGAGGTCATGTCGAATTTTTTTTCTAGGATGTGGTTTGCTTGGGGTTAGTTGGTCGAGTTCCGTTTTATTGTTTTGGTTGTTCTCTTATCCTTGGATTTTTGTCTGTTGCTTTGCAGGCATTCTCCTTGATTGTCTGTGTTTGTGGTGTGTGTGTAACCATCTGAATGGCACCTTCGCACGCTCCTCCCCCTATCCAGTACGTCCCATTAGTTAGTAGGGATTACTCTTCCCTACTTACTTTTGAGCCTCTCACGAAGGCGGGACTTGCTGCTTTTGTGGCTACTTCTTTTCCATTGCTTCTCGAAGATCCGTCGTTATGTGATGAGTTTCTGGCCTCTTACAGCAAGAAGACAGGCCTTGTCCAGGGAATTTCTATGACTTTGACACCTCAAGGCTTAGGGAAGGCTCTGTCTCTTCCCTCCAAAGGTGACCCTTTTGTTACCACTCGTCAGCTTTTCTCTAATGAAGAGATTCTGAAGCTGTTGCAAAAGCAGACAAGGGAAATGCTGGATGTTAAGAAGGTGATCAACTCTTCAGGAGTTTCCTTTTCTATGATCATTGATCCCGTATGGAAGACGATCTGTCAGTTTCTCCAGGACCGGTTTATGCCTACCAAAACGCCATCCCAGTATTTGTCCAAAGAGCTTTTTACAACTTCCAGGATGGTGTTGAAAGGAGTTGCTATTGATTGGAGCACTTACCTCCTCACTAAAATGGATCAACATTTCGTCAAAGTCACCAGGTGTAATGTTACCAATGTCACATATGGATCATATTTATCTACCTTCTTGACCTATTCAGGTTTACAGAAGACTGTGCCTCCACCTCCTCCATCAGATCCAGTACCTCCTCCTCCACCTTCAGATGAGTCCGAACCCATTGACATAGAGGATGATGATTCTCCGCCTCCCCTGGTCATCTAGTGCAAACGCTTGAAGAGGGTAGCGGATAAAGCTCCTTCCATACTTCCTTCAATGTCCATCCCTGCTATCTCTGGCAGTGATCTCCCTGGGTATCTCACTTGTAATAACCTATTCAGAGCACATTGAGAAGGATCATTGGACATATCAGTTCCCTCCCTGAACAGCCTCGTCTCAGGAGATGCAATTCCTTTCCTCTGTAAAGATATTCAAAGTTCCATTGAATTGTCAGTGACAGCCTGTGTTCAACAATTGTACGCGTCTTTTTATGAAGAACTCATGCAGTCTAAGGACCAGTTGCATCAGGCAACATCTAAGTTAGCTTCTGCTAAGGATACCCTAGAAGATTTGTTTAAGCAAATGGAACAACAAACCCAACTGGTTGCCACCCAAAGCGATGAGATCTCTTCTTTGAAGATCCAGTTACTAGAGGCTCAATCCCAGGTTACTAGCCTTTCAGAGGAGAAGGAGAGGATGTCCAAAGAAGCACAGGAGTTCCAAGCTATCTTAGATGACAAACTTTCAGCTTTATAGACTGCTAATGACACAGTGGCAAACCAAGCCTCTCAAATCAAGCAGTTGCAAGATCAACTGGCGAAGTCGCGCTCTGTTCCTCCAAGCCCTAATGTTCCCTTGATTCCTTCTCTTTCACAGCAGGACTTGGCTGCTCTTCAAAGACAGGCTACTTTGTGTCCTCTATTCCAAGATAAAGTGGAAAGATTGCAATCCAAAATGGACTTGTTATGGTCTACATTTGAGCAGTTTCAAGAATCTGTTCTACCAGACCATTCTTTCTTTGTCCACTACCACTTACAAAAGTTGGTCTTCTACATGAAGCTTTCCACGATGGATTTACCTCTTCCAGAGGATGGATAGAGTGGGGCTTGGTCTGCTGAGTTGTTGACAGAGATAGTAAGAATGGTGTTTGAAGATTTTGTCACGCCAGATACCATGTTGATGTCATACATGTATCTACGAGGAGACTTGTTAATTCCAGATGAGGTGGATATGGCATGGTATGTGGGGGATGTGGTCCTACAGGCTATTTTGTATGTCAATCATTTGGAGTTGCGCATAGCTGACATGTTCCTGAGCTACTCCTCCAAAGTGGCTGATTGTCATGATAATTCGTGGCATCCCATGATTGATTCGGTGGTCCTAAATCAAAGACAAAACACAGCTCCTACCTTTGCCCAGAGTACTAATCAACTGAGGATGGATCTCTTAGCCTATCTTTCAAAACATAATCCATTTGATTCTACCTTTTTTTATGCCTATCATAGATGATCTCTCTTAGGACCTTCTGTTCCTACCCTCCTCTATTACCAACAAATGGCTCACCGCTATGCTATATATCTTTCCCTTTGTCAATCTAATTCCACAACTATTTTACCCCTTCTTTTCCAACCTTCATCTTTCCCTCAAATTCCCATTTTTACATACTGTTCCTTTATTGAGGATAGGGTATTTTCCCCTTCTCCACCCTGTCCTTCTCCATCCATTTATGTACCCTCTACATTTCCTATTTATCAGTTAACACCCTTCCTTAGTGATTCCCTCCAAATTTCTGCCACTCCTTCTTTAACCTTTTCTTCCTTTTACGATTTTTCCTATCCCTCACTTCATCCACTTTTCCTTATTCCATTACCCTCTCCTAACACTTCTATATCTCAACCACCTCAGTTGGTTAGTGATTGTGACAGGTTTGATAATCAGATTTCCAGAAGAAGGGGATGGAGTTCGGATGATTGCCTTACAGGACCTCAGATCAATTGGCCAGTAATTCCAGGAGAATGGACAACTTCCAGTCAAGCTTATCAGAACTATGTTCATTTTGCTCAACAGTATTCACAGTCTGCAGATCCCTCAGTGAGATTAACTGCTCACTTTGCTTGGTACCTGGCGTATATGCATAGGCACTCTCATAATGATTCCAAGCCTATTCCAAAGTTGTGCATGAATGTCAATGTGAGCATTGATTCCCAACAGCTGGATATATTGTATTTTCATGCCCTTTGTTTGCCTAGCAGATACTTGGTCCTGTTGGAAAGGATGTGCTGTCTTCAATTTTTTCAAAATCCTCCCAAAACCTTTGTAGATGAATCCTTATCTATGGATCGTTTCCGACAACATCAATCTTTCAAGAGGGATCATCTTCATTGATACCTTTCCAATGTATGGTGGATGCTTTTTAATGAAAATCTCTCTTTTTGGAGGAGTCATTCAGATGGTTGTGTTGTATTAGTGTTTGTGTTGTGAGTTCATTTATGTAATACGAGTGTGGTGGTTTCCTATTGGATTTCGTGTGCGAGCTACATTTTGGAGAATTGTGGTGTTGGGGTCGTGGTTGGAGAGTTGAAGCTAATGCTGATGAAGAAAAAGAAACCTCTTATATCCTTTATAAATTTGTTGTGATTTTTAGTTTGATAAGAAGTGTTAATGTATAAAGGGTTTTCCTTTCTTTGTATTTTTATACCAGCTACAGGTTATAAGTTGGGGTCGTGATGGATGGATTATTTTTTAAGAGATATTGAATATTAAAGTTGAGCTTTTCCCTGAACTTGTATTCCCTTTTTCATGGGTCGCGAGGACGCTTCCTTATTAAGTGTGGGGATATGTTGAGTGTTGAAATGACTTGTTTTTTGGCTGATTTTTGTTGTTTTTGAGAGCTGAATGGTTGATTTTATGAGATGATTGATTGATTTGGAAGTGGTTTGAGAGTGTTTTGGATTATATTGATTTTGTTTTGAAAGTTCATGATGATTATTGGTGGTTCTGTGATGTTCTGATAGGTTCTGATTGGTTCTATATACCTTCTGTTTTGCTCTGTTTTGGTCTGTTTTGTTCTGATTATCTTCTGTAAGGAGGGATGGAGTATTGATTGATGAAGATTGAGATATTGAGAAAGCTTATTGAATGGTTTGTGAGAGTTTAGAATGGTTTGAGTATGAGTTATGTGGTTTTGATGACCTTCTGGAACCTTCTGTAGGTCTTCTGTAGAGCTTCTGTTTCTGTTCTGTTCTGTTCTGTTCTGTACTGTAGCTGTTCTGGTACTATTCTGTAACTGTTCTGTATGCTTCTGTATGTGTTCTGATGGATGAGAGTGTAGTTTGGGAAAGTTTTCTAGCCTTGGAAAGAGGTGAATACAAGTGCAAAAGAGCTGAAAGAAGTGAAAGAAGTAGCTACTGAAGACTCAAGTGAAGACTAGAGTGAAGTGACAGTAGAGAGCTATGAAAAGACACTGTAGTGGCTCTGGTGACTCTTCATATCAGACATACCTCTTGGGAAGGGTATCCACGACCTAAGAAGGATTATTGAGGGTGATTTTTGAGAGATTGTAGTGAGGATATGATGTATTATTGATGGAGAGAGAGAGAGAGAGTCAGAGATAGCCAATTCTACTGAAACAGAGTGATTATATATGAGAGATTGAGAGAGAAGACTATGAAGATATTGAAGATGAATATTATGTGATGTATTTCCATTCAAAGATGGTGTATTCCTTTGCTTTCTTTGTTCTATTGATGGATTTTGTGAAGATGTTGAAGAATATGGTTGATTCTATCAAATCCGTGGGAGATCTACATGATGCTGCATGAAGATTTGTTGTGCCTGGTGCTCTTTTCTTCATTGTGATCATATGAAACATGATAAACAAGCTTGTTGATGTTACAAGATAGATTTTCTTGCAAGAGAATTCCCTTTTCCTTGGTGTTTCTCTTGGGGCTCCAATACTACCGATCGCGATCGCAAGATGTCTTACTCCAGAAATACGCGGGACCATTTACAGGTTGTTGACTTTGGTGCAATAGATCTCACAAAAGGAGATTAAGACGTCCTCTATTGAATCCGTGAGGTGGTCTGTCTCTTTGAGAAATGCCTGCCTACCAGCATGCTCACAATACAAATCCACCTTCTTGTGCATCTTGTAGATGAAGTGGAGATTGTTGGACCTGTCCATATGCGATGGATGTTCTTCTTGGAGCGCTTCATGAAAACCCTGAAAGGCTTTGTGCAAAAACGAGCTCAGCCAGAAGGTAGCATGGCTGAAGGTTGGTTGGTGTCTGAGGCGCTAGTGCACATTTCACAATGGCTACCAATGGTGGATCCAGACAACAAAATGCTATGGTCTCTAAAGGACGATGATAGACTGACTAGAGATGTGGTGGTTGGAAATGGGGTAGAAAAAAGAATGGATGCTACAATGGAGAAGGTGAATCGCTTTTCTATGTTGCACCATGCCTCTATGGAGACATGGCTCGCCAAGTATCAAATCGCTAGGCAAGATCGAGAGGAAGCGTGATCTGAATTTCGACGTAGTATGCGTCATGACTGATTTGATATCCCGAGGGCATGAAGGAGATGCCATGGTTCATGTCAACACGATGGTTGCATGGAGCTTTGACTGCAGCGTCTCGCGAAGGGGAAGAGGTCTCAATGGAGGAGTGGGAATTCTCAAGGGGATGTGGTCTAAAGGTGATGAGGTATTTAGGATTTGTCATATCTATATTTTATATGTGACATCTAATTTGAGTGTTTCAATGTATAGTACAAAATATATAGTGCAACGAGGTCGCGCAGACGACATTTTCACATGGAGCATATTGACAAAATTCTCTCCATAATGGACTGTGGTATCATGGCAAGGTTTGAGCAGGAGAGCCAGCGACGAGCAACGGATCCAAACACGGTTATAGATGAGATGGAGTATTTTGGGAACTTGTAAAGTATTGTTACGGTGGATTACCGTAGCTTCTCCATGATACTATTCGATGTGTGCAGTGGTTCAAAGTGGTACTTGAAGGAGCTGGAGCAACAATTTGACGAGGTCCATCAGGATTTCTCAAAATAGATTCCGAAAAGAAATGGACGGATTTGCGTGACTCCTTTGTGTTGCCGACCCATTGTGAACAGGTGCATGAACTCATTTGTTTGTTAATTGTATTACGACATTGTACATGTCAACAAAGTTTAAACTCTCTTGTATGTGTTTGTGAACAGGTAATCTTCTATCCAAACCCCCAACAACCTCAATGGTGGTATGTTATACCTTCAGCTCCCCGAAGTGCAAGAGTATATTATCAAAGTGATATTCCGAGCATAGATGAAGACAATATGCAAATAAAGGGGTCGAGATTGCAAGGGGTGGAGGCCACCGAAAGCTTGGAGCCAGCATTAGCTAACAATTATGGAAATACAGGAGTCTAAGAATTCTTTGAGAATGAGGTGGACTCATCCTTTTGTGGTGACATGTCTATCAACCTTCCAGTGTATGCGAAGTTGTGTCAAGAGATTGACATGGGACCATAGGATACTTTATACTTGGAGCATCCACTTACTCAATTCGTTGACCAATCGCTTATAAGAGTACATAAGATATGCATTTTAAGTGAGATCATTTTTTTAGGATTTATATTACCATGCTTTGTATGATTTAAATTGATTATGCTAACATCATTTTTTGTCTATGCAGGTAACATTTTCAGGATGAGTCGAGGGATGAGCAATAAGGAGTTGTAGAATATCTTCACGCGTATGTCTCCAGACCAGATCATGAGATTTAGAGACATGGCAGACCAGGAGCTGTCTTGGACATCGTCAAGCCGCTCTGCTAGATCTACTTCGACGCGATCGGATGCTTCAGCTTCGAGAAGACGAGGTCGACGCTCCAGACTTGGGCCAGAGGGAGGGAGTGCTTCAAGGCCAGGGGGATGTTGCAGAGATATGGAGGCAGTGAGCCCGTGGTTAGCACAGGATACAAGTGCGACTCCTCGCTCTCGTGGCGGTTCTAGGGAGCGTGGCTCAGGCTCAGGTGGATGCTGTGGAGGCACGGACGCGATGTCTCTGTCTCGTCGTTCTACTGGAGTTGCGTCACCTCCAGGATTTGTCACACATGTGGGGAAGTCTACTCTAATTACTCCAGCTTTTGCTCAGCCGTCTGTAGGTGGCACCCCTATGGGTGCCACTCCGACACAGATATTACCCCGGTCGGTACACTGAATGCACAGGGGTCTCCTGGATATGCCCAGGAGCGTGGACACAGGTGGGAGAGGACCTATCTTAGGCATACCCCAGGGGAATATGCATATCTAGTCAATGATAGGTCAGGAGCCATCATCACGAATGATGAGGGGAGGAGGGTGATGGCTCGCATGAGAGAGTTGTGCCAACAAGTTTTTTGGCACAACGTCTTAGATCATTGGAAGAACATACCGGACGGGAGCAAGGACTATATAGTAGCATCCTTGCATGAGGAGTTTTCGGTTCCAGCCTCAGTAGATAGATTTTCTACGGGCTGGATGACGGACTGCATGCATGCATATATGTCACACAGACGATTGGCACGCAAGGCACTCAAGAGTGGGCCTGCATAGCCCAAGTGGCTAGATGCGGACCACTGGCACCGACTGAGGGAGGATAGATTCTCCATGACATTGGACTCAGCAGCTCCAGCTTGAGGCGATGAGGGCACCAACTAGAGGCCAGAGTGGTCCATCATCTTGGGAGTGGCGGCCACAGGACATATTTGGAGGACTTTGTAAGTTTTTCTTTTGTTTTGCTTGTTTATTTTTTTGCAATATCCTTTTTACTAACAATCATGTTTCTAACAGTTAGTATTTTGTTTTCTTTGCAGCACTCCATTACAAATCGCGATCCAACCAGCCTTGAGACTCGATATGCAACAAGGCATGGTCTCACTGCATTGATCGACCGATTGTATAGATGTGGCGGCCCTGTAAGTCACTCATCTTTCTTGTCCGTAGTTACCATGTTTAATTAGAATGCATTATTGTATGGTGGATTGATGTGTTGTTGTTTCTTTTTTTGCAGAGTCTGTTCGATGCTCCTTTGTGACGGGACAAGCTTTTGGATGGCGAGGATATGTAGCTCGCCCTTGGATTCCTAGAGCTCACACACCTTTTTTTTTTGTCGCCTAATTTGTATAGACATTTTCTATATAGTAGTGATATCTTGTCATGATTGTACCAATCGCTTTCATTATACAATCATGTATTTATTTCATGTATCAGTGTTATGATTTCAGTATACTTTTTTTTTGTTTACACGAGCATCGTACACAATGCATAAACTATTTTGTATGGCCCAAATAAAGCACACAGTGCCATATGTGGCAGGGTAACTTGCTGCCCTACCACAAAATCTTTTTTTCCTTATTACTGTCACTATTAGCGTCGCAAATTTACTACTCGCGTCGTTATTAGCATCGCAGAGCGTCGGTATTAGCGTCGTTATTGGCGTCGGTATCAGGTCGCATTTGCGACACTGATACCGACACCAATAACGATGCTAATACCGACTGTTCTATGGCGTCACCAATAACGATGCTTTTTGCGACGATGGGGGCAAATTTTGTTATTTACATTTTCGTCGCTTTTAACGTTGGTATAAGGCCTATATCTTGTAGTGAATTGCAAAGTTAAGGGCAGCAAGGATATAGAACAAGAAACGGTTTGACAAAAGACATAGACTGAGACCAAGAAGCATATAAGATGGGGATTGGGTATTGATTTATGATAGCAATTTAGACAACCAACATAGTGCCGTGCGTAAAGTTTCCAAAAGATGGTTTGGATACTATGTGGTAAGACATGTGTTTGATAATGCTAGTTATCCATTAAATGAACTGGATGGGACGGCCATAAAACTTCCAGTAGAGCAGGGAAAAGAATCAAATTATTCAAGAGGCACGAATCTACTGCCTATGAGTTGCTAGAATTGGAAGAAAATGGTGGCCATGATATAGGGGATAGCTAGGAAGATATGGAAGATGAAGAAGCAAAGGATATGGTTACAAAGGATGAGGAGGACTCAGAATCCAGTAAGTAGGATTTTGGCACATACCGGAGGATGTGCAGATTCAGAGGGGTGGATGTCATGATGCTATGCGGACACAGTGTGAAAAAGCATGGAATGCATCATCATCCAACTTCTTTATTGATCAAGAGAGTTAATGTGATCTGAGTCATTAGTATTAGTGTGAGTTGCATGGATTATCCAAAAATACTAGGTTTTTGGATATTTTTAGCCTATTTTTGATATTATTTCTTGTAAAAATCTGAAAAAGTTAGAAAAGCTTCTAGATTAGGATGGCATTCAAAAAGTAAGTTGCTTTTTCAACCAGTTATGAGATTTTTCACAAAAAAGACAAATTGGCGAAATCACACACGTCACGATTGCTGTAAATAGACTGAAAACTCCAATTTGAACTGGAAGAGGAAGAAGGAGTGATCTGAGAGATTCGTGACTAGGTATCCTAAGGTATCTTGGGGTTTTACCCCTCTTTCGAAGCCAATAGAGCCATCAGATTTGGGTTTCGAGTAGCAGGGAAGGAGCTGTAATTTTGATGCACGTTTTGTTCTACAAAGAAGCTCCAAGAGATCTAATGCCTGGAGATTGCTTCTAAGTAGTGCAAGGATTCCAAGTTCTTTCAATACATATTGATTCAATTCATTGTGCTTTGTCTTTGTCATGTTTACCACTTGTGTATTCTCTTTCTTCTCTTCCATCTCCTATCTCTACTTCCTTCTACCTCTGATCCCCGATGGATTCGACCTTTTGACAAAAACCCCTCCGACAGCATGCACACACACACACACATTGTGTGTGGGGGGCTACAATATTAGCATTGAGAAAGGAGAGATAAACATTCACCTTCCTCACATATGTGAGGATGAGAGAGGGATGGATTGATTGTATGTTATTTCAAAGAGAAAGGCCTACATAGGGGATAGATGGAAAATGTATGTGGACGTGGGGGGAGCATCAACATTTGTGTGAGTGTGCTTGCAATTGGTTGTATTGGCTTTGCAAGAAATCATTGGGATGGAAAGAGATAAAACGTTGAAGATGGGATCTATATGAATAAGTATGATTATGATAGATTAATAGGCCTATATGGGAGCAACATACTACCAATCATCATTGGGTAAGCAATGCAAGTATGTTCACGAAGAGGTTGGAAGGAGCCAATAGGGTATACCCCTCAATGAGCTTCTATAAATTATCAAAATTTGAAATATATATATTAGCATTAAAATGCACAATCTTTTAAAAGCTTAAATTGGACATTTACAAGTGTATTGTATGTGTTTATTTTCCAGTTTTAATAAGATCAATTGATGTGTTGGGCAAGCATACCTCACTTCTACCTTAGAAAATGATGCTTAGCATGGCAACCAAAAGGTCAATGTTCCCACTAGCATTATTGCTAAGGTGAGTGTACTACTTTACTAATGACCAATCAATAAGTTGCTAAAGTTCGTTTTCAAGTTATGTACATGATAAAAAAGGTGAGTCAATAAAACTTGACTAGAGTTATGATGTTGACTCAAATTATTCTAGGGTTGTAATCACAATAAATTTCTTACAATATTTGAAAAGGTTTTGAAAGATTGATAGTTCTACTCATAATACAACTCTTTATAGCCTTTAACTTAATTGAAAAGGACATATAAAAGCAATGAATACAATTTCCAATGTTTAAGATATGCATAAAGGCTAGGGCAAATGGACCAATAAAGTGTCATCTAAAAGTCCCCCCATTTTAACCTTTTTCCTTTTGCAAGTGGGTCACATGATTTTATTAAATTGTCAAACTACATACATCATATAGCACTCAAATAAAAAGCATGAGGCCACTTTGATATTTTTAAATGAAGTAGACTTAATTATTAATAAAGGGTTCATAAAAGAGTGATAAGGAGGGGTTAATAAAGTGGTACTCAAGGATGCATTATTCTAAAGTTTTTAAAAAGTAAAAATAAAAACAATTTTACATCACTCAATTATTTCTCTCACATTAAACTTTCATAGAGTACAAAGGAATTTACATCACATCTTTAAATTCCTAAAAAAGATGTAGATTCTGTACAAAATTGTCACTAAATTGGGGTGGGGTGTGTTTTAGTTTAGGGGGAGCATCACGTTCTTGGCATCTTTACCCTAAGTTTCTATCATGGATAAAGAATGCATTGTTTATGAATCTAGGCTATGGCTATATCATGGATAAATGGGCTTTGTGCATATACAAGAGAAGGCAATGCAATGTGAAAAATATGAGAGAGAGAGAGAGAGAGAGAGAGAGAGAGAGAGAGAGAGAGAGAGAGAGAGAGAGAGAGAGAGAGAGAGAGAGAGAGAGAGAGAGAGAGAGAGAGAGAGAGAGAGAGAGAGAGAGAGAGAGAGAGATGCAAGATGGTGTCATTGCAAACATATTTGCATGCCATTTTGGTGCCCACAAAAAGTTTACTTAGGACATGAGCTTTACAAATACACAAAGACCTTTACCCATTTAAATGTGAAACAAGTCTATCAATTTCCTTTCATACTTATTTTCCTATACATGTTTGGATCTATCTCTATCGAATTTTGGTTGAAAAACACAATGATGTTTTTTGAATAATGCATAGTATTAAAATAGAGTACAAGATATTTACATCAACCACAAATGCCAATGCTAGTGATGGAAGTCAATTGAATCAAGGCTAAAGAAACAAAATGATGTTAATCAAGTGTGGAGAGTGACTCCATAGAAAAAATATTATTTCTACATTTGAACTTAATGTACTATAAAGTTAATTTTCTCATACTAAATATGGAAAGAAATGAAAGACACTCTATGTGTGTGTGTGTGTGTGTGTGTGTGTGTGTGTGTGTGTGTGTGTGTGTGTGTGTGTGTGTGTGTGTGTGTGTGTGTGTGTGTGTGTGTGTGTGTGTGTGTGTGTGTGTGTGTGTGTGTGTGTGTGTGTGTGTGTGTGTGTGTGTGTGTGTGTGTGTGTGTGTGTGTGTGTGTGTGTGTGTGTGTGTGTGTGTGTGTGTGTGTGTGTGTGTGTGTGTGTGTGTGTGTGTGTGTGTGTGTGTGTGAAACAAAGACAATACCATGCAAAATCAAAATTGAAATAATCAAAAGTAATAGTACATTGCAAATCATAACTAATGAATACATGTTTACAATATGAGGTTTGATCATTTGAGTAATGTTGAGGAATACATGGGTATACAACAGGGTTCATTATGAAGGACCAAAGAGATACGAAGACTTTGTAGAAACAACAATTTAAAGAGCTAAGAACATGAAAAGATATTGAGAGGTTGCCTACAAAATTGGCTAGGTAGATGATTAGAGAGGACTAATGCAAGCTAACACATGTTACAGGTGTCAGTGAAACGATCTTGTTACCATTCAATTCACCATATCCAAACAACCACCTTGTTCATATCAAATGCATGATGCACATAGATGACCCTCAACCATGGGATTGATTCTATAGCATAAGTGAAATAGTGAGGGCTGTCTACAAGGATATCTCTAAGGCTGTTGTGAATAATGGAGTCAAACAAAAGGAAAATGAGAGACATCATGCCTTAGAAATTTAGTTGGAGGGGTAATGCATCCATTCAATAGTTGTTCCACAAGTGGATATACCATATATGTCAAAGTAGTACAATTGAGGGAGAATATCATAGGCTTGGGTGTGGATAGAAATGCTTATTGAATTGGGTGTAGATTTTCAAATAGAAGTGGACAAGTTGGACTAAATCACACTAGTGTTTTGTAATGAAAAGAAATAGACCTTATAAAGAGCTCTAAGTTGGGGCATGTTTAGGGTGTAATGACTCCTGATTAAAGGTATTCACTATTGAGCAAAGCGATATATATTAGCATCCATCTTATATAAATACATTATGATATCAATAAAGGAAAAGGAAGCATAGAAATGCATGTTACTAGACATAACCGTATGGGAAGACACATTGATATATTTACATCCTCATCCCAAACTAGCAAAGCCTACATAGAGTTATCAATAGGTGAAATGACTAAAGAGAGGAGATAATATTGTTGCTATATATTTTGGATAAAACCTTGAGGTTATCCAAGGCAAGTGAAAAGATAAGCCTTTAAAACCATCATGTACTATCATGTTTTTGGGATCTATGTGTGGGAACTGTTAACTACATTCAAGAATTGCTAAAATAGAAGCTATTAAAAGTTATAATCACAAAAATTAATGATTGTAGGAGTCAAAAGTGTAAAGGAAGTTGCTACGGGCATTACAAGCTAGAAAAAGCATACAATTGACAAGTTGCCATCAATAGCAATTTTCATAAGTAGTAACTACTAAAAATAGCAAGTGACACAACAATTGAAAATAACAAGAATAGACTAAGGTAGCATCTCACAATAACCAACCATTTCCAAACACAATCTTCCCGTATCTCCATCAAAGAGAAGCTAAGCCCTCCTATGCCCTACTGAAAGAAAAGGCAAGCATCCATCACCAAATCAAACATTGTAAGTGATCAAATTAGCTCACTATTTATCTCAATGTCTTATGAAACACAAATTCTTCAGCTATTAGTGGATTTGTTTGACCTCTAATCGCATTTCATCCAAACTTACTGTCAGTCAAGCTATCTTGGGTTGTGTTGTATGAAACAAAAGTTTACTTATGCTAATGTTCTCTTTTGGCTGCCATTCATCTCATGTTTCATACGTCAAGCTTTTGTGTCTACATATTCCACTTGATTTTTCAAATTTTCTTGCTCATTACGGCCTGCTTTGCAGTTGTTTATTATTGTAGGGTTATAATGTTATAGAGAAAGTTATCATTTGAGGGAATGGAGTAAGAGGGGTTGGAGGACAATTGTGATGATAGACTCTTTAATTTTCTTCAGAAGTTAGGAAACTCATCCAAGTTTATGTATACTAAGGATATGCTCAATGTCTTTTTTGATTTGTAAGAGCTCCTCGGAGATCTTGAAGAGAAACTTGAGGAGTACATGGAATTCTATGCTAGACATGCAGAGTGTCTCACAATTAATAGCTATGTTCATTTAAATGATGTGATCCAAGCAACCAATGCTTTGAGGACAAATTTGATTATTAGGTATTATCTTATTGATGAGGAGTTTTGAAGGTATGAAACAAACTGTCGTTTTCATAGGAATCAACAACATTGTCTTTTGATTTTTAAAAAACATAGGTTTTCTTATGTTTCTCCAATATATGGAAGATTCTTCTTCAGAGAAAGTGCAAGAGAAGAAGGGAGAAGATGCTGCATGCATAGATTAAGAGGTTGAGAGATGTTTCAAAAGGATATTGAGAACTAGTGGGTGTAAGGTTTTGATCCCACTCTATTTAAGAGTTAGAACATCACAAAGGTAGAAGAAGAGGAGATGAAATTTAGTATAGAGATTGAAGAAGGGCCTCTTAATTGTATCCCTAGGTTTTCTACCTACCTTATCAATTAAACAATATATATATTGCTTAATGATCTTCAACATATTTTTTTATCTTAGAGAAGATTACAACTTAGCCATCCTAGCACCATGGGGCCAGATTGATAAGAAGTTTATAAGTTATGAGCCATGCCTACTAGTAGCTCTAGATGTTGAGGGGCAAAATTTTCAAGATAGCTCCATAGCCTCGCACACATATATTAATTTGATTGTGGAATATGAAAAGAAGGGGCTACCTGAAAGGTGAGAAGGATCGAAGCTTGCACGCAAGAGCTATGGCAGGAGAGCAAGAGTAAGAAAGAGAGAGACAAGAAATGGAAACTACAACAACCACAATGTGTGGCCGGGCCTTCCTTATTCAAATTGTCACTAAAAGAATAAAGAATAAGTGACAGTGATGGGCGCCTGCCACCTGTAGTGTGCAGTGGCAGGTACTATCAGTGTAGTAATACACGGGCAGCTAGGCGGAGGCGCCTTTACCCCCAACAACCTCCCACTTATAGGCGAATCTTCCCCAGTGAGAGAGAGAAAAAAGAAAAGACATTACAACATGTACACATGTACAACATGATGAGGAAAAAGACGTCACCTTATCCAATGCCCATCAATCTCCTGAGGAAGGCAAAGCACTCAACAGTGAGGCTCTTCGTGAGCAAGTCTGTAGGATTTTGCTCAGTCGGAATCTTGACAAGGTCAACAGACTTTTCCTCAACGACCTCGCGAATGAAGTGATACCTCACCTCAATATGTTTCATCTTTGCATGGAAGACTGGATTCTTGGCTAACTTAATGGCACTCATAGAATTCGAATGCAATGTAGGCATAACATTTGTCATACCAAGGTCTGCAATCAAACGGCCTAACTAGATAGCCTCTTTGCAAGCCTCTGTGACTGCAATATACTCGACCTCTGTAGTAGAAAGGGCCATACACTTCTATGCTACCCTAGACATCCAAGAGATAGCCCCTCCAGCATAAATAAACACATAGCCAGAAGTGGACTTCCTACTATCTACATATCCTACATAATCACCACAACTCCTGTATCCTAGCTGCCATAACAAAGACACATATCTATTGTGCCTTTCAGGTACCTCATGATACCCTTCATGGCATCCCAATGTTTCTTGCCATGTGTAGCCATATAACATGCCACAACCCCAACTACAAAAGAAATATCTAGACGGGTGGCTATCATGGCATACATAAGACTGCCCACGGTTGATGCATTGGGAATCTTGGCCATCTTGGCCCTCTGCTCATCTGTTTGCGGACAATTGGCCTGTGAAACCTCACATGAGAAGGTTATGGATAGCCAATAGGCTTAACATCCTGCATGCGGAAGCACTCAAGGACTTTATGTACGTACTCCCTCTATGATAGATAGAGGAGTCCCCGAGATGTATCGTGCGTGATGCGCATACCAAGTATATGAGAGGTCTGTCCCAGATCTTTCATCTCAAAGCTCTTCTTGAGCTGAGCCTTAAGAGCATCGAGCTCCTCCTGAGTTGTCCCTCCTAAAAGCATGTCATCCACATAGAGTACCAAAATTAGTAAAGAACCGTCACGTGCTTTCTTCGTGTACAAGCACAGATCCATAGCACTGCGGCTATAGCCTTGTGACTGCATGAATGCACGAAACTTATGGTACCATTCCCTAGGTGCCTACTTTAAGCCATATAGACTCTTCTTTAGCTTACACACTAGGTGTTCCCTACTAGGGTTTGCAAAGCCCTTAGGCTACTCCATGTAAATCTCATCATGCAAGTCCCCATGTAGAAAAGTCGTCTTGACATCCATCTGGTACAAGTCCAGGTCAAGCTGTGCAACAAGGCCAAGACTAAGCGTAGGGTAGTCATCTTGACCACAAGAGAAAAGACTTCATCAAAGTCAACACCATGCTCCTGCTTAAAACCCTTAGCAACCAATCAAGCCTTGTATGCTGTCTTGGGGTGTCCAGGGGTACTTTTCAGCTTGTACACCTACTTGCATGGCAAAGCCTTCTTACCTTGAGGCAAGGAAACCAAATCCCAAGTCTGATTCTTATGCAATGAGTCAAGCTCAGACTGCATAGCCCTCTCCCAATCAGGTGCTCCTGTGATGTTCCAACCCTCAGAGACCCGCTCGGGACCCCCTGGGGACCCCATCTAGGCCCCGGGGCAGCACTAGACCCATTCCACAAGTTTGCCATTTCGACCCCTCAACACGTCACGGGGCACCCCAACATGTCACGGAACGTGACACGGAACGCAACACGGCACATAACATGGCACACGATATACCAAAGGGCCCATCTTGGGGGCTTCACTTCATATTCATAGCTAGAAAGCATTTACATGATCACCGGGGGCTCAGCAAGGGACTATGTCACGGTGGGTGGGTGGAGCTATCAACACGCTACAACACGATGCCACGACCGTGGGTGAGGGAGCTACAAGGGTACTCCCTCATACACACCTCCCCTTGAAAGAACTCGATGACCACATCGAGTGAGGGAGGCACAACTTACTGGCCTTTTGAAAATGGTGATTTGACTCAGACTCATATTTATCGTCGAGGGTCTTAACACGCCTCACTCTCCAGGCGCGGCGATTTGATGCAACCCATCAAGTCGTCACGACAAGAGTGACAATCACCTCGGCGCATAGCCTCATCATAAGTGAGAGGCTCTCCTGCATCTATAACCATTATATAATCCATAGAGGGCACAAAACGGTCAGGAGGTCGTCTATCTCTAATAGAATGCCTCAATCCAGGCTCTGCTGCTTGACCAACATCTGGGCCATGAGCATTAGGTGATGCTGCACATTGTCTAGCTGGCCGTGGAGCAGCTGAACGGGAGCAGGTGGCTCCTCCTGAAAGATAACTTTGTGTACCTCAACCACTTTTTTAGGCTGCATATGCATTTTGTTCTCATGAAAGATGACATCATGGCTACAGATCACTTTCCACACTTGCGAATCCCATAGACGGTAACCCATCTCTCTTGAATCTCCATAGCCAATGAAAATTCATTTGACACTCTTAGGATCCAGCTTATTGTGTTTGTCCTTGGGCATATGGCAGAATGCCTCACAGCCAAAGACACGCAAATTATCATAAGAGGGGGGTTTGCCTGCCCATACCTCCTTTGCAACCCGAAAGTCAATGCCACTGCTAGGTGACCTGTTAATGAGATGCACTGCAATAGTAACTGCCTCAGCCCAAAAGTGCTGTGGTAAGCCAGCATGACTAAGCATGCTATGAACCCTTTCCTAAATGGTCCTATTCATGCGTTCAGTCATACCATTCTAGGGTGGGGTGTAAGACACTTATACCCCGCTCATCACAAAACTACTCAAAAGCACATGATACATACTCAACCCCTTATCTGATCTTAAGCATTTTAGCCTGTTCCTAGATTAGTTTTCTGCCAATGCAAGCCAACGCTGAAATGTGTCTAAGACATCGGATTTTCTCTTTATGGGATAAGCCCAAACCTTACGTGAGTAATCATCTATGAAAGTAACAAAGTACTTTGCCCCACCAAGTGACTGACAGGACATAGGCCCACATACATGTGAGTGCACAAGAGCCAAGGGCTCACCCATGCATTTCTTACAAGACTTTTTATGTGTATTTCTAGTCTGCTTGCCATACAAACAATGATCACAATAATCAAAATGCGAAGAGTCAAAAGGCATACGATATTGCAAAGCATGGAGCATTTTCATTCCTTTAAGAGACATATGCCCCAAATGAGCATGCAAAGGGATACATGGGGAATAGAACCCACAGACAAAACATGATCCAATGTAGCTCCTCATACAAGTAAGGAATAGGGCTGTCAAACTTGGCACCTCTTGCAAGTACAAGCCTGCCACCACGAGTAATCTTCCATGTAGAGTCTTGAAAAGACACAAAATACCTTGCAACATCAAGCTGTCTAGCTGACATAAGGTTGCGAGTCAATGCAGGTATATAGCGTACATCATGCAAAACAAAAGAGCTACTAGAAGGAAACTACAGCCTAGCATCTCCAATGCCCACAATGTCAAGAGACTTGTCATCACCAAGGCGCACAAAACCAAACATAGTACGATAGGTATGAAACCAATCTCTATAGGGTGTCACATGAAATGATGCACCCGAATCCAAGAGCCAGCACTGCGCATACATAGAGTGTATCTCAGAAGTCTGTGAGGCATTGCATGAAGAAGCTGCAAGTATGTAATCGTCATCTGAATCAATGGCCTGTGTGACATTAACCTCTTCTATCTTCACACTGGACTTTGTAGGTACAATACTGCGCTCAAAAGACTTTTCTACACTTTTTCTTTTCCCTTTTCCTTGCGCTTATCATCACGCATTTTATGGCATTGCGGCCTAATATGTCCTGCTTTCCCACAATAATGACAGGTAAGATCAAACTTCCGTCCATGGGACTTACTGCGACCACATGACTTGGACTTGGACTTCTGAGAGTCCATGCCCTTATGATCATTATCATGCCTGCCATGTCTGCCACCTTAAACGGTCAATGCATGTGAAGAGCAGGAAGAATCATTGTTTCTCCTATTGATTTCCTCAATCAATAAAGCACTCTCAACATCTTTGATTTTCAGCCCATCAAGCTTGTTCATGCATATGGCAGTACGGAATACATCCCATGATTCAGGAAGGGTGCCAAGCAGAAATAACGGGTGCAAGTTATCTGTAAACTCAATCCTATGACAACAAATTCTTCACGATAGCATGAAACTGACTGAAATGAGATGATAGGGATGACCCCTCCTTCATGCGAAGGTCCATTAACTGCTTTAGCCAATACATTTGTGACGCAGGACTCTGATACGCATAAAGCTCCTGAATTTTCTCCCATAAGTCCCATGCACTCTAACTCTCATCTTCAACAACATTATGATGGACTCTTCTGAGAGTGACAAAATAATGGTAGACTTGCATAGCTCATCAACTTCCATCCAAACATCATCATCCATATCCTCGAGTTTGACACCTTTGAAACGCAAGGGTTTAATCTGCAATTTTTGCACCAAAACCCACCATACTTGAGACTTCCAATACCCATTGTTGGTACCATCCAACTTGGCAATGTTTAAGAGAGCTGTATCTTTCAAATGACCAGCCATACTATCCCAAATCAATGCAAAATAGTAAAATTGCAGGTTGCTGTAATTAGCAGAAAATGCACTAAAACCACTACTAAAACTGGTTGAAAGAGTGGATTTCACCAAGAGAAACACCTGTCCATCAAATATGACCAAGATAACATCAAATAGAAAGCATTACCCTCATAGAAGTGCTCAAAATCTACAGATTTCAGCTTGCTATAATAAATGATAGATTTCAATAAATGAGAGCTAACTGTGCCAAAAGCGGATCCCAAGTCAATCATATACTGCCAAGACCATAACCAGCATCATGCGGGCATAATATAGGCATATGACAGTTGATAAGCATGAATCCAACACCCAAACATGTCATGAAATATTTGCCAATGAGTAGGCACACCCCCCAGTCAATGGAGCAAAGTGTGCCTACCATTACCAAGACTTGACACAAGTAGGTGTCAGCTCATAAGGAAAGGGACCAAAGTCAAAAAGTCATCTCATAAGCATTGGAAGGAACCAAGACATATGAACCATGCATCATCCCAAAGAGTAAGAAATCCCAAATAGTCTCAAAAGCTCAAATAGCATAGAGTGCTTGCGCAATGTCTGGCGCAAGCATCCAAAGACACTCCCAATGGCACAAAATCCATAAATATCAAGCAACAAAGCTTGAACAAAGCATGTACAAGCACCAGTGACAAGTGTCCAAGATCAAGCATCAATGATACATCTCGATAATGTAAGCGGTAGAGCATCCATAGACATCAAGTACATCCCAAAATAAACTCTGGCAAGCCAAAAAATAGCCCAAGTAAGCTTCAAGAGTCCAAAGTTAAGCCAAGACAAAGCTCTAGTAGCAAGCGGCTCCAGACAATGTAACTAGCATGCATAGGTGACATAACCCGTAATGGTGGTCAAGGCAGTCAATCGTAGACCAAAGCATGCCGTAAGTGCATCAAAGATAAAGCATCCAAATGCTTTCCAAAGCTGAGCTCAAGCTCAATCAATGATCTGGAGTGTAACCCAAGCTGAAAGTCGGTCCCCAAATGTCAATACATCACTATGTATGCCCGAAACATAGCCCGAATAGCATAAGCATAACTAAGCATGAGTTAAATAGCTTCAGCCCATTGTATTACAGCAGTGATTCACTATGCAAAACTGAATATTTCAACATCAAAATCAGCTCCAAAATGGTGGCAAATCAATAGGCATGCATCCCCGAAACAATAGGCATCAACCGAGACCAACCGGGCATCAAATAGCAATGTCGAGCAAGCATAAACATCAAATGTCACTGTAGCACTATTATAAACTACATGTGGACTGTTATGATAGTCCCAAAATAGTGCCAAATTAGTCCCGAATCAATGTCAGTGCTCAAACCTTCAATGCAAGCATCAAAGCATGTTCATATGCCCGAAATGGATCCTTTGCAAGTGCCCAATGCTTGGGAAGTTGGAGATGAGGAAGACCAAACTATAGCTGCTGGAAACAGGCTGAAAAATTAGCACAGTCTAATTTGGGGTTACTGCAATGCCACGTGGCCTAAATGGCAAGTGTGGGGGGGAGGGTAGGCACCAATGAAGCCTAGGAAGAGGCCTCAACAAGCCGCCATGAAGGGGGAGCAAGATATGAGCTCCATGAACCTTGGATATGGCTGCCATGTTCCCTGCACCCTATGGACTAAATAAAACCCAGTAAAGAATGAAGCAATACCTTTGTGTGAATGCCCTGAGGGTGCCTCAATAGGCCGGGAGGAAGCTCAGGAAGCCGGGGAATGATGAGAACTGAAGGGATTCGGCTATGGTGGCTGCCAGGATGGAGACCCGATGCGATTAGGGAGTTGATGGGAAGCTGAGAATGCCATGAGCCAAGCTCAAGAGTCAGGAAGCCGAGCTCTGATACCAGTTGAAAGGTGAGAAGGATCGACGCTTGCATGCGAGAGCTATGGCGGGAGAGCAAGAGCTAGAAAGAGAGAGACAAGAAATGGGAACTCCAACAACCACAATGTGTAGCCGGGCCTTCCTTTATTCAAACTGCCACTAAAAGAATAAAGAATACGTGACTGTGACGGGCGGCCACCACTTTCAGTGTGCAGTGGTGGGTACTGTCAGTGTAGTAATACATGGGCGGCTAGGCGGAGGCACCTTTACCCCCAACACTACCCACAAAATAATTCTTAGAGGTCCAAACACAACTTGGCATTGATGAAGACGCATTGAAGCCTCCATCAAAGGAAAAGCCAAAGAACTCAATAAATCTTTATGATGAGAGTCTTCTTGAAGATGTTGAAAACCCAAAGGTATGAAAGTTATTTCCAATATCTATGTAGGTTTAATACTAGAGTTTTGTTGTACTTAATGAATAAATAACCTTAATATTTTCATCTATTGAAAAGGAAAACTTCTTTTTTCTTATGCAAATTAAAATTGGAGATCTTGATAACTTTCTTGGAAGAGCCAAGGGGTCTAGACTACTGAGGCTTGCCAAAAGTCAAGGACCTGACTATTGTATTGGAAGCTTAAATAATCAAACTATTACAATTTATCACAACAAATTCTCAAGCTCTCCAAGTTTACCAATGAAGAGCACCCTGCCACGGCACAATATGAATCACGAACCGGCCAAGAGAGGCTACAAATACATTTGCTGGCCACAAAAACCTGCAAGAAAACTCTCCTTCTTCTCACCAAGAACCATGCTCTTCAAACACACAAGAGATAGGCACACAAGAAATTGAATAATTCTTCCATCCTCACCCTCTTCCTCTTCCTCACTCTCCATTAGATTTGACAAAGAAGCACAAGAGAGGGAAGCAAGAACAAGAAGGTAAGTGTTGTGCCAAAATGAGAGAGGAGAAATGAACCATGAGAGAAGAAGATAAAGGAAGAGAGAGGGTGTAACCACCTCAACCTCCCACCTCCTCAAATCCCACGGCTGTAACCACCTCCTTTTCCTTTCTT
This sequence comes from Lygodium microphyllum, assembly GCF_053477565.2. Classification (NCBI taxonomy): domain Eukaryota; kingdom Viridiplantae; phylum Streptophyta; class Polypodiopsida; order Schizaeales; family Lygodiaceae; genus Lygodium; species Lygodium microphyllum. The sequence continues at coordinate 127,204,621 of NC_141155.1, forward strand.
GAATTATAAAATTCAAATTTGCATACATTGGCTAAGGTCTAAGGACCTTTCAATTTTTGGAATGAGACAAAAGGTGTTTGACCTTTCCTTTTCCTAGCAATATTTTATAGTGTGTCTCTTTTGGACTACACATTTTACATTGCTTCATATTTGATTTTTTTGACAAAGGGGTACAATTGCAAAGTGTCTTTTTACAAAAAGTTGTTTCCATGTTTAGCACATTTTTGGTGCCTTTATTTGCACTGATTTGTCGGTCATCATTCCTCCCACGCTTAAGTGTGAAGCGTCCTCGCGAACAAACTTGAAGAAGAACCACGATCAACACTTGCAAAAATCTTCATCGTCATCATTAGTCTTCAATCTTCATTTCTTTTCTTCAATCTTCTTTGAATTGTCATTGGATAAAGAGGGGAAAAACACAAAAAATAGAAATATACAACTAGGACGTTGAGCCTAGGTTTAAACACATGCCAAACAAAACTCAAAAGATAGGGCTTTTCAACAATTTGAGCACAAGAGCAACATCACACCCAACATAGAATGAAAGATAACCACACTATAAAACTCATGAAGAAAACCCGAAAAAGATATAACATATAAGCACGCCCTCGCAAGAGATATGGAAATGAGGTACTCCACCCGGTTTTCAAAAGAGGAAAAGAAGAGGTATGTTTATTAAAACAAAAAGGAATATCAAAAAGAAAAGAAAATCTGAACTAAACCCTAGTGTGTTTTGAAAGGTGACCTTGGCAAAGAAGGGCATTCTGAGATAAGCATTGCATATGAATGGGTATTATAGGGGTTAAAGTGTTTCAATTTCAGTTTTTTCATTTTGAAGGTTTAAGGATTGAGAATCAAGAGAGAGGATAATATTGGATAATTGTTTGCTATGTGGATGAGATTTTTTATTATAAAAATAATGACATTGGATGTCGCCGTGCCTGAACGCGTGGGCTCCTCTTCATGTCTAGAACTGCAATCCATTGTGTATGCAAAGAGGAGATGACAGAGACGTTGGCCAGCCTGGAAGATGTTCTGGGTTCTAAGCTTGTGTGTAAAGTTGGGATACAACGTTGGCAGCCGTGTAGAAGGAGGTGTGCAAGGTGCGCCCTGCATCTTCGACACCGATGTTGGCTTCCAATCTTCTCTTGTTCATCGCAGCGCTGTTGCTGACACAATTGGGCAGATGTCTCTATTAGCGTGGATTGGAATGCTGGGCAGATACGATCCTTGGCAACGGAGCCCATCTCCAAGTTGCAAAATGGATCAGGATAATTACCGGATGGGGGGGATTGGAGGAGGCAGAATGGCATTGTGTGGATGAGGGTGAGTGTGGAACTATTTGGAGGTCCCATAGTGGAGGCGAATGAAATATTTGGCCAGCCGATTCTGGATGGGAAGGTATGGAGATTGTGGTGCAACGGTTGGACAGTCTTCATGTGCCACATGAGTCTGCATATACTTAGCCGACTGATCTTCTTCTCTTGAACATATGTTTCAAGGATTTCCAAAAAGATTCTGCCTCTTCATAAATCCTTTCCTCTTCTTCTTGATTCCAAAAAAAACCAGTCCATTATTCTTGAGGATGCAGCCAAGAAGGGGAGAGAAAATGTTGACACTGTGCTCTCCAACATCATCTTTTCTTTCTTTCTTCCAAAAATGAGAATGCATAGCTGAAGAGAGAAACTGTTTGAAACCTTCCATAGCTGAATCTCAAAAACTATGTTTCCTACAAGCTCCATAGCCCCCTCTTTCCCGGCCAGTGCACCAAATGAAGAGCACCCTGCCACGGCACAATATGAATCACGAACCGGCCAAGAGAGGCTGCAAATACATTTGCTGGCCACAAAAACCTGCAAGAAAACTCTCCTTCTTCTCACCAAGAACCATGCTCTCCAAACACACAAGAGATAGGCACACAAGAAATTGAATAATTCTTCCATCCTCACCCTCTTCCTCTTCCTCACTCTCCATTAGATTTGACAAAGGAGCACAAGAGAGGGAAGCAAGAACAAGAAGGCAAGTGTTGTGCCAAAATGAGAGAGGAGAAATGAACCGTGAGAGAAGAAGATAAAGGAAGAGAGAGGGTGTAACCACCTCAACCTCCCACCTCCTCAAATCCCACGGCTGCAACCACCTCCTTTTCCTTTCTTGAATTATAGAATTCAAATTTGCATACATTGGCTAAGGTCTAAGGACCTTTCAATTTTTGGAATGAGACAAAAGGTGTTTGACCTTTCCTTTTCCTAGCAATATTTTATAGTGTGTCTCTTTTGGACTACACATTTTACATTGCTTCATATTTGATTTTTTTAACAAAGGGGTACAATTGCAAAGTGTCTTTTTACAAAAAGTTGTTTCCATGTTCAGCACATTTTTGGTGCCTTTATTTGCACTGATTTGTTGGTCATCAACCAATGATGGATTTAAAAGCTAATTTCCAAATCCATTGGATCTAAAGTTTTCAATAGAGAAGTGAAAAATATAATTTTGGTGGAGAAGGAAGAAGCCATAAGGGTCTTTGGCTATATGCATGGTTGTAGTGGGTCTAGAGCTGGATACTTTGGAGTTCCTAGTGAAAGGGATGCAGGAGACGCAGGAGAGAAGAGCAGACACAATGTAGGTGTTGTCAATGTTATGACAGCCTTATTGCACTTTCATATATATATATGAATAAAGAATATGGGCAGTCACTATACACAGGCAGACCCAAGGGCCTTTTACCCCAACAACCTCCCACTAAAAGGCCAATGGGCCAGGAAGTGAAAAAACAAAACAAAAGAAAAGAGACAGGGTGAGGAATCATGACATCTCACCCAACACCCAATCAGAAAGCGAGCTGTGCAATAAGTGGCGGGAACCTCCTCACAAAAAGAGTCAAGCATCCTTGAGTCCATGACATCCAGGAGATAGGCGATCCCATAGCTCTAGACAATAGAGCAATCCATGACTGCTTCCCATGAAGCAAGCAACACAACTCATAAGTGCACGGCTGTAAAGCATCAGAGTGGCGCATAGCATCAGCGCAGTGCATAAAAGACGGCGGAGAGCATACAGAATCTCTAAGGTCAATCATCGAAAGAGGGCCAGCATCCCGAACACAAGTCAAACGAGGTCTCAAGACAGTATGCAACCTCAGCAAAGCGGAAGACTGGCATACGGCTATAGAATCAGCCATAAAGCACACTGAACACGCATCAAGAGGCTTGAGAGGTGTTTGCATCACATAAAAGACAGCATGACGACTGCGTAGAACCTGCTGGGCATCTAAATCCCAAAACCTGTAAGCCATAAAGTCACCATCTCCATAACCAAGGAGTATGCATCTGTGTGACATAGGCTCATGTGGCATACTGACACATGCCTGGTAGCCAAACATCCTCAAGTGATAATAGAAGGATCTCATGCCACTCCATGCCTCATGCGGAGTAATAGCATCCAAAGATAAACACGACATCCGATTAACCAAGAATACTGCCGTCATAAGGGCCTCAGTTCAAAAGCCATAAGACAACCTAGTTGTGGTAAGCACAGAAGCAACCTTTACCTGTAAAGTCAGGCACATGCATTGAGCAATCCCATAATATCGTGGGCATAAGAAAATCAATGCCATATTGCTGACAAGAGATCCATAAGCTGGGAGAGATAGCATGACTCTCATAATCCATCTGCAAGCATCTAGGCCTGCTACTAGCCGAATCCATAAACCTGTCAAGCATAGTAACATCATCCTCAATTCGTACCAAAGGGTAAGCCTAAACACGGTGGGTAGCATGATCCATGAAGGTCACAAAATACGACGCTCCACCAAGTGACTGGGAAGGCATAGGTCCATATACTGCAACATGGACTAGATCTAGAGGAGCGTGCCTCACACAATCGTCATAAGCCAAAGAGGCTCTACACGGACCATGAGTACAATGAGGGCAAGTAGCATGGGGAAGATCATGCAATAAGCCCATATCACATAAAGCATCCATCTCAGTGTGTCGTACATGGCCTAGGCGACAATGCCATAACAATGCATGTGGTATCTGCGTAACTACAACCATAGAATCTCCCACATGAGAAACATGCACTACATAATCACTGCCATATCTAGCACCTCTGGCCAATTCCAAGCAACCATGATGGATTTTCCATTAAGTATCCCCAAGAGCGACATAATATCTTGCACCATGCAAGTGACTGACAGAGATCAGGCTCTTACTGAGCTTAGGTATATGCAAGACATCATGGATCATACGAGAAGACCCATTTGGCAAAGCCAAGTGTATATCCCCTATACCAATAACATGACAATCCTGCTCAAGGCCCAAAGAAATACATCCATCAACCTCCCTGTAAGAAGAGAACCAAGCTCTATGCGGAGTAACATGACAAGATGCCATAATGTCTAAAAGCCAATCAAAGGTATAGACCATATCACTAAGCAAGTAATCTACAGGGTAACACGATGCCAGGAGTCTAGGCTCAACTGCATCATCATGGGTAACTACATGCACCATACCACTATCAACAGTGGTCTCACCTACTGTATCACTGACTCTGCTCTCATGTCTAGTGCGGCGCAATATTTTTTGCTCTCTAATCTACTTGAAGCATTTATTCTTCACATGCCCTATCTTTCCATAATGAAAGCAAACAGAACCTGTAAAACGTGTAGAAGAGGACAACTGCTCTGTAATAGCATGAGTAGGGCTGTCCAATACATCCAAGGAGCTCAAAGAATCATGGGAACTCTCATAAGAGAGAACAGGCTCATTGAGAGGACTGTCTACATGACTAGACGAGCTGGAAGTCGTCATAGCATATTGCAAAGGGAACTCATCCAAACCAAAAGGGGAGAACACAAAGGCATCAACCACGGATGCAAAAGCTCCCACACGGACAAGCCTAGAAAACAAAAGCATGACATATCCAACCACTGTATCTTGTAGCCATAAAAGCATAAGCATGCCTCGGAGCCATAAATGCATAAGCATCCTCGAAACATAGGAGTATACATAACTTTGCAGTGTCTCATACCATGCACGTACATATATGTCTAGCCAAGAATGGTAGGTGGCAAATAAAATTGCAAGAATCAAGCTCCAATAAAAGCCTAAATATATGTGTAAAAGTATTCAAGTAAGAGGCTCTGTAAAATACATAGCAACAGATCATGTGCATACACGTGTGGCCATAAATATCAACTACTCCCTAACATACACGGGCAATAGCAACCCAAATAGCATAGATGCCATACAACAGAGAAGTAGGACGGCCATAACTATAAATCCCAAGCACTATCCAAGTCCACTGATCAATAAGTATCCCGCATATCAAATGCAAACGAGAAATCACAGCTCAATAAGCAACTGCCAAAACAAGGGAGCAGTTCACTGCTCAATACCTATAAGTGCACCCAAGTAATAGCCAAGATCCATAATTAGAGCATCAAATCCCATATAGCATGCAAGGTCGTAACGGAAAAAGCCAAGACGTAATGGAAAAAGCCAAGTCAATGTCCAATTGCTCAAGGGAATATTCTAATGAATGCCGAGACGAGCTCAAACAATTGCCATCCACAGCCAAAGCATAAAGCATTCACCAAGACATCATAACTCGTACTGGGTAGCCTAGGCATAAACCATGTCATAGATGAAATGCTGGCTGCAAAAAAGTAACAATCAAACCCAAATCGAGCTCTAATCTTAGCTCAAAAGCATTTTGGAGCATAAACAAGACATGTGGCATAGTCCAAATACATCATGACATCATATCGAGTAGCCGAGAGCACCCTGTGACCAATAGGCATAACCCAACTGTAGCATAAATAGCTTCAGCCATGAAGTTTCCAGCAGCAAATAACAATCCAAAACTTAGCAAAATAATGCTCAAACCAAGCTCAAATCAAGTGCCAACTCATAGGCATACATTCCTTGAAATGTAGGCACCAACCGGGCATAATCGAGCATCAAATGACCATGTAGCATGAGCATAAAATGTAATGACAGGGGGCTACCCTATTTTGGGCTGCCTGTGGACTGTGTAAAATAGTCAATGGCTGAGCAAGATCAGCTCCAAAACCATCTCACATGATAGGCATACATTCCCACATCATTCGGGAGCATTCGGGACCAACCGGGCGACCAATGTCAATGCCAATGTGGCCCAAACATAAAATGCTAATGTAGCACTGTTGTAAAGTGTCTGTGAACAATTTTTGACTGAAGTAAATCAGCCCACAAATCAATGCCAAGTCAAATGCCAAGTGATGGGGTCAAATGCCAAGTGTCGGGGGGTCCAATGGACCAAGATCAAGTGCCAATGAGTAGCCAACTGGGTGGGGAAGCTGGAGAATGATTGCGTGCCATCTAGGGTCTGCCAAAAAATGGCGCAAACTTTCTTGAAGGGGCCTGATCACATTTTTTATGAAGGGGAGGCTCAAGGGAGTGAAGGCCCAAACAAAGCCTCAACAAGCCAAGCAAGGCGAGAAGCTTCAAGCTTCAAGGGGGAAGCTCATCAATGGCTGCCCCGACCTGTAAACCCTGTTGTACCTATGTGGACTGAAGAATGAGAGAGAACAATATCTCATACTTTGTGTAGATGTCGGGAAGAGCTCGCAAAGGAGTGGCTCTGATACTAGTTGAAAGGGATGCAGGAGATGCGGGAGAGAAGAGCACACATAATGTAGGTGCTATCAACAATGTTATGACAGCCTTATTGCACTTTCATATATATATGAATAAAGAATATGGGTGGTCACTGTACATGGGCAGGCCCAAGGGCCTTTTACCCCAACACCTAGCTCCTATTTACTCTCCCATATATGAGATGCAAAAGATTTGAAGCTTTTCTCAGGCCTATAGAAAGTAAGAGGTTTTAAAATGTAGATACGTTATGGGTTGGGATAGAGCCAAAGATTCCTCTATAACTGAAAATAGACTGAAAGATCTTAAAGAGTTAAGGTTTTCTTAAAACCCATCTTTTGCCTTCTCTTTGTTTAGTTTGCAACCATTTTGAAAATCTCTACTTTGCATAAGTTTAGGTATCCCTCTTTTTTTTTGGGTAACCATTTATATGTTTTTTCCAAAGATGATGTATAACATGATGTGTTGTATCTTTAAGCTTAAATTTATGCCAATTTTGTCTATAAAACCATTGAAAGACCTCTAATAAACTATTTACTTTGACTTTTCTCCTCCATGTATTGTGTGTTTGAAGTATTTTGTTATTTTTTGATAATGTGATTTTTCCATACCTTGGGTTGACTAGATAAATAGGTTTCTATATTATTTGATAAAATATGGAGCATGGGTGTATAAAATATGTTTTACATTTAAAAAATATAGAGAGTTAGTTAAAAATCTTATATAAGTTAGACAATGAAAAAACATAACCACTTCTTACCATATAGTGAGTGAAGTACAAGCTTCGATCATTACCTTTTTGAAAAGGTTCAATTAGTCTTTAAATTCTTTGAGACTATCATCTTTCTAATCAATTTGATTACATTAAAAAATATTTTATCTTGTGTTTCCCAAACTTTGGCTTTTTTGTTTTGTCAAGCCTATTCATTACTAGTATATTAATCCTTAAGTACATGATGCATGGATTTTCATTGATTGTATTTAATGGTTGAACCCCCATTTCTAGAGTTTATTATCTTGTCAAGTTTTCCATAAAAGCCTAGGAATCTTTTCGCTTTTACCCCACAAATAGATGGCTTTTAGGGACACAATTTCCATCCTTAGAATTTTGAAGATGTGATTCAATAAGAACATTAGCTCTATACAAATCAATAGCTGTTAACCTCAATGCGAGACTGGTAAAAAGAAAATTTAAAAATATGGAATAATGCAAAAAAAGATAGCCCGACAAACGAATAAGAGAGGAAAGGCCAAAAGCGCAAAAGGATAAGTCAAAGGCAAAGTCGCATTTTAAAATGCAAAGGCACCACTAAAATTTTATAAAAGAGCGCCATGCTCCCTCCCGTGCAAATTGTAAAATATAGACGAGCATAGGTGAAGGGATAAGGCAACTAGAAGGGAATAGGAAAAGAGGACCTTGGTAAGATGCATGATCATGTAAAAAGGAGATGGGTGCCCAAGGGATTTAGGGCTTGTATATACACTCAAAATGTGAATGAGAAGCTCATTCTTTGGTGTGTGGCTAAAGTTGTTTCTTCTTCTTCTCTTCTTCTCTCCTTCTTGCTTGTGTATGGTTGTGTTGAGAGAGGGACTGTGAAAGTGTGAGGGAGTGAGTGTGTGAGGGTGTGGGACTAGGGTGGAGAAGCTCTCCATATTCTCCTCTCTTCTTCTCTTCTCTTGTCTCGTACACTCCTATAAAGGATGGAGCTCAAAGGAAGAGGCTTGAGGTTGCTTGAGTGCGCATCTAGAATCGTGGAGCTACCAAAGTGCTTAAGGGAGAAGGCTACTCATTCGAGCATCAAGGTAAGCTCACTACACCCGTAGGATCGAAAGCGCGTAAGCCAAGTGAGAGATAGTCATTAGAGCTCACTTAAAACACTTGAAATAAAAAGCGGTTCGTGGGTCTTGGTGATCGAGCATGAGCTCCCACTACAATAGCAGATAAACTTGCTCAATCTTTGTTATAACATCTTGTCTAGCTGATAAGGGTTTTAGCATCCAAGAAAACCCTATGTAAAAACAAAATAGCTTTTCAATTATTTTACAAAGTGCATGAAATGTATATATATGAGGATTGGCTAATGGAATATCTAAAATTGACTTGAAGTATCAATCTTTGATATGCCTAGAGAGGGTCGTATTCCAGTTGCTCGAGCTCAACTGTGGAGTTAGGGACATGCAATATAGGCATGGACATTTAGATTTTGCTTCTTTAGACACATTGTGCATGCACTTGAGTGTCTTTAAGTCACCAACTATGCACCATTCGACCTTGTAGTTTTCAAATTCCTCGACAAAGAGCTATTCTCTTACTTTTGGCTCTTAATCACATCAAGTATTGAAGTTTAATGGAAAACCCAATATATTATAATAAAATCCTCTATGTCTACTTCAAAAGCCCCTAACTACCAAATATTATGTTCAGATTAAACACTAAATGGTATTGAATCACTGCAATGACTTAATGAAAGTGCTCTATTTATCAAGGTAATAGAGAACATTTCTCATTTTGTACACTTTAAAATCTCACTTTCCTCAAGTTTAATCACAAAAATGGCTACTCTTTATGCCTTTTCTAAAGACCAACCATAGAATATAATCATCAAACTTTGCAAGGTAGTCTAATCAATGAAAATATTATTAAATTTATTGAAAAAAATCTCTTTTTTCTTACTCTTGAAGTTGGCCTTGATATGAAAAGGCTCATCCAAAACTTTAATCACTTTACCATTAACTCTTTGTTTAATAGGCTTCACTAAGATGGCCTTAGAAGTAAACAATTGCGTAGCTGACATTATTTCATATTGAATTGTATTAGCTAGAAAACTTGTGTATATGCATATTCACTAATGCCAATGCTATCCAAAGTCTTTTGCACTAACTTAAAATCCAAAAAATGATGCTTAATGAAATAATCTAAGCATTATCTCTTTAATTTTTTTACTTTATTCTTCTAAAGAATATCCTTTGAGATTGCTAAAGGCAAAAGATGATAATAAAACTGATATGCCTTTGAAACATCTATCTCACTTACATTTAGCTAAAGAAGAGATCTAAACATGATGAACACTATGACTCATATACTATTACAAGCAAAGTTATATTCAACATTTCTTAAGTAAGAAGGTATACCTTATCGCTTAAATTCTTTTACTACATCCACCTCCTCCTTGTTTGAGATTCTCAAAATTCTTGAGAGTTATTTGTCGATTTTGAAGGCCTAAAATAGTTTGTTTTTGCTTATATGCTTTGATGCATTTCCCTAATTGGTTGACAATCCTCTAGGTTTTGCAATAACTCATATGCATGTTTTGTCAATAAGTGATTCTCTAATCTAAGAACATCCTTCTTTGCAATAAGATTAAGGGCCTAAAAATCCATTATAACCATCACTAGTAAACCACATCAGTGAAGAGCTATTATAAAAAGGAGGAGTACAATTTTTTATAGGATATCTGGTGTATAACCTTCCATCCAATTAAAGACTAAGATTTTTCTTTCCTTCAAATCGAAATATGTTTCATGGGTCTTCAAATAGCGTTTTGTTTTCTTCTTTTCCTAATTACTTCATACTCATGTTCTCGCTCAATGTGAAGATGATAGAGAACTCTTTTACTAGTGTTACAAGGATCATTGGATGATTGATTCATAACTAAATATATGATCTATAACTTTGAGTAGGAATATTGTGTGAATTCGAAAAAAGGAAGAATGAATAAGTAACTAGCAAGGAGGAGAAGAAGAAAAAAGATAGAATGAGGATGGAGGGAGGCAACCAAATGTTGGAAAAATTCAGAATGAATATTCATCTTTAGTTCTATCAAGACAAGGTAGGATATTCATTAAGTTAATCATCATCATCTTTATGTGTGGTCTACATTTTTATGTTTGATGTAAGCCACAATAATATTATGATAATGACCCTTTAATGATTATATATATATATATTTGCATTTTAATGGTATAACTTACTTCTTTTACACCAAAACTTGCCATATTTGGGTCTTCCAATAGTTAAAGTTATTGGCATCCAACTTATCAATATTAAAAATGGCACTATTCGTAGAGGTACCAAAAGCACCTACCATTGTAACTACAAAATAAAGAAAGAATGAGCTACTATAATAACAATAAACTAGCCCCAAAACTAAGCCGAAAATGAAGTCAATAGGGGGAGAACAACCCAAGGTATAGTTGTCCACAAAGTAAAAGCACTACAGTGTCTAATAGAAGTGACTGCTCTTTGTAAAGTAGCTCAAAACTAAATTTCAGCAATGCTACTCATAAAGTTGTAGTAAATAATGAGACCAATGTATGCAAATATCCAAAATAGAGTGGTCCCCACTGCCAAGGAAGTCAAAAAAAAAAAAACAACAAGGCCTACAATGTAACTAGCAATGTGCAAGAAGGAGCATGCACCTCTGAGTACTAAATATTGACAGAGAATCCAAAAGCATCAAATACAGATACATCCCAACCACATGATAACCATGTGCATAAGTTAATTATGCATAAGAGATTTCTAAACACCTATGAGATCTACCACATTGCAACCAACTTAGTACTCATGAATAGTGAAGCTCAATACATAATAAAGCATGTATCCATGACCGATAATATATTTGACATGATGAAGTATCGGGGAACCAAATATCAAATAAAGATAACCCACAATGATCAATGACTACAAGGAGAAGCTCTCATAAACTAATGAGCATAAAGGGGGATCCCATGGGCTCCAAAAGCCAAGCTTTGCAATACAAAACTAATAGTACTCCCACTAGTAAGAGACTAGAATGCTGAAGAACTCAACAAGCTCAATACATATACATCATAACTTTCAAAGGCCCAATGATGCCAAGTCATATATCTTGGAGCATATAAATGACATAATTGTTGGTAAGTGATAAAGCATTGATAAATGCAACCTTTGTCAAGTATAAATATAAAGGAGCTTAAAATCAAAGCTCAAAGCTCAAGCGAGAGCATATTCAATATAACGAGTAGTGATATGCATGCATTTGATTCAAGAGCATTCTCCAGTAGTATAAAGGCATGCATTTCATTGATATTGAATACAGAAGCTTGTAATCCACTGTTTATGATAGTGATAAATCTTCCAATGGCTGAGCAAAGCAAGCTCTAACCAATCCATAGAGCCTTTCCGAGTATTAATACATCATATGAGCATTGAATCTTCAATGCATAAGCATTGAAGAAGCATAAACCTTCAAGCATTTGTTATCAATATTGTGAAGAATAGGTCTATCCAAAATAGTAAATGGTTGGCGGATAAGCTCAACCTGGAATGAGCGTGAAATGGAGTCTAAGAAGTTGGAATGAATCACAAAGGCTAGGCAAGAAGCATGAGGCACATACTAGAGTAATTGATCAAATGTAGGAGTAGCAAGGTAGCCCCTAAAATTGCACTGAAAATTATATCATGGTCAATCTCCTACTGTGGCTGATGTCCTAGGGTGCATTAACACTAAGTGGAGGCCCTCCTAGAGTTGGGAAGCAAGTTGGCAAGGAGGGGAAGCTAATGTATATCTTAGTTGTTGGAAGAAGGTGTGACTACCATGAAAGCTCGGTTGAAGCTCTCTTTCCCAAGTTGAAGAAGAATTATTGGAGCTCCTCGCACACTTGCTCTAATACTATTTTTTGAATGATATTAACAACTTTTTCACATATGCAAGAAAGAATCCATAGTCTCTTAATGTGGTAGATAAGGGTCATCATATGGACAAGTATAATTTACATGTGATATTGAAGGGAGTTGTCATAGTAAATATTTGGACGGACATGAATACTTTACTTTGAACTTGGGCGGTAACTAAACATGGTTGATAGAGTACCCTCTCAAGTGCACGAAGGGCTCCAAACTACTTGGTGGGGTTTGATGATGTCATCATTGGTGTTATTGTTATGAATAAAATTGATGTCTTTGTCTTTTGACATAATATTAATGTCTTTGTCTTTTTAATACTTAGTATTGTACATCGTATCTTTATGAACAATACTAATGTCTTTATCTTTCTACTACAATAATATGAAATTATAGATAATGCCGATGTCTCTATCTTTTTACTATTTGGCATAATTGACATTACTTTTATGAATAATAGCAATGCCGCTATCCTTTAAATACAATAACACGAATGATCTGTGAGCAAAGTGAGCCCACTAATGCAT